>NC_070620.1:8410833-8728888 GCF_027172205.1 Podarcis raffonei | reverse complement strand
ACTTTCCCTCGTATGTTCTTCAGACCTCGTTTGTCTACCCGTCCCACCTTGGTGGTTTGTGCATTCACTTCTTTTAATTGTCTTGCAGCCTCTGAAAGTACATTAGTATTTTTTAAAAAAGTAGAGGCTGTTTTGTTAACATCTTCCTTTATCTGCTCACATTCTCTTTTAATATCTAAAAGCAAATCAAACCACTTGTGTTTTAAATTCTCTTGCCTTGCGTCCTGACTAGTTGGTTTTAGCATTGAACTTTTTCCTTTTGCCATTTCCGGTTTAGAGTGTGTGTGGGGGGTCAATTCTCTCCCCTTTTCCCAGCACAGAACCAGTTTGAACTGGCTGTTCAGCTTCTCTGAAGGAATAACCCAAACATCAGGAACCTTCTGCTTGTTTCCAGGCAGAATAGAAGCTTACTTGACAGCTAGAAACTTTCAGCTTGCACTAGCTTGTATAACACAGAGAAGCTTCCAGAACCTTATTGAATTAAATAGAATAGTAAAGATCTCTACACCTTAAACCAAGAGTTTCTGTACCAAAAAAAAATGCAAACCTGACAATAATATCTGGAGTTCTTTGCCACACCATGCCCCAGTAGCACTACTCCAAACCATGGCTAAGTGTCCAACTTGGATGGCTTTAAATTAAACAAATTCATGGTGCACGAGGCTGTAAAACAAATTAAGACAAATTTAACATTTTTTCCAAATCTGACTGACTTCCCACATGCTTTCCTGGATGTGTCAATGGTTCTCAATAGTGCTGCATCATATTTCCCACTTATTTCTAGTTTATCTTCAAACATTACACATACCTTACATCACCATACAATATATTAGCTTTTCAACTTAATTTGTTTTCAAACAACTATCCATCAATCAATTCCTGCATGTATATTAAGTTAACATTTCCAACTTCAACAAGTGAGGTTAATTAATCAGATTGTCAATCCGTGCTAAATCATTAATTAATATTAATTAACATGAAATAAACTTCTCCTTCCATCTGTGTGTGTCGAGACATAACAATCTTCTTGCTGCTCAGCTCCTTTGTCCCATGCCCCATGTAATCTGTAGTCTTCTTTTTTTAAGATAGGAACTCCAAGGTTGACTGTAATGGGTATGAGTTACTCGTGCGTAAACTGCCGCCTCTCTAGGCTAAATTGCCTTGTTAAACCGTTCTGACTGCACAGCCCATCTCCGCGCAGCTGCCTCAGTCGCTAGCAGAATCTGTCAGTGGGCGTTTCTTAAACCTCTTCCAGCATAAAAGCTGTTTGACTCCCAGTCTCCTCCTCCTCTCACTGCGCGGGAGTCTTCTGCGCAGGGAGGGCGTGGATAGTGGAGGACCTGTGCTCTCCTCACTGATGTCCAGTGAAGAGTCCTGGAGCTCTCTCTCTGCTTCCCCCATCTGCCCCCCTTTATCCCTGGTGTTGCGCTGATTTGCTTCCCCCTCTACTGAGCTGCTTCTCCCCCTGGTGCTGGGTCCTTCGCCAGCATCATCTGGGAGCCTCCCCTTCGCCTCTCGCTCTGATGTCAGTTCCCTGACATCCACCTCCCCTCCAGGAACCCCTCCACCCCCGGCCCGACCTGTGGAACCAATTTCATCCCCTTCTTCGGCCGAAGAGGCAGGGAACCCCCGGAAGGAACTGTCACCATCCTCAGTGGATTCGAAACCCGCTTCCCACCCGCTCTGATTCCTGCCAACGGAGTGGCCCTCCCAGTCCGATTCTTCTTCCTCCAAAGCCTCTCCTCCCTCCCCCTCGGAGTCAGAAAACCCCTCAAAACCCTCTTCGTCGTCTGTGGTACCAAATTGCTCCTCCCAGAATCTCTCTAGGGGTTTGGGCTTGTCCGGGAACTGGCGGTGGAATACCTCCACCAGATACCTGTCATCGATAGCTTCCGCGGGAACCCACGTGTTTTCTGACCCGGGTTCCCCTTCCCAAGCCACCAAGTACTCCACCTGGCGCCCTCGCCACCTTGAATCGAGTATTTCCGTGGCCAAGTGATGGTGTTCCCTTTCTTCTACCTGCGGGTGTGTGGTGACTCCTCCCTCTCGCCCCGGGAATTCCCGCCCCTCTCTGTGTGGTGAGAGTAGGGACCTGTGGAACACCGGGTGTATTTTCATGCTGTCGGGAAACTTGAGCTTAAATGCCATGGGATTTACCTGCTGTGTTACCTCAAATGGCCCCAGCTGTCTGGGCTGCAACTTCTTGCACCCCCCTTTGAAGGGTAACCCTTGGGTGGACAACCACACCCGGTCCCCCACCCATATGGTCTCCCCTTCCCTGCGGTGCTTGTCTGCCTGCCTCTTGTAAATTTCCTTGGCCCGCTCCAAGTTCATCTTAAGTTGCTGGTGCAGGGCCTCCATTTCTTCCACAAACTGCTCCGCCGCGGGTACGCTCCAGTTTTCCTCCCCCGGGAAGGCCCTGGGATGACACCCATGATTGGCCATGAATGGGCTCATTCCCGTGGACACGTGTTCAGCGTTATTGTACGCAAATTCAGCCAGCGCTAGTTTCTCTACCCAATCATTCTGCCTCTCGCTGACGTAGCAGCGTAGGTATTGCTGGAGTATACTGTTCGCACTTTCCGCTTGCCCGTTGGTCTCTGGGTGCCTCGCCGTCGAGAAGCCCACCTCGACTTGCAGCAAGCTCATGAGCTTCCTCCAGAACCAGGAAGTAAATTGTTTCCCGCGGTCGGAGATAACCCTCAAGGGGGTGCCATGCAACCTGAAAATGTGCTCCACAAACAACCGGGCTGTCTCTTCCGCTGTCACCGCATGTGAGCAAGCTATAAAATGGCACATTTTCGTCAGTAAGTCGACCACTACCATGACCGCTGTCTTTCCTCGGGACTTGGGCAAATCGGTCATAAAATCAATGGACACCACCTCCCAGGGTTTTCCCGGTGTGGGTAAGGGTTCCAGTAATCCTGCGGGGGCAGCCCGCTCCCCCTTTGCCCTTTGGCAGCGGTCGCAGCCCCGTACATATTCCCGTACATCCTCCCTCACCCTGGGCCACCAGAACTGCCTGGTGACCAGCATCATGGTTTTGTGCTGTCCAAAGTGCCCAGCTGTGGGGTTGTCGTGAAGTTGTTTGAGTACCTTTCCCCTCAGGGTCTCCCCCGGTACATACAGCGCCCCTTTATAGTACAGCACCCCTTCCTTCTCCTCAAACCCTTCTTGGGCCCCTCTTCTGTTTCGGAGTTCCCGGATTTTAGTTTGTGCGAACACATCGCTTCTGGTAAGCCCGGCCAGTTCTCGTTTCCCCACCAAGGTTCCCCCACACCCCCATCGGTCCTCGGGGATCACGTGTCGTGTCTCCGGCGGCCCCTCTCCTTCCAAGTACTCTGGCTTCCGGGAGAGAGCGTCTGCTCTTACGTTTTCCTCTCCTGGCACATACCGGATTTCGAAAGAAAACTTGGAGAACTCCTGTGCCCATCGAATCTGTCTCTGGTTGAGTACTCGTTCAGTCCTCCAGTACTCTAAGTTCTTGTGATCTGTGCAAACCTGGATTTGGTGTTGCGCTCCTATCAGTAGATGACGCCAATGACAAAAGGCCGCGTAGATCGCAAGTAGTTCTCGGTCATACACGGTATAGTTTTGCTCCGACTTGCTCAGCTTCCTCGAGAAAAAGGCACACAGTTTCCATTTCTGCTTGTTCCTCCCTGGCTGCAAGAGGACCGCCCCGATGGCCCTGTCGGACGCGTCGGTCTCTAGCCTCATGGGTTTCTCCAAATCTACGTGCAGGAGTTGCTCTTCCGACGCGAACGCCTTCTTCAGTTTTTCAAAGGATTGCTGGGCTTCCTCTGTCCACACGAACTTCCTTTTGCTACTGTGACAATCCGTGATGGGTGCTGTCAAGTGGGCGAAGTTCTTGATGAACTTCCTGTAGAAGTTGCTGAACCCTAGGAACCTTTGCACGTCCTTCCGTGTTTTGGGAGCCTTCCACTCCAACACTGCTTGCACCTTGCTTGGGTCCATCGCTAGGCCTTTGTCAGATAACTTGTAGCCCAGAAACTCGACTTCTCTGGCGTGAAACTGACATTTTTCTAGCTTGACCCACAACTGGTGCTTCTGCAATCGTTGTAACACTTCCCTGATGTCTCTGACATGTTGCTCCTCGTTGTCCGAATAAATTAAGACGTCGTCCAAGAAGGCTACGCAATTCTTGTAAAGCAGAGATCCCAACACGTGGTGCATGAAAGCTTGAAAACAGGCGGAGCCTGACTGTAATCCAAAAGGCATAACTAAGTACTCAAATGCCCCTAGGGGTGTGAACATTGTGGTCTTCCATTCATCCCCCTCCCTCATCCTGATCAAGTTGTATGTTCCCCTGAGGTCCAGATTGGTAAAAAAATTTCCTTTCCTCACTCTCGTCAAAATGTCGTCGATCCTGGGCATTGGGAAGGTCACGGGCTCCAACACCAAATAGACGGCCCTATAGTCCACAACGAGCCTGGGTTTGTGTCTTTTTTGCCCACAAAGAACACCGGACTGCCTCCCACTGCCTTTGATTCTCTTATGAAGCCTCTTTTCAGGTTCTTGTCAATGAACTCCCGCAACTCCTTCATCTCCCTGTCCGACATGACATACAGCTTACCCACCGGCAGCTGCGCCCCCAGGAGCAAGTTGATTTGACAGTCAAAGGGCCTATGGGGTGGTAGTCTATCTGCCTCCTTCTCGCTGAAGACCTCCCGCAGATCAGCATATTGCGGCGGCACCTCCCCCTTCCGCTCCACCACCATCCCAGCCACCCTGGCTACGCTCATCCTTGGGGTTTCCCCTCCTAGACAGTGTTCCAGGCAGTAGGCTGACCCAAAGGTGACTGTCCTCTGATGCCACACCACCACTGGATCATGTTGTGCTAGCCAGCTCATCCCTAATATTATTGGAGGCCCTGCTAGTGAGGCGACGTGAAAGGCGATGGTCTCCGAGTGCCTGGACACCCTCATTCTCATTGGTGGGGTCTGGTGTGTCACTTCCCCTCCTAGAAGCTCCCTGCCATCAATGGTGGTTACTTGCAAGGGGAAATCCAAAGGCAATAAGTGGAGCTGGTGCTCTAATGCAAAGTCTTTGCTGAAGAAATTACAGGAGCTACCTGAATCCAGCATCCCTTTCACCTTGACTGGGTGCCCATTCGGGAGTTCTAGCACCACTTTGATGGCTATAGCCGCCTTAGGGGGGTCTGGTTGGGGCACTTCTACTGGTTGCTGGCCTGGCTGCTGTGCCCACTAAGTGGCAGCCAAGCGTTCCCGTTTCCCTGTTCCTGTGCCTTTTCCACCTCCTCCTCACCCCCTGCGGCTCCCACCATTCCTTGCCAGGCCTTTCTTTGAGGGCAGGCCCTGGCAAAATGTCCTGGCCGCTGGCAAAGGAAACACTTCTTGGTGGTTTTCCAATCCTTTCCCTCCTTTTTGCGACCTTCGCTGGAACTTGAAACTTCCCGCGCGCGCACCCCATCTATTTCCATTAGCTCCGCCGGCGGGGAAGGCGGCCTTGGCATTTCAGGAATGCGGTAGTCATGGCAATGCTGCTCTCTCCCTTCCCGCCTCTCCTGGGCCCGCGCTTCCTGCCTTACGCCAATCGAAAGCACAGCCTTGGTCAGCTGATCCATGGACTGTGGACGGGGTGCGTGCGAAAGCTCATCCTTGACCGTTGGGGACAACCCCTCCTCAAATAACATTTGTATGGGTTCAGAGTCCAGCTGCCACCCGAGACGGTGAACTATCATTGCAAAGCGTGACCAGTAGTCTCTAACTGACTGGTTTCCCTGTTTACAGTTCATCAGTTCCCGTTTTGTCACACTTTGTTGTACATCACTGGAAAACATTGCGTCCATTGCCTGGAAAAATTTCCTCAGGTCCTGCATGGCGGCATTCTGCGTCGCCATAAGGGGCCTGATCCACTCTCTGGCCCCATCCTGCAGGTGACCCACAATGTAGGCAACCCTCGCCCCATCGTCTGCAAAATCATCGTGCTGCAGTTCCAACGCGTATTCTATTTCCGTTCGGAACGCACTATAGTCCTGGGGCCTCCCTCCAAATTTGTGCACCAGTCCCGGTACCTTCCTTGCTATGGGGGTGGGCCTGACCTGTGCATCTTGAGACCGCCTTTCGTCCAGCCGCGCTGTCAGAAGGGCCACATGCTGTTCCAATTCTCGGTTCCTCTCCACCAGAGATTGCCCTCCAGCTGCCCCTTCCGTGGCTTTCACTTCTCCTGTCTTGCTCATGATGCTGTCTGCCTGCTGCTGCGCACGAGCGACTTTCAGGGACTGACAGATTGCTGTAATGGGTATGAGTTACTCGTGCGTAAACTGCCGCCTCTCTAGGCTAAATTGCCTTGTTAAACCGTTCTGACTGCACAGCCCATTTCCGCGTGGCTGCCTCAGTCGCTAGCAGAATCTGTCAGTGGGCGTTTCTTAAACCTCTTCCAGCATAAAAGCTGTTTGACTCCCAGTCTCCTCCTCCTCTCACTGCGCGGGAGTCTTCTGCGCAGGGAGGGTGTGGATAGTGGAGGACCTGTGCTCTCCTCACTGATGTCCAGTGAAGAGTCCTGGAGCTCTCTCTCCGCTTCCCCCATCTGCCCCCCTTTATCCCTGGTGTTGCACTGATTTCCTTCCCCCTCTACCGAGCTGCTTCTCCCCCTGGTGCTGGGTCCTTCGCCAGCATCATCTGGGAGCCTCCCCTTCGCCTCTCGCTCTGATGTCAGTTCCCTGACATTGACCATCTCACTTGATATATTTTCCCACTAGCAACTTCAAAGCAAACAGCCCATAATGTCAGGGGGCTAACCGCCTTCTCCTAGATATTTCATAATCCTTATTGCAGCCTCTCCCCCGGATGCTAACCGCTCAAGTGGATGTGTCCCCCCAATGGAATTTCCAGTTCTTCTCTATGCAGACAAATCTGCTCCTTTCTGGCCAGTTTGCTTTTAATGTGGTGTAGTGGTTAAGAGCAGTAGTCTCGTAATCTGGGGAACCGGGTTCACGTCTCCGCTCCTCCACATGCAGCTGCTGGGTGATCTTGGGCCAGTCACACTTCTGTGAAGTCTCTCAGCCCCACTCACCTCACAGAGGGTTTGTTGTGGGGGAGGAAGGGAAAGGAGAATGTTAACTGCTTTGAGACTCCTTAAAGGGAGTGAAAGGCGGGATATCAAATTCAAACTCCTCTTCTTCTTCTTCTTCTTCTTCTTCTTCTTCTTCTTCTTCTTCTTCATCATAGAATATCCAGTGATCCAAAAGTCCAAATTTTAATTTGCTTCATTGGTAGTTCATTAATAGTTTTGTCCTCCGTAAGTCTCATCAGTCTAGGAAAGGAAAGGCATTTCTGTCTTAGCAAAACATCTTACGGCAGCCTTCGCTTCCTCCATTGTTCCAGCAGCGTCACATTACCCTGAACCGCCTCTCCCTCACAAGTTTCCAGTCTCTCTCTATCTTGTTTAAAAATCCTCACTTGTACTCTTATATTTCCATGGTCAAGGGGGGGGGCGGATTCTGAACCCTTACTTAATAAAAATAAGTTTTAAACTTTGTTATCATAAATGTTTACAAAAATAATAACAAAAGATGATCTAACCCCCCCCCCATCTTTAATCTAGTCTATGCAGGAATTGTCATTCAAGTCTCATACCTCATTTTTTTGTAGGGATAGCCAAATAGTTTGTAGCTTGTAGTTCACATCCAGTCCTGGGTGCTCCTTTAGATTTATTCCAATGGTCCCAATTGCAAAGGTGCTCGGCTGCTTGGCATGGCGGTCTTGGAGACAGCTTTAGTGATGGAGGACTTTGCACCCAGCACCTCACTCCCCCCTGCTTCCACGGCGGCAGGAACAAGCTCGGGATATGACCATGAGTATCCTTTCCCCTCAAGGGGAAATGGAAGGCAACTCTGCCTCAGGTTACCCCCTTCTCCTACGCCAGAATCTCTCCCACGAGTGAGAGAGGCACCACCATTGAAACAGGAAGCTGGTTGCTTATGTTCTTATACTGAGCTAGAAGGACCAATTTAGTATAAGGCAGCCTCTTGCATTCCTGGGGTACTTAGACACCACTTTTCCCAAAGGCTGAAAGAGGGTGACAAAAAAATAAGTATTGTAAACACAAAAGATAATTTTTTGTTGTAAACCCTTATTGTTTTGAAAGATGCACATTCAAACCTAGAGGCACCTGGTGACATCTCCAAAGTTAGGAGTGGGATAAGATTCCCAGTGGCACTTCTCCATGGCTAGGAAAACCAGAATAAAACAAATTAACCATGATGTTATGACTTTGCAAAGCTGCCTTTCAATTTCCATGATTGACTCAGTCCATGAAAATGTGGGTTTCCTTAGCAAAGAATGGTGGTTTATCTTGTTCCTTTTGGAGTACAATCCAATCCACACATAACATATGTCATGTTGCTGCATGTGTTTCCTGATACAAAGAGCACACATAACAGAGGGGGGGAAAACCCATTTCTGTAGCATCCTACAAATTTGGGCTTTCCATTTCCCCCAACCCCATAACAACAATGTTTTAAGATTGAAACTGAATCGTGCTCCAAAATTATATGCTTAGAAGAAGTAGCCAAGTGAAGGTGGTAAATGTCCTGTGTAAGTGTCAGGAGGTGTTTGGCGAATGGATGGTGGTCAATGAATTGAGGCTGAATTCTGATAAGACAGAAGGAATGTTTCTGGGGCACGGGGCAGGTAGGTGTGGGGGACTCCTTGGTCCTGAATGGGGTAAATGTGCCCCTAAAGGACCAGGTGCACAGCCTGTGAGTCATTTTGAACTCTCAGCAGTCCATGGAGGCACAAGTCAATTCTGTGTCCAGGGCAGCTGTCTACCAGCTCCATCTGGTACACTGGCTGAGACCCTACTTGCCTGTGCACTGTCTTGCCAGAGTGGTACATGCTGTAGTTATCTCCCGCTTGGACTACTGCAGTGCACTGTATGTGGGGCTTTTTTTGAAGATGACTCAGAAACTACAACTAATCCAGAATGCGGCAGCTAGAATGGTAACTGGGAGCGGCCGCCGAGACCACATAACACTGGTCCTGAAAGACCTACATTGGCTCCCAGTACGTTTCCAAGCACAATTCAAAGTGTTGGTGCTGACCTTTAAAGCCCTAAATAATAATCATCCCATCCATTCTATTTTTCCCTCTTTTTCTGTCCCACGGTGCCTTGCACAGATCAACAAAGCCAGCAACAGAACAACCAACCAGACTACAGCAAGGCATGGGAGGATTATTACAAGAAACAGAGTGAGTAAAAGTCTGTATGTGTGCATGTGCGTGTTGCATCAGTTAAATGTGTTGGGCTAGGATCTAGGAGAGGCCAGGGTTCAAATCTCCTCTCAGCCATAAAGCTCACTGGGTGACCTTTTAATTTATATATATATAACAATTATTCAATATCATCATTTAACATCCATTTTCTAGTTTTCCCCCTCCCTGTTGACTTCCCCCAACTTCCATTTCTGGTTTGTTACACCAAATGTTACATTCTGCTGTTTATACATAATGTTCTGTTATTACTGATTATATTTCTTGTTCTCTGTAAATAAAGTTGTAAATGTTTATTTAAATCCTGAGAACGATTGACAAATAGTAAATTTTGAAGTAGAAAACAATATACGGTGGATGAAACAAAGATCATTCGAGTTTGCAGATAAACCTGGAAACATGTTGGCATGGCAACTGAAGAAAAAACAGAAAGAGATGATAATCGACAGAATAATGGATGAAGGGAAACTCCTAGACAACCCTAAAGAGTTAAACAACAGTTTTGTGAGATACTTTAAAAAACTATTCAAGAGGGAGACGGAGACTGAAGATGAGATAAAAGAATATCCGAAAGGGAAACAACTACCAGCGATACCAAAAGGAAGAACTGAATCTTTAAATGCCCCAGTGTCTATGATGGAAATACACGAAGCCATAAGAAAAACAAAGAAAGGAAAATCCCCTGGTCCGGACAGAATTACGGCCCTTCACTATAAAAAATTAGAATAATAATAATAAATTTTTTAAAAAAATTATATCCCGCCCTCCCCAGCCGAAGCCGGGCTCCAAGCGGCTAACAACAGTAAAATAATATAGCATTCTAAAATCAATTCATTATAAAATCAGTTCAGATAAAATTAATGGCAACCATTGGGCTAGAGTTCTATGAGGATTGCCAAAGGCCTGGTGGAACAGCTCTGTCTTGCAGGCCCTGCAGAAAGATGTCAAATCCCGCAGGGCCCTAGTCTCTTGTGACAGAACGTTCCACCAGATTGGAGCCACAGCCGAAAAAGCCCTGGATCTGGTTGAGGCCAGCCTAACCTCCCTGTGGCCCGGGACCTCCAAGATTTTTTTGTTTGAAGACCGTAAGTTCCTCCGTGGGACATACCAGGAGAGGCGGTCCCATAGGTATGGGGGTCCTAGGCCATATAGGGCTTTAAAGGTTAAAACCAGCACCTTAAACCTGATCCTGTACTCCACCGGGAGCCAGGGCAGCTGGGATAGCACTGGGTGAATGTGACCCCATAAGGAGTCTTGCCGTGGCATTCTGCACCCGCTGGAGTTTCTGTGAGTTTTTGATCAGCTCCGGCCCATCTGGAGCTGATACAGGCTCGTTTTATCTTGAGCCCAAGCAGAGCGTAGTCTTGCAACGAAAGGATAAGCAGGTAATGTGCTACATGCTGAAGATTATTTACAAGCTATGCTGAGAGCATACAAACATGCATCCTGCCTCTGTGAGAGCAGAGAAGCAACTCTTCTCGACACAAAGAAACCGAGAGAACACTGAAAAACAGGAAACCAGTGTACGTCACATCCAGTCTCCCATTCCCATGGGAACCCAACAGTAACTCTGACTGTGGAATGCAAACAATGTCTTGTGACATGCAGCTGCTGCTCAGTGAGGGAAATAGAAACCAACAGTTTCTGGGTCAGTCTCAATGGGGGCAGCCCCACGTAGAGTGAGTTACAATAATCCAGTCTGGAGCTGACCGTCGCTAGGATCACAGTGGCTAGGTCAGGGCGAGAGAGGTAAGGAGCCAACTGCTTAGCTTGGCGGAGATGAAAAATGCCGCCTTTGTTATAGCTGCAATCTGCGCCTCCATGGAAAGGGAGGTGTCTAAGATTACACCCAAACTCTTAACGGACGGTGCTGGCACTAATTGCGCCCCCACAAGAGATGGGAGTTGCCCCCCCAAATCCCATATCGTCCAGACCCAGCCAAAGGACCACTGTCTTCGAAGGATTTATCTTCAACCGGCTCCCACGTAACCATCCAGCCACAGCTTCCAAACATCTGATCAGTGTGTCTGGGGCCGAGTCAGGATGGCCATCCATCAACAGATAGAGTTGGGTGTCGTCAGCATACTGATGGCAGCCCAGCCCAGCCCAAAACTCCGGACAAGCTGGGTGAGGGGGCCTATAAAGATGTTGAAAAGCATCGGGGAGAGTATCGCACCCTGCGGCACTCCACACACCAAGGAGTGGTGCGAGGACAGTTTTCCCCAAACGCTACCCTCTGTCCCCGACCAGAGAGAAATGTCACCCCTCCACGGTAGCAATCCCAAGCCTCATACTATCCTCCATTGATGGCATTGATGTTACTCTTTCCCAGCCTAGTTATTCTGCTTATAATAGCAACAACTCGATAAACTCTAATAGTCGAGTAGGACAAACCAGCTGATCATCAGCTACCTCTCTGATTATATGAAACTATTATATTATTTGTCAACCTTCTATTATAATATTAGACTAACCGGTTAATTAAATCGGAAAATAAACCACAAAACATTCCACAGCTAAACAGAACTACCATATAACATACATTCAGGGAAGAAAAACCACCTAAATAGCAGGAGAACAACAATCAAGCATCTAACAGTAAACAAGCAAAACTTAAATATAATCATGAAACAATGGACTATAAAGAACTAAAACAGATGGCAAAGGAAGGGGGGGAGAAAGAAAAAAGAAAAAAGTTTCTTGTAGCAGAGGAAGTTCTTGTAGCATCACATGCCATCTCGAGAAGATTCATTAGCACTACCGATGAAGACACTAATAAACAAGATAATGGAAGAAGGAAAAACACCAGATACTTGGCAACAAGCGCACATTGTAGTGATACCTAAACAAGGACAAAACAAAGAGAACATCAATAATTATCGACCGATTTCACTACTTAATATTGATTATAAAATCTACGCAGACATACTGGTTTTAAAAGACTACATTAATGAAGAGCAAGTGGGGTTTTTACCAGAGAGGAAAATCAGCAATAACATAAGAATAGTAATAAATGTAATAGAATATCTGGAGCTGAGACCGAATAAAAAAGTGGCCTTTATATTTATAGATGCTGAAAAAGCGTTCGACAATGTATCGTGGAAATTCATAGAAAAAGTTATAGAAAAAATGGGCATGGGAGAACAATTTATAAAAGGGTTAAAAGCGATATATAAGGGGCAAACAGCAAATTTAATAATTAATGGGGAAATGACCGAATATTTTGATATTGAAAAGGGGACTAGGCAGGGATGCCCTCTTTCCCCATTACTTTTCATATTAGTACTGGAAGTGCTAAATCAAGAGATAAAACTGGATCAGGATATAAAAGGAATAAATTTGGGTAACAGATCATACAAACTACGGGCATTTGTGGATGATTTGATATTAATGGTAGAGAATCCAAAGGAAAGTATTGCAAAACTATTGGGTAAAATGAGACTTTGGCAAGGTCTCGGGCTACAAGCTGAATAAAGAAAAAACAAAATTAATGGTAAAAAACATGAGTGATCAGGAGGAAAAGGAACTTGAGGACAAGACTGGGATACAAATAGCAAAGAAAGTAAAATACCTAGGAATACAAATGATGATGGAAAACATAAGCTTATTCGAAGTTAATTATAATAAAACCTGGAGAGAGGTGAAAAAAATATGGAAATTTGGTCAAGATTAAATTTATCTCTGTGGGGCAGAATATCAGCCATAAAAATGAGTATATTACCAAAATCATTGTTTCTTTTCCAAACGATACCAATAATAAGCAAAATGGACTGTTTCAACATATGGAGGAAAGACATAGTAAAATTCTTATGGCAAGGGAAAAAACCTCGTATCAAGTATAAATTATTAACTGAGAAAAAGAAAGAGGGGGCTTTGGTCTTCCTGATCTGAAGATTTATTATGAGGCAGCATGCCTCAACTGGTTAAAAGACTGGATAACATTGAAAAAGGCAGACATTCTAGACCTAGAAGGCTGGAATACGAGGTTTGGCTGGCATGCCTACTTAATTACAACAAAGTGGCATTGCGTAAGGATTCTTTAAATCATATAATTAGAAACTCATTATATAAGGTCTGGGACAGGTATCACAGATTATTAGAGCCTAAGATATCCTGGTGGGTATCCCCAGTGGAGACGATATCGGTAAAAAATAAGAATATGGATACAAATTGGTTAACCTACCAGCAACTGATAAAAATAGAACAGGGCCAATTAAAGATAAAACCATATGAATAAACCAAACAGTTCTGTAACAGTTGGATTCAATATCACCAAATAGTGCATATATTCAATCAAGATAAGAAGATTGGTTTTGGAGAAAAGAAGTCATTATTACAAAAGGAATTACTACAAATTAATAAAAAGACCCTATCTAGGATGTACGACCTACTTTTGGAATGGGAACTCAAGGATGAGATGGTAAAGGATGTTATGATAAAGGGGGCTCAGGACCTTGGACATAACATAATGTTAGAACAATGGGAACAGCTGTGGAAAATTGACATCAAATTCACAGCATGTTACACAATAAGGGAGAACTTAATGAAAATGATCTACCGCGGGTATCTAACCCCCGAGAAATTGGCAAAATTCTATCAGCAAAAAACCAATGCGTTCTGGAGATGCTACAGCGAAACAGGAACAATGTATCATATGTGGTGAGGGTGTAGCGTGATAAAAAACCTTTTGGAATAAAGTTCATGAAGAGATAATAAAGATTTTTTAAAAATCATTCAACAAGAAACCAGAAGCGTATCTTCTGGGATTAATAACAAATATGACATCCCCATAAATAAGAAAAGGATATTCTTATACGCATCCGCTGCCGCAAGAGTTCTTATAGCAAAGAACCGGAAGGGAGACAAAATACCCACAGTAATAGATTGGCAAATCAAACTTACTGAATTTCTTGAATTGGCCAAAATGATGGCAGCTATCAAGGTCAAACAAATCAAAATTTAATAAAAGAATGGAGTTGCATGAATGAATATATGAAAAAACACTGCTCTGGTACAGAAATATTGATATGTAAAGAACAAAGTTTGTAAGGGGGAAAGGTTACAAATGCAAGTAAAATCAGAATATTTGTCAAATACAATATAACAACACAACTGTAAAGATAAGCTATAGAATTAAGGTTAAGCAACGATGGAAGGAAGTCAGATTTTAACTCACAATTTGAGTTATGTTGAACCAATGGAGGTGAGGTGGGGGGATGCTTTGTGTTATTAACATGTACATATGTGTAAACCTTTCTTTCTGTTATTTTGTAGAGATGAAAACTTCAATAAAAATTAATTAAAATAAATAAATAAATCCTGCCAACGAGTCCATGTTTTTGTTGTTGTTTCTGCAAGTATGTTGTAAAGGGTTCCCATTCTTTTCCAAAGTCACTATTGTCCTTCTCACACAGTTTGTCCATTAACTTTGCCAGTTCTGCATAGTTCATCAATTTTTCTTGCCATTGTTCTGTAGATGGTGTTTCTCCAGTCTTCCAATTTTGTGCTATTATAATTCTTGCTGCCGTAGTAGCGTTCATGAATAATGTCCAATTTTTCTTTGGCATTTCTTGTCCTAGAATACCTAACAGAAAGGCTTCTGGTTTTTTCACAAAGGTTGTTTTGAACATTTTTTTCAATTCATTATATATCATTTCCCAATTTTTTAGTATAATCTTACAATCCCACCACATGTGATAAAATGTACCTTCTTCTTTAAATCTCCATCAGTTATTCTGTTCTGTTTTATACATTTTGGCCAGTTTTAATGGTGTAATGTACCACCTGTACATCATTTTCATATAATTCTCTTTCAACAATATACAATCCGTAAATTTCAAGTTCACTTTCCAAAGCCTTATTCAATCCTCAAATTGTATGTTATGACCTATGTCCTGTGCCCACTTGATCATTACTGCTTTAACTTCCTCATCTTTAGGTTCCCATTCCAACAGAATATTATACGCCTTCTTTAACAATTTAGAATTATCATCAATTATATCCTTTTGGAATTTGGAAACTGTGTAAGTGAATCCTCTCTTATTATCTTCGTCGAAGATTTCATTTAATTGCCTATAATGCAACCAACTCCGAAGGTGTTCCTTTGTCTCATCATAATCTTTCAATTTCCACTTTCCTTCTTGTTCTACTAATAAATCTCTATATGTCGGCCATATCCCTTTCATTGTTAACGTTTTAAGTGATAATGCTTCGATAGGTGACAACCACCACGGAGTTTTGGATTCCAGTAATTCTTTGTATTTTCCCCATACCCTTATCAGGGACTTTCTAATTATGTAATTGTGGAATCCTTTGTGTACTTTTACTTTTCCATACCACGGGTATGAATCTGTCAGGGAACTGCCATCAGCTCAGAGGCGAGAGGTGGAAGGGCAGTTGTGTTATAGGGAACCTCCGAAGATCTTGCAAAGCAGTTCCTCCTCCAGTGGGGAGGAGGTGCAGGGACCAGGAGATGCTAGGGAGAGCCTCAACACCGAGCCTGAGCAAAGCGGAGGGGAGGGAAGTACCCCTTTGCCAGCGCCCACTCTGCACAGTAGGTTTCGGTGCAGAGAGGGGAGGAGAAGGCTGGGGGTCATGCGGCTGTTATGCTGGGGGAGGTACAAGGACCGGCCACTCCCAGATTCTGCTAGCGACTGAGCCAGACATGAACTTGCGACACTCTTCACTGTAAATAGTTTGCACTAAGAATAAAGCTTGGAAAAGACAGGTCAGAGTCTTGCCTGTTTGCTCTCGAGCAACCACACCACCACCTGACAGAATGCCAATCAAATCTGTTATCGTGTCCTTCTAACTATTGCCTCCTCTTTTTCCAATTTAATCCAATCCCGAATCCAAGTAAGGCATGCTGCTTCATAGTAAATTTTAAAATCTGGAAGAGAAAAGCCAGCTCTCTCTTTTAAATCTGCAAGTATTTTATACTTTATTCTTGGCCTTTTCCCATTCCAGATAAATTTTGAAATATCTTGCTGCCATTTTTTGAAGCAAGCATTATTATTATTTTTATTTTTATTGGTATTGTCTGAAAAACGAACAGCATTTTTGGCAATACGTTCATTTTTATTGCAACAATTCGTCCTAAAAAACAGAGATTCATCCTATTCCCAAATTCCTTTTTATTTCATTCCATTTTTTTCATAATTGTCTTTATAAATATTAAGATTCTTTGTCATCAACCATATTCCTAAATATTTTACCTTTTTGTGGATTTCTATATAGATTCTGATAGTTCTTTCTTTTCTGATTCTTTAAAATTTTTAACAGTTTGGTTTGGTTTTTATTAAGTTTAAAACCTACCACTTGTCCAAACGTTTGAATTTTTTCTTTTACTCTCGGGAGAGAATTCTTTGGGTCTTCTACAGTAATAACCAAATCGTCCACGAAAGCTTTCAATTTATGTTCATTTTTCTTTATTCTTATTCCTGCTACTTCTTTATCCATTCTAATATTCCTTGCCACAACCTCCAGGACCAGAATGAACAAAAGCGGTGATAATGGACATCCTTGTCTAGTTCCTTTTTGTATTTCACATTGATTTGGTTAATAATCAACTTTGCATTCTGTTCTGAATAAATAGCTTGTATTCCCGTATTAAATTTTACTCCAAATTCCATTTCTTCAAGAACTTTTTTCATGAAGTCCCAAGAAACATTATCAAATGCTTTTTCTGCATCTATAAACATCAATGCTGCTTGTTTTTTCTCATTTTGCACTTCCAGGTTACGAACTTGGGGGTGGTTTATTGGGCATCCGCGGATGAGACTGCATCTTCCCTTACACCGGGAAGAATTTGGGAGGCTGATTACTCCCATCTCAGCCTCTAAATTGCCTCGTGGGAGCTGGAGAGATGGTATTGTCGGCCATCTTCCATGGCACCTCAAGAGGAAGAATTACATGTTCAATCCTGATTCTCTTTCCTTTGTTATTCAATCCATTCACGTTCCAACTTAGTACTTTAAGATTTGCCATTGTCATGTTTGTTTAAAGAATTTGTTTTTCCACCCACTGCTCCCTCCAAGTGTTCCAGTGCTTCCTTTTGCTGTTCCAGGGGGCTTTTCAGTTCTTTTGTCCCGTCTCTAAATTCAGGATCCCTGCCATGTTTTTCCAGAAACTAATGGACCTGACTCTCCGTCACCAGCCTGTATCTTTTCTTTCTATAGGTTCAGGAAATTCCCATTTGTATCTTATGTCAATTTTTCTAAGGGCTGTTCTCAAGATCTTGTACCTGTCTCCTAACTCTTAATTTAAAGGGAATTTCCCGGAAAATGTCCACTTTTTTACGCTCAACCTGCAGACCCTCTTCATAATTTTTTTGAAGAGGGTCTGCATCCTTAACTCTTTGTGACAAAAGTTACCAAGATGTCTGCAGGCTGCTTTCTTTCTCTGGGTGCTCTTGTCCTGACTCGATAAATGTTTTCAATTAATTTGTGCATCCCCGCTTGCCCCTCCCCCATCCGACCTGCTAGAATCTTACTCAAATACGTGGTAAGGCCTTGCTCTTTTTCTTTTTTTTTCTTTTTTTAAAAAAATGAATTTTATTAGTATTTTCCACACAACATACACAACACACAAAAATCAACATTCAAAAACTTTTAAAAAAACAAAAAACCCCAAAACAAATCCATATCTTACAAGTTAACATTATAAACACTAAAACAACAACAACAAGACATTGACTTCCACCAATCCCACAGCACCTCCTTTATCTCTCATTGTGTCTTCCTGTTTTCCTGTTTTCTTTATCATCTCTATCCTAACATCTAGATATAAATCCTTCTTTCATATCCTTTCACTTCACAAGGTTATTCCAGACTCAGCCAGATTTCTGCCCTCGAACCTTGACTTTTGAGGTATTCATTTAGGCACTCCCATTCTTTTTTTACTTCACTTTTTGGTTTTTGTCTTATTATGTCTGTCAATTTGGCTAATTCTAAGTATTCTGAGAGCTTACATAGCCACTCTCCCCTAGTGGGTAACTGATTCCCTTTCCAGTACTTAGCCACCAGGATTCTTGCTGCAGACGTTGCGTATAAGAAAAAAATAATTTTGTCTTTTGGAATATTGTCATTTAAAATTCCTAAAAGGAATGCCTCTGGCCTTTTACTATATGATATTCTTAATATTTTCTTTATTTCTTTGTGGATCATGCTCCAAAATTTCCCAATTTCGGGGCATGTCCACCACATATGGTAGAAGGTTCCTTTTTGTATCTTGCATCTCCAGCACTTATTATATGTTTTATTCATTTTTGCAAGCCTTTCTGGTGCCAGGTACCACCTGTGATACATTTTCATATAGTTCTCTCTTATTTTGTCCATAGTCTTTCCCATTCATTATATTCAATTGGGTGGCCCAGATCTTGTTCCCATTTTTTAATAGCGTCTCCTTTTTCCTCCTTTTCTACTTTCCCATTTTGTAACAGCTTATATATTATTGAGAGAGTCTGTTGGTTGTTATATAAAATTTCTTTTTCCCATACCAAGATTTTTTTATCAATCCCCTTAAGCTTACTATCCTTCTCAAATATTGTTTTTAATTGGAAATATTCTAACCAATTCACTCCCCTCTCTTTTAATTCTTCAAATTTCTTTACTGTTGGGCAATCTTTTATCTCTTCTACAAGTTCCCTATATGTTAGCCAGCTATCTTTCATATTGCTTCTATGCAAGGCTGATGACTCTATAGGTGATAGCCACCAGGGAGTTTTGGCTGTTACTATTGTTTTATTTCTTTCCCAGACTTCGAATAGGGCCTTTCTCACCAAATGGTTAGTGAATCCTCTATGTGCTTTTATTTTATCGTGACCCAGGTAGCCATGCCACCCGAAAACTTTGTCCCAGCCCTCCAGGTCCAAGATTTTGGTATCTGTCAGTAACATCCAATCTTTCAGCCATGTCATGCATGCAGCCTCAAAATACAGCTTGAGGTTTGGGACTGCAAACCTGCCCCTTTCTCTCTTTTTTTTAAAAAAAGATATTTATTAAAATTTTCCATTATAATACATTAAAAAATCAAAAAAGAAGAAACAAAATTTTTTAAAAACACATAGAATTCAGAATCCTTATTTTCAATAACATATTTCCCTGATTTCCCCACACCTCCCCCTCTTGTATTCCAATTCAAATTGTTGGTTCAACAAGTTCTTGTCCCTAATTTTTAACCTTTTTATACTTTATATTTTATATTTAGTTCATTTTGAAAAACCAATTTTGCCTTGTAGACATCAATGATTATACATCAGTGCTTATTCTTAAAGCCTTTTTCTAAAGTCGGCCTAAATTCCCTTCCACGATTTCCTCAATTCTCATTCAAATAACAAAGCAAGAAAAAAGCAAAACAGATTATAATTATACACCCTTTGGATTCCCAAACTCCACCCCCCCTTTCCCGGTTCCAATCCCCAATAAGCGTCCATCAATCAATCTACTATCAGCCTGGAGACCTCACATCCGAGGCTCTTAATTCTCTCTCAATTCCTTTCTGCCGGTTTTTTTGATAGTCCTTGGTATTAAACACCAAATCTCGGAGAAGCTCTAGTCCAATAGAGTCCATGTTTCTTCCAGCCAGACCTCCATACTTAAAAGTGGAGCCTGAATCTTGTTTCTTACTCCTTTCAAATCCAAATGTCTCCAAAGCTCCAACTTCCACCTTGATCAAATTTGTAATCCTTGGGTCTTCCGATCTCCACATAATGAGATCTCTCCATTCTTCAGTCTCCAATTCAGACCAAATTTTCACCATCAAGTTCTTATTTTCCTTTGTAGCCATCATGTCAGGCCTCTGGCTCTCCTTTATCATCTGTAAAATTACAGCTCCTCCTTCCTTTTCCTCAGGAACAACATATATCTCTTTCTTCACACTCTCAAAGCTCTCAAGTTTCTCTTCTTGTCCAGCTGCATGGGCTTCCTGAGTCAATTCCTTATCAGATTCAATGAGTTTGTTTGCTGTTAAGTCCAGAGTTGCAACATTTGTAGCCAAAACATCAATTTGGCCTTGTAGCTTTCCCAAGAGAACAAAAACTCTGTCCAATTCAGCTTGAATTTCCCCTCCTTCAGCCATTCTTGTAATGTCCCAAAACCCCCTCTAGAGGGATTTTGGTTACTTAGTATTCTTTCCAGTTGAAATCCAAAAATCAAATTAGTTTGTATCAGTTCTTCCTTGTTTTCAACAAAGTATAGTCAAATTGTAACAAATATAGCCAGCAGAAGCAGCAGAAACAAAGTTCTCTTTTTCCGTCTTGACAGCTAATTTGACAGCTGTCAGACTCTTCAATACCTTCAACAGGCTCTCTCACGGATCACTCCCGGGTCCGGGGGGGTGGCACTTCAGCTCCCAAAATTAGCTCTTATCCTCCAGTAAGGTTTCTTCTAGTGCCAAATCGTGAAATTAATGTCTTTTGCCCAATAATAAAAGAAAAAATTATCTCGACCTTAGTTAGCAGGTCCTTGCTTTAGGTTGTTTACAGGACGAGGAGGCGGACTTCCTGTTTGCGCCTTCCCCGATCGTACCTAATTCACCAAAAAAAAAATTCTTTAAAAATCCAATTTCCGTACTACTCACGGGTTGTTATTTTGAAGTCCAAATCACAAGAAGAAGTCAGCACTCTCCGGCCATGGCAGCGCGGCTTCACTCCACAGGAGAAGCAGTCGACTCTCAGCACCGCGCTGCTCACCCCGTCCCCCGTTCCGAAGCCTTTAAAAAGGCTCCTTTGCAGGTCGGGGGGGCGCAAATGGTGCCCGCCGAGTCACCAGGTTCACAGGCTTCACCGCCTGTGATTTTTAGGGGTCCCCGCGTCGCCGCAGCGGTACGACCCTGATCCTGTGGAGCCGATTCCCTCCGGAGCTCGGAGGGAATCCGCCATTAGCCGCTGGTGCTAACCCGGAAGTCCCGAACCTGCCCCTTTCTCTGGGCTCCATCAGAACTTTGAACCTTACTCTTGGTTTCTTACCTTGCCAGATAAAATTAGAAAGATCCCTTTGCCAACCTTTAAAACATTTTGTCCCAATAATTATTGGGATCGTCTGGAAAAGGAAGAGCATTTTTGGTAGAACTGACATTTTTATCAAGGATATCCTTTCCCATAAGGACAAGTTCAATTCTTTCCATTTATTTAGATGTCCTTTTATTTCCTTCCACTTCTTCACATAGTTATCCTTGTACAAATTGGTATTTTTATTTGTGATCCAGATCCCCAAATACTTAACTTTCGTGGTAATTTTAAGGCCTGTTACTCTTTCCAGTTCTTCCTGTTCCTTTACCCCCATATTTTTCGTTAGTAATTTAGATTTTTCTTTATTTAACTTAAAGCCTGATACGCCTCCATATTCAAACAATTTCTTTAGGTTTTCTGTAGTAATGATTACATCGTCCGCAAACGCTTTGACTTTATATTGTCTGTTACCTAGACTAATCCCCTTGATTTTTGGGTCCTTTCTTATCGCTATTAGGAGTGTTTCCAGCGTCATAATAAACAAAAGTGGGGATAGAGGGCATCCTTGTCTGGTGCCTCTTTCAATTTGGAATTCTTCAGTTATTTCATTTTTAATTATTAGCTTAGCTTTCTGGTTTTCATATATCGCTTTAATACCATTCGAAATTTTGTTCCCAAGTTTCAAACTTTCCACAGTGTGGACCAGAAAATTACAGGCCACACTGTCGAAGGCTTTCTCCGCATCTACCAGTAGCATTGCCACCTTCTTGCTAGGTTTCATATCAATATATTCTAGAAAATCAATCACTATTCTTGTATTATTTTTTATCTGTCTCCCCGGTAAGAAGCCATTCTGGTCCCTGCCTATTACTCTGTTCAAGCATTTTTTCAATCTATTTGCTAACACACCTGCGAAAATTTTGTAATCAATATTCAATAGTGAAATTGGCCTATAGTTCTTTATAATATTTGGGTCCATTCCTTGTTTTGGTAATAAGGTAATCCATGCTTCGCGCCAAGAGTCAGGAATTTTCCCTTCTTCCATTATCTCATTCATGATCTTTTTAAGTCTAGGGATTATTACTTCTTCTAGTTTCTTGTAATATGCAATCGGTATTTCGTCTTGGCCTGGTGATTTCCCAGTTTCCATTTTCCTTATCACCTCTCTTATTTCTTCTGAGTTTATGCACGAGTTTAAATTACTAAATTCCTTGCCATCTAGTTCAGGGATTTTGTTTTCTCTTACATACTCTTTAATTTTATTCTCATCTTTGTCTTCCAACTCGTATAATTTTTTATAAAAATTCCTAAACATCATTTTTATTTGGTCTGGGTCTGTAATTTCTTTTCCTTGTACAATAATCTTATTTATAACCCTATCCACTTGCTTCTCCTTTGTTAGCCAGGACAACATCCTACCGGGTTTATTTGCCGATTCAAAACACCTTTGTTTTGTCCATTTAATCTTATTTTCTACCTCTTTGTTTATTAAATTATTTAATTGGGATTGTAAAATTTTAATATTCTGGATTATACTCTCTTGTTTTGGATTTTTCAACAGTTCTTTTTCCTTCTCCCTTATGTGTTTATTTATTTCCGTAGTATCCTTTGCTTTATCCTTCCTTATTCTTGCCATTTGTTGTATTCCAATTCCTCTCATATAGGCTTTACTGGTATCCCAAATGATTTTCCTGTCTGTCCCATGTCTCTCATTAATTTCGAAAAATTCCTTCAACAATTCCCTCATTTTATTCACCTTTTGCTCATCTCTCCAAAGTTCATCATTCATCCTCCACCTCCCTCTCGTATGTTTTTTAAATCTTATGTGTATAGTAACTGGATTATGGTCTGAGAGAGATTTATTCAGAATCTCTGCTTTTACCAAGCTCAATGTCAATTTTTTAGAGGCCCAAATTGCGTCTATTCTCCCTCCCGATTTTTTATCTTTGGAAAAATAAGTAATATCCTTTTCAGTGGGATGCTTCAATCTCCAGGTATCGAATAAATTAAGATTATCAGTCAACTGGAAGAATGATAATGGTAGTATGCCTGAGTTTGATTTTTTCCCCTCTCTCGGTTCTATCCATTTCAATAGATATAACTCCATTCATATCTCCCATCATAATTATCTTTCCATTCTCAAATTCCCCAAGCTTCTCTTCCAATTTTCTGTAAAATTCGGATTTATTATTATTTGGAGCATACACTCCTACCACTATTATCTTTTCTTGATTTATTTGTATTTCTACTCCTACTATTCTAGCTTCCTCGTCTTGAAATATTAGTTGTGGACTTAACACTGGTTTTACATAAATTACCACCCCTCTTTTCTTTTCCGCCACTGCGGCTATAAACTCCAGACCCAAGTTCTTGTTTTTTAGTTCATGGGTCTTTTTCATTTTCTGGTAATCCCCTTATTCGAACCGTGTTAGCATTCTGTTTTAATTGTAGTAGAAGAATTTGTTCTTCCAGCTCATTCTGTCTATTAGTGAGACCCCCCCCATAGCCCCTGCCACCGCCCCTTGTTCTGTCTTAATATCTTCCACCTCCCCTGCTGACTTTTCCAATTTCTCAATTTTTGCTTCTAAAGAATTCACTTTTTCATCTAGTTTATCAAATTTCTGTGAGAGCACTTTAGTACTATTTTCAATGTCAGCTTTTACTTCCCTAGTTAATTTCTCCATTGACTGGTCCATTCCCTGCTTGAATTCTGCAAAACGTAAAGCCATGAGTTCTGAAAAATCTGCTTTGGCCATTTTTTTCTGTTTCTTCCTGAGCAGAGGCCCTTCTTTTCTCTGCTTCTTTCTGTCTTGTTCCTATAGTCGATTCTTGTTTACTTTTCTCCGCCATGACTGTCATCAAAACAATTACTTCAGTCCCCCCAACTTCAAGGTTAGGGCTGCCTGGTCTTATCTCTTTCTCACTGGAAGGCTCAGAGTTGGAAAGTTCCACTTCCAAGCCTACCAGCAAAGTCGCCTCTTTACCTCCCAAAAGCCTGGCACCCCCTGGTACAATGTCTAATCTGTACACAAACCAAGTCTACAACTTTTATATACACAAAATTAAAAGTATTTAACAAAAATGCAAATTTAAAATTGTTTAAAAGCAACAAGTAGAAAATAAAAGGAAGAAAAAGAGAGGAGAGGAAGAAAAAAATAAAGAAGAAAATAAACACGATATTGCTGTCACTTAATAGTTACTTGAAATTAGCTGCTTACGAACTTTGATCCATGTACTGTAAGTGAACTAAGTGGGTTTTTTTCCCGGGTTCCAATTTTGTATTTGCGGTTGTATTCCAATAATGTTCCAAGTATATTCCAAATAAGCTCAATATGGTTTATAATCCAGAAGATGGCAAATAGAAATGGCAGATGTAATCCAGATGTCGTTATTATAATCCAATGGATGGCTAGTTCCAATATTTAAATTTTCAAATGTGGTACCCTGGTCTTCGTGTAATATCAATATGGAAAGAACCAGTGTGGTAATTTCTTCCAAATCCAACCCCTGCTCTTCCAGGTACTCTGCCTCTCTGGAGTTTCTGTTAAAACTTTGAAGCCTGTTGACCTTTGAAGTGTTTTCACCTGCTGCACAGCTTAGCAGAGTATTGCAGCATTTCTTAGGCAACTCTCAAGATTGTCCAGTCAGGACGACGATCAGGAACAAAGACTGACGACTAGTAACTTGATTATTGTGGTCATGCTGCCTATATGAGAGACCTCAGCCAATCACCAAGCTGTTACTGTGTCCTCTTATCTCTAGGCAGATTCTTTCCGTGCTCCTCCTCCCCAGCATGTAGCAGAGATGCTAATTGCGTGGCGAGTTCCCGCCCCCCACCAGGATAAATAAAGACACGAGACACCATAATTTAAGGTTAATTGGGCGAATTAGGCCACAACTTTATTGAATTTCAGGAATGAGAGGCATTGGCTTAGGCATTGGTCCTAACGACTATCCGGCTCCAGCCCATTTGCTGGAGACACGGGGAAGGGTTAACCTTATATCGGGGGAGTCTCCTGCCAAGGCACGTCGACTAGGGGGCAGGCCATGCCCCCCCAGCCAGCCAGCTGATTGGCTGGCTGGGGGGGGGCAGACCCGACCAGGATTCCCCTGCTCTCGCGGGGGCTGCGACCAGCCCCCACTCATGTGGGGTGGGCGTGAAGCCCGCAACCCCACCTCCTGGGCAGGCCGGAAGTGGCTTTGCTCACTTGCCAAGCTGCACGTAGACTATGAATTCCAATAGTTTCTCCCCAAGATCAACAGAGTGTTCTCCTGCCAAGCTTAGGTTGTTCATGCAATGTTCCAGGGTCCTTTTAGCTTAATTCCAAGATTGTTTGTCCAGGTCTGTGTTTTAATTCATCTCCAAACCTGTCTGCTAATTACTTGCTCACCCAGCCTTCCATTCACAAAAATCTTCAATCCAAATTCAAAAGGACAATAGTTCATCCAATTTAGTTGATTCCAAGAGAAGAGGAATCTTTACTAGCCAAAATGCAGCTTAATAATGTAAAAGATGCTCAAAAAGCTGTAGAAAGGCTCTCGTCTCCCCTTCACAAATCCCTGCTTATAGAGCCTGTCAGTCAGAAAATGGAAGTTGACTTCCTGTTTGGTTTCCATCTTCACCAAATTACTTTAAAAGTCCAAATTTATTAAATAAGATTCTAAAACGTTTTGGCATTAATTAACTTGTTTGGAAAGTCTGCTGCTTTTGGTGGCGACTTGTGGCTTCAGCTACTGGACTGTGATATCACCGTGAATGGACTCAAGCCGCTTGCTGCCCCCCCCCCACTCGCTGCTGACGCAGTGGCAAGAAGAAAGAGAAGCTGTGGCGAATTACCCCCATTTCAGCTGGTCCCCTCAAGACCCCACTCTTCTGTGGGGCTTTTTCAGGGGAGCGCGTAGCCTTGGCGCTTCCCCTACGAGTCCGAAGTAGCAGACTGGAAGTCTCTCACAGGGTGACCTTGAGCCAGTCACTGCCTCTCAACTGGGCCTCCCTCACAGGGTTGTTGTGGGGATTGAAGGGGGAGAACCATCTGTGGCAACATGGGCTCCTTCAAGGATTGGTGGTGTGATATTATTATTATTATTTTGCCCACCTTCACCTTAAGGTCCCAGGTAGGGCTGGGTGATATCAGGTTTTCAACATCACAATATATCACCAGCTAAATATCACTATATCTATATACATCTATATCTATATCTATCTAGTGGTGGAGGGCCTCGCTGGGCATCCCCGTGGTGTCAGAGGGTCCTGCCATACTTCCCCATGGTGGCGGAGGGTGTGCTGCACTTTCCTGCAGCAGCCGAGGGCTTTAACGAGGCTCCCTGTGGCAGTGGAGGGCCTTAAAATGTAAGGAAGTAGTAGATTTAATAAAAATATTAAATAAACTTCCATATATTATATTTAATATATTTTCAACTAATTTAAGAATAGTTCAAGTGATTTACTAGTCAAGCTGCATCTGCTTCCCCACGCAGAGATCTAAGTACAATCTATGCACTGAGTTCAACTAAACTTACTTCTACTTTCCTGGGAGTAAGCCCCATTGAATTCAGTAGGGCTTGCTTGTGAGTAGACACACATTTGCTTGCACCCTCCCCATCATTCTCACACATTATCCAACCTCCTATTTCATCATAAAGTAGCCTGCTAAATCTTCTCCCTTCCACCCCCCAGGGCCCCCCAAAAGCCCTCATTCCGCCAATCTCTCCCTTTTTATCAAAGGGCGGGAGGGCAAGCAAGCAAAAAGATAAGTCTCCTTTAACTTACTTACTTACTAACTAACTAACTAGCCCTTCCTTTTTAATATGGAGGAGAGCAATTTAGGAGAAACCAACAACATAAACACCACCAGAAAATAAAAATAAAAACTCTTCCCCCTCTTTTCTTTTCATCTGTGGGAGTGAGTGTGAGGGAAGAAAGAAGAGCTTTCCAGTTCTTTGTTTACATTCTTTGTTTACTCCCCCCCCCCCCGCTGGATTTTTGTCTAGCTATGGGATGTTCCTCCTGGATTGTTAGCAGGCTCTGCATAATTAACGGAGCTCTAAGTGGAAATATACAGGTAAAGCTGAAAGAGTTTGCTGGTTTGTGTGAGGGCTTATCTTCATTTATTTTCAGGGAGGAGGGAGAGAGCAAGCAAAGCTGGAGTATTGTACAGCTGAGCTACACCCTGGGAAGCTGTTAAGTCTCCACCTTTTGTTCATTGGTATATTGCCTTGTTGAAACACTTATCACAATGTTATTTCAGTACAATGGTATGGTGATTTATTGCATAGCACTAGTCCCAGGGCAGGTTACAGCAATATAAAAGCAATATTAAGAACATTTTAAAACAACTTACCATCAAAGGAATAATGTGGCTCCCCAAAATATACACCTTAAGTTGTCAAAAGCCAGAATAAAGAGGCACATCTTTAATATTCACCTCTGTGGGGAAGGAGTTCCACAGCTTAGAGACTGCCACAGATAATGCCCTCTCCTAGCCCACTTCTCCCACCTCCCAAACTTCTGAGGGTGGTGGATCAACTAAGAGGGCCCCCCCCCCGCTGATCTTAACAGACAAGAGGGTCTGTAGGAAAGGAGGCAATCTTTCTTCTTCTTCTTCTAGACCTGTCAGCAGCCTTCGACATGGTCGATCACGAACTCCTGGACCACCGCCTTGCCGACGTGGGGATCTCCAGGGCACAGTCCTTCAATGGCTGCGCTCATTTCTATCTGGTCGGGGACAGAGGGTGTCACTTGGGGGGAATTGTTATCGCGCCACTCCTTGGTGTGTGGAGTGCCTCAGGGTGCTATACTCTCCCTGATGCTTTTTAACATCTTTATGCGCCCCCTCACCCAGCTTGTCCGGAGTTTTGTTCTGGGCTGCCATCAGTATGCTGATGACACCCAACTCTATCTGTTGATGGATGGCCATCCGGACTCAGCCCCAGACACACTGATCAGATGTTTGGAAGCTGTGGCTGGATGGTTACGTGGGAGCCGGTTGAAGTTAAATCCTTCGAAGACAGAGGTCCTCTGGCTGGGACGGGACGATATGGGATTGAGGGGGCAACTCCCATCTCTTGCGGGGGTGCAATTAGTGCCAGCACCGTCCATTAAGAGTTTGGGTGTAATCTTCGATACCTCCCTCTCCACGGAGGCACAGATTACAGCTATAACAAAGGCGGCATTTTTTCATCTCCGCCAAGCTAAGCAGTTGGCTCCTTACCTCTCTCGCCCTGGCCTAGCCACTGTGATCCACGCGACGGTCACCTCCAGACTGGATTATTGTATCTCGCTCTACGTGGGGCTGCCCTTGAGACTGACCCAGAATCTCCAGCGGGTGCAGAATGCCGCGGCGAGACTCCTTACGGGGTCTTTGCTGCGAGATCACATTCACCCAGTGCTATACCAGCTGCACTGGCTCCCGGTGGAGTACAGGATCAGGTTTAAGGTGCTGGTTTTAACCTTTAAAGCCCTATACGGCTTAGGACCCTAGTACCTACGGGACTGCCTCTCCTGGTATGTCCCACAGAGGAACTTACGGTCTTCAAATAAAAACATCCTGAAGGTCCCAGGCCACAGAGGTTAGGCTGGCCTCAACTAGAGCCAGGGCTTTCTCGGCTGCGGCTCCAATCTGGTGGAACGCTCTGTCACAAGAGACTAGGGCCCTGCGGGATTTGACATCTTTCCGCAGGGCCTGCAAGACAGAGCTGTTCCACCAGGCCTTTGGTCAGGGTGCAGCCTGACTCCCTCCTTTGGCAATCTTTACAGAACTTAAGCTTAATGGTTGCCATCAATTGGATTTTAATTAATTTTTATAATGAAATGTTTTTAGAATGTTGCACTATTTTATTGTTGTTAGCCGCCCTGAGCCCGGCTTCGGCTGGGGAGGGTGGTATATAAATAAAATTTATTATTATTATTATTATTCAGGTATTTGGTGCCTGAGTCATTGGAATATGAACCTGGGACCTTCTGCATGCAAAGCATGCACTCTGCCACTGAGCTATGGCCCTTTCCCTAAAAATAAAGATTTCTATTCCTTGTGAGAATAATTTAAAAAGGAATGTAGAAAGCTGCCTTAGAATGAGTCAGATGCTCTCCAGGGTTCCAGACAGTGGACATTCTCAGTGTGAATGTTTGTGATCTTAACCAGGGGTTGCGGGCAACTAATCACAATTAAGCACGGTCTGCCCTGGGGTCCTGTATTTGGAAAGGGGGCAGGGGGGATCTGGGTTTGTTGACTGCATTTGGAAATTTTCTTACTTGATTCCTCTGACAATTGGCTTTCTCTGAGTGCATTGTTCTTTTTCCCCTCCAGGTCATGCTGCCACTGCTGTGTCTCAAGCCAGCTCCCAGCCCGACTACACAATGGCCTGGGCAGAGTATTACAGACAGCAGGCTGCTTATTATGGCCAGACATTAGGACAAGCTCAGACTCACAGCCAGGTGGGTCTCGCTTCTCTGCCGTATCTGCATCCCCCTTACTGACAACTGTTCCTTGTTCAGTTCAGCCTTGAAAACAATTAAACAGAAGCACCTAGCCCTGTGTACAGTGGTACCTCAGGTTAAGAACTTAATTCATTCTGGAGGTCTGTTCTTAACCTAAAACTGTTCTTAACCTGAGGTACCATTTTAGCTAATGGGGCCTGCCGCGCTGCTGCCGCATGATTTCTGTTCTCATCCTGAAGCAAAGTTATTAACCCGGGGTACTATTTCTGCGTTAGCAGAGTCTGTAACCTGAAGCGTATGTAACCTGAAGCGTATGTACCACTGTATCTTATGTTGCTTGTGGCCACTCCCACCCCACTAAAAAAAGAGAACCAAGTCAAAGTTTTTGCAACATTTTCTACCTTGGTTGCTTGGAAGGGATTCTGAAGTCACACCGGGCGACTGTATTCCAAACTTAGTTTAACTTAATTTAAACTTAAAACTTAAGTTTTTCTCCTCTCTCATAACATTAGGACTCATGGACAAACAGTGCAGCTGAATGTTGGAATGTTGTCAGATTCAAGGCATATAAAAGAAAATGACTTATTCACGCAGTGCATAGTTTAACCATGGGACTAGCTCCCACAGGAGGAAGTGATGACCACTAAGCTGGATGGTTTTAAAATAATATTGGACAAGTTCATGGAAGAGAGGGTTATCAATGGCTACTAGCCATGATGACTATACTCTGCCTCCACAGTTGGAGGCAGCAGTGCTTTCAAATACCAGTTACTGAAAACCACAGAGGGGCGAGTGCTCTTGTGTTGAAACCCTGTTTTCTGGTTTCCCACAGGCATCCAGGTGGCCACTGTGAGAACAGGAGGCTGGACTAGATGGGCCATTGTTCTTAGGTTATGATTCCCAAACTTAGTTTAGCCTCTTCCAGATCTGGTGAAAGCAAAGTCAAAACTGTAACAGTGTAACGTACATTTCCAAGTAATGAGCTGCATACTGGCAAGCAGCAGATTCTGCATTTCTCAGATTTATGAGAGCTCAGGTTCATTTGCGCTCACATTTTCTGAATTAAAATTGGAGTCAATGCTTTGCTCTTACTCTTTGCCTTTTAAGGTGGTGTGAGATAGCATGAAATACTGATAATTACCAGCTCCTTACATTTCTGTGGAGAAGCCAATGGTGGTCTCTGGTAACAAAAGCGTAGGGTATGATTTTTGGCCATTCTCCACCTCTTTGTGGCCCCTAGAGAGAGGGGCCATAGCTCAGTGGTACAACATCTGCTTTGCATGCAGAAGGCCCCATGTTTGATCCCTGTTGGCATCTCCAGGTAGGGCTGCAAATGTCTCCTGCCGGGAGAGCTGCTGCCAGTCAGGGCAGACAGTACTGAACTAGATGGACCCAATAATCTGATTTAGTAGAAGGCTACCCCTTTTAATGAGGAGGACACTGTAGGAATCAAGCCTTGTCAGAGGAATTGGCCTCTCTCCAGGCACCCGGCTTGAGTTCCTTGTTGACCTCCCCGTCTGCGACTCCCGGCAAGATCAGGCGAGATCTCAATCGGCGATCCTCCTCTAACGTGAGAAGAACACACCACTCCTCCCCTGCCATCCCCAGGGAGGGGAGAGAGACAGACAGAAATGTATTTACATGCCTTTATTTCTGTCTTTCCAGCAGTACAGAGAAACGTGTCTGCACTCTCTTAACACCAACAGCAGAGAGAGAATAGCTCCTCCCCTGCACTTCCAGTACAGGTCAGATGACACTCTGAGCTAACATCCGGCGCTCAGTGGTGTGAATAGACTGTTCCTCTGTTCCCACGGAACAGTCCCAAACATCAACATCCTGTTTGGCTTTCCAGCCACCTGGAGCTCGCTGCTGCATTGCTCCTTTTTCGTAACAGACACCACTCAGTGTTTACAGCATCTTTCTTGCATGCAGAATATTCCAAGTTCAATCCTTGGCATTTCTAGATAGAGACTTCCTGCCTGTGTAACCCCTGGAGAGTTGCTGCTGGTTAGGGTAGACTATATTGAGCTAGATGGGCCACCTTTCACTCTTTTATGGAGGGTCCCCCAACTCCTTTTCCATTAGTAGACACCTCTTCCGAGATCCAAAAGCTGCCTGTGATTGTAAGGCACAGAAGCCACAGCCTTGCTCCACTGTTAGCTAGCCCACTCATGCAAATGGTGCTCAGGGAACAATGCTTCTCAACATGAGGGCTTTGCCTCTGAACACCAGTTGCTGGGAGCACACAGTTGGAGTAGGGGAATTAGAGGCATCTGGCAGGCCACTATGGTAAACTGGGGTAGAGTGGAGAGAACCTGTGGCTTTCCAGATGTTGCTGGACTACAACACCCACCATCCCTGGATCCTGGATCAGGAACCTGATCTAAGAAGAGGCATTCCCCCACCCCCGCCACCCCTCTATCTTGTGGGAATGCCTCTGTTGCTTCTCAGATCAGGAAATGGTGACCCTGTAGCCTTCTAGTTGCTGCTAGACTACAGCTCCCATCATCCCTGACCACTGGCTATGCTCGCTCGAGGCTGATGGGAATTGTAGTTCAACATCACAGTTTAGCTACTTCTAATCCAAATTAGCCCCTTTGGTTTGATCCAGCCACAAGTTATTTTGTTTTAATTATTTCATGAAAGTTCTCTTTCCTTCTTAACACAGATTTTTCATTTTGTCTTTTTCTACTCTTTGCAGGAACAGTAGAACTACATCCTTGACTCGTCTTCATTTCCCTCCCCAACCACTTTCTCTCTTTCTTTCTCATAATCATTGTGGAAATTAACCTTTTTGTAACAGAGGGTTTCTAGATTTGCAACATTTTGATGAAGAACTCTTGGGGTTTTTTGTGTGTGAAACACTAGTTGTTAGGATAATCTATACTGAACTTTTTTTCTAAGAGTCAGGAACAATTAGTAATGTACTAAACTTTATGGACTTTGCTGGGTAATCTTTTATTTTTCGGTTGTTGTTTTTTTGGGGGGGCTTTTTTGATTTTCCAAATTTATAAGGAAAAAGAGAGAGAGAGAGAGAAAGCAAGTAAGCAAAACTCTTGGATCTGTATTTTGGGGTGGGAGGAGAGAAGAATAACTGTCATCTAATCTTACCCCAGAGCTGTGAGATTTCAACAAGTGGTTTTTCTTTCTTTCTTTTCTGTTGTAGCAGAAAAAGGCTTGGAAGTCTTAGGTGATATGTAACAAATTTTAAAAATAAAAAATGGGAAATTATAAAAAACAGTATTTAAAAATTCTTAAATATGTAAATTTATTAAATATTTTACTACTAATTTCTTGTACCTTTGCTTTCTTTTTGATTATATTGCATTTTTTAAAAAAAGAAAAACTGAACTATAGTATGTTATTATAATTAATTGTGTGAATTCTTAGCAGGATGGTTACTGTTTACTGTCAAGCTGGTTATCAGCGGGCAAATTTTTGTAGTGACGGCTGTATAATTTCTAGAAATCTAAAGGGATAATATAAAAAAATGATGTGTTTAATTTTTTTAGCAATTCTGGTTTGCTTTCCACATTTTCCATTTTCTGGTTGCATCTGTGTATCTAAGCCCTCCAAGCTTTGTCTAAAAAAATAAAAAATAAAAACAAAACACCTTTTGTCTATTTCAGAAATAAATACTGTTATTTTTAATATTAAGATGAAACTGCTATTATTAGTACCTTTAACAAAAACTGTGGAACATTAAGTCATATAAAATAGTAGTAACTATTTTTTAATTCCAGGGTTGGTGTGTGTTGCTTCTCCCTCCCCATTTTTATTTGTTTTTAAGTATTTTGTTATCTTAATAGTTGTCAAAAAAATTACCTAGAGAAATAAAATAAAAGTAACATCTAGTATTAACCCCAGGTATGCCAATAAATAATGTTTTGATTTAATAAAGGGGATAATATGATTTCCAGTGTTTACTTGTAGTACTTTCTTGTACAGATAAGTGTATTTTTAAAGGAGAAAAAAATAATAATAAAGAAAGTAAAGCTATTTTTTCTTGACATTTTTGATTGACCTGCAGGACATTTCATTTTGAACTGTACTAAAGTTATTGATCTAGGTTATTTTCCCCTCCCCCTGATTTCTTTATAATACTTGAAATGTCTAACTATACGGAAACACAATTAGAGAATGTTGAGCATGATGTGTTTTAAACAAACAAAAATTGTTCATTTTATTTAACTGACAGTTGCATTTCACAATCTCTATAATAATAAAAACCAATCCACAAGGCAATTTGTGGGTTAAGTATTAAGACTGTTTGATCACTGCTCCATTTCCTGAAAAGAGTAACCCCCATATTCCGTTTTAGTTTTCCGGAGGAAGTGGGACATGTTTTGTTTGTGTGTGTGACTTGCTGGTGAGAGTCTTTTATAAGACATCTGAAGCCAGCCCTGTTTAGGGAAGCTTTTAATGTTTGATGTATTATAGTATTTTAATATTTTTTTGGAAGCTGCCCAGAGTGGCTGGGGAAGCCCAGCTAGATGGGCGGCGTATAAATAATAAATAATTATTATTATTATTATTATTATTATTATTATTATTATTATTATTATTATTCAGCTATACTGTAGTGGCTGATCGTTCCCAACCAGTCCTTTTCATCCCTTGTGAACTCTGTTTCAATGTTACACCAATGTTTTTTCCTTTTCCTCCATGCTCCCCCCCCCCCGATGGAATGCCCCAGGCCCAGGGCAAAGAAACAGCTCCTCAAAGGAAGCATTTTATAAGCAGAAAACTCTTCTGATGATTTCCTGCTGCTCTTCGCAAGTCAAGCTTGAGGGTGGATGGGGTGGCATTTTCTCTGTCTAACAACTCTCACTCTCCTCCATCCCAACTGTTGCTCTTCTAACTTCAAGGCTGCAATCCTGGTCCCACTTATTTGTGAGTAAGCCCCATTGAACATAATAGGCATGTTCCATGAGTTGATTGTGGTTTGGATTACGTTGCAAAATATTGCTGTGTTTCCCCAAATCCTTGGCAGCATAAAATTTCTTCCTGGAGATTAGTTCTTCTTTGACACTCTTGTTAGCATTTCACTCCTTTGTTGCTGGATGTGTGATTGTTACATCACATGTCTGTGTTTACTTTCTAGGCTTGGAAAGTCTGAGAACGGAAGTCAGTCTTATCTCTTCCGCTGTACTGTACTTTTGTACTGTTTCTTTTTTTCTCTCAGAGAAGAGAGAGGATGCCATGGTTGCTTTGTCCTGTATATATTGCTTAATAAATCAGTTACAATGCTACACTCACGCTCCACGATCGTTTCTGCTATACTCTGCTGATAGAGTGTGCACGTCTTTAGATATGTCTTTAGATATGTGTCGCTGGTGCACACCAGGACTGATTTGTGAATGTCCCAGGCTGCACTTCATCAGGAAGACGCCCGGAGAGGTCTGTCTCATTCCGGGGGCTGCGTGTGCCCCCCAGGCGTGTTCTGACAATGGTTTGTGAGATTTTGACCAGCTTCGGCCCATCTGAAGCTGATACAGGCTCGTCTTATCTTGAGCCCAAGCAGAGTAGTCCACACAGCAGAAGGATAAGCAGTATGTGCCACATTCTTAACTTTATTTCCACTCTATGCTGAGAGCATACAAACATGCATCTTGCCTCTGTGAGAGCAGAGAAGCAACTCGTCTCGGAAACAAAGAACACCGAGAGAACAGTGAAAAACAGGAAACCAGTGTACGTCACATCCAGTCTCCCATTCCCGTGGGAATCCAACAGTAACTCTGACTGTGGAATGTAAACAATTGTCTTGTGACAAGCATTTTGCTGCACAGTGAGGGAAATAGAAACCAACATCCTCCCCCTTTCTGTGAACATCACTGGGCAGCATGTTCGTACAGTATCAGTACAAACCCAACTTCTGCACATAGGTACAGTGTTGATCCCTTGATACAATCTTGGACAATACATCCGCAGGAATTTCATTACCTGGCATATAGGACACCGTTACGAGTCCCTTCTGAACACATTCCCTAGCATGTTGCAGTTTCAATTGCAAATGCTTTGTGCTTTGCTTACAACCTTCAGAATTCAGCAAAGCCAAACATGCTTTGTTGTCCTGGTAAACCTGGATTGGACATTTGACAGGAATTTTCATGTCTTTGCACAATTGTAACAACCATTCACAATCCACCAGTGAATAAGACAGTGCATTCAGTTCAGCTTCACAAGTACTTAAGCTAACTGTTGTTTGCTTCTTGCATGACCAATCAAAAAGACCCTGATTGTACATATAGCAAACTCCAGACGTGCTTTTCCTGTCTGTAGTGTCACTACCAAAACTTGCATCTGCAAATATTTCAAGACCACCAGACTTCTGATTGTTAAATCTCAGTCTGTAATGCATAGTGCCTTTCAAATAGCGAGCTATGCGTTTCAGAGCTTTCCAATCCTTAACAGTAGGATTGTTGACTTGTCTGCTTAGCAAATTACAGCTAACAGCAATGTCGGGTCTTGAACATCTGGCAATGAAGTTCAGTTTACCTAGTACACTTCTGTACAGTGTAGTGTCAGAAAATGCTTCTTCAGTGTCATCTACCTGATAACCTGTTGTCATCGGTGTGTCTACAGGGTTAGCATCCATCAGGTTTAGTTTGCTTAACACATCAGCAATTTTCCGTGACTGGTGTACTAGAATGTTACCATCTTGATCTCTCTCAATTTCCAGAGATAGGTAGTTGTTTACCTCACCAAGATCTTTCATGTCAAAATACTCTTTCAGTTGAGCTAGGGCATTATTGTACATTGTGACATCCTTCCAAAAGAACAGAATATCATCAACATAAAACAAGCAATACAGCTTCTTTTGCCCCTCCTCTTTGACAAATACACATGGATCAGCTTTCCCTTGCTGAAAACGTAGAGAAAACAATACTTCAGTGAGTTTTGTGTGCCAACACCGTGCACTTTGTTTGAGACCATAAAGGGACTTCTTCAGAGCACAAACAAATCCCTGTTTTACCTGTATGCCATCAGGTGGAAGCATATAAAGAGATTCACCTAGAGATCCGTACAAAAATGCTGTATTCACATCGTGGTGACTAACGTGAAGATTATCTTCTGCAGCAAGCTTGAGCATAAGCCTAATGCTCTCATACCTCACGGTGGGTGAGTAGGTCTCGTGATAGTCTTCACCTGGTACCTGTGAAAAACCTCTGGCTACCAATCTGGCTTTGTGTCTGACTATCTTACCATTTTGATCAGTCTTCGCTTTGAAGACCCATTTGCTTCCAAGCAGTTTCATTCCTAGAACTACTGGAACTAGCTCCCATGTTTTGTTCCTTTCTAAGGAATCAAGCTCAGCCTTCGTGGCATTTAGCCATGGCTCAGCATCCTTTGAATCCAAATCCTGGATTTCTTGGAAACTTGAAGGTTCAAATACCTTCTTGGAGCTTTTAACAGCTGCTACTGCTGTCTTAGCAAACTCATCAGCAAATCTCTTTGGAGATCTGCCTTTTGTGGCTCTCTGAGACCTGCGAATTAGCCTTAAGTCTTCAACACTCTCCTCTTCCTTCTTAGGAGAAAAGTGGCCTATAGTGAACAATGGTTCCTCCAATTCTTGATCAGAGCTTTCAGAGGGTCGCATAGAGGCTTTCGCACTCTTGAAATCCTCTGAATCACCCGATTCAGTCTCAGACTCAGAATCAGGACCTTCATCAGTGGGTGTGGGTGGTTGCGGCAGCTGTGGCTGTTGCTGCTGCTGCTGCTGTGGCTGTGGCTGTTGCCTATCCTCAGTCTCATCACTGTCATCAGGATAACATTGGAAAATTCCCACATTCTCCCCCCACTTGGCATTGTACTCAACACTTCTTGTGAGCCTAATTGTCTTAGAGTCAGTCATCATTATTCTGTAAGAACCTTTCTGATAACCTAGAAAGATACCATGCAATCCACGCTTGCCTAACTTGGAGCTTTGTGGTGTGTGAACCCACATGTCAGAACCAAAAATTCTCATGTGTTTGATGTATGGTTTCTTGCCAAACATCTTTTCATAGGGGGTACAACCAATCGCTGAAGATAACCTGTGATTATAACTGTAAACAAAACAGGCCAAAGATTCGGCCCAATAACTCTCTGGAAGATTGGCATCATGCAGCAAGGTTTTCAACCCTTGAAGCAATGTCTGATTTGCTCTCTCACAAAGTCCGTTCTGCCATGGTGAGCGACGACTAGACAAATCGTGCTGAATTCCTTTCTCAGTCAGAAAAGCTTCAAAGTGCTGAGAAGTGAATCCCCCCCCCCCCGCGATCAGTGAAAAGAGTCTTTATCTTCTTACCATGCACATTTTCCAACCAAGCACAGAATTCCTTGAACCTTGGAAAAGCCTCTGATTTCTGCTCGAGATTGTACACATAAATATACCTGGAAAATGCATCAATGAGAACCATGAAGTACCTGTTTCCACCCAAAGATGGCGACAGTGGACCAACCAAATCAGCATGCACTACCTGGTATGGTTCTGTAGCTTGCCTACTAGACACCTTACCTTTCGCAGCTATTTTCACTTTGTTTGCTGCGCATGCCTTACACTTCATGTGGTACCTGCAGGGTTTAATAGTCATACCTTCAACCAAGGCAGGCATTTTAGATACTGCCTCAAAATGCAAATGACCAAATTTCCTGTGAAAATCATGAATACACCCTGCATGCAAACTTTTGTTAGAACCTGCAATGCAACAAGTTTCATCCTGCACATCATCATCAAAATACAAAACAAACAAACAATCAACATATTCAGCATGCAATACATAATCGTTTTTCTTTGCGATGGTGCACTTCTTGTTCTTGAAGGAAATGTCAATTTTCCGTTCATTCAGCTGCGCAACACTGAGTAGATTGTGTGCAGCATCTGGAACGTAGAGAACATCTTGTATCGATAAGTCCAAACTGTGAAGAACAACAGTTCCGTAGCCTTGACTGGGGATCGTGTGGTCATCCGCCTGGTGAATCGCACCTTCCTGCGGTGTAAAAGACACAAACAGTCGCTTGTCGTTGCATAAGTGGTGCGTTGCGCCCGAATCCACCACGAAGAAAGATCTAGACGTCTTCTGGACCTTTGCAACCTTTGGAGTGAAGCGTGAGACCATTGCCTTGTGCTGCGTTGTCCTGGACACCGGACCTTTGCCTTTGCCTTTGCCTTTTCCACGCGATGAGCTTTCGCTGCGCTGCTCTGTCTTGGCCCTGGGAAATCTGCATTCCCTCTTCATATGGCCTAGATGTCCACACGAGTAGCATTTCACTGCCTTCAAAGCTTTGGCGCCATCTGGTGGTTCCACTGCATTCTGGGATGACGTCTGTGAAGACTCCCCCTTACCCATGCAGCTAGCACCTCGCCTGTCCGCTTCATTCAGAACAACGGCAGTAACATGGGCTACTGTGAGCTGAGCAGTTGGCTGAACAGCAATCTGAGTGGCAACGGACTCCCAACTTGAACCCAAAGAATGTAGTATCATGAAGGAATACACAGCCTCTGGAAAGGTGAGTCCTCTCTGTTGCAGCTCATGTCTCAGATTCTGCATTTCCATCAGATGAGTACGCACATCTGCACCTTCAGCAAGTGCCACATCATGCAGCTTGGCATAGTAGAACAAAGAAGCACCAGCTTCTGTCCTCAAATGAGCATCTCTCAAAGTGTCCCAAATCTCTCTGGTTGAGGTCTTATCACGCAACAGACAGAGCTCTTCTGGGGAGACTATCAATGTAAGAGTTCCCCTTGCTTTGGAATCCTTAGCTGCCCATTTATCTGTTATTGGAGCTGGGGGGGTGTCTGTAATAACATTAAACAGACCTTGTTTTCGCAGAAGAGCCTCTGCATACAGTACCCACTCCGCATAATTCTTCTTATTGAGCTTAGGAATCCCACAAGCATCAGCCAGTCTTGCATTAGCCATCATTGCTGCTTTATTAATCAAGCTGCGTCTGAGTACAGCTGCTTCCAAAAGCACTTGTAGAAGCACTTTCGGTTTTCAAGCCTTTGAGCCTGTGCCGTGGCAAACGGCTTTAAAAGTTCAAAGTCCAGCCATAAAGCCATTAATTAGGAGTTGGCAGGCTTCCCGGGGCAATGAGCACATACCTCTCATCAATCATCTTGACGCGCAGAGCAGATAACGTCCGATCCGTTCCTCTGCCAGCAGCCATTCAGTCCGATTCAGTTTTCCTGGGCCCGGAACCAAAAATGTGAGATTTTGACCAGCTTCGGCCCATCTGAAGCTGATACAGGCTCGTCTTATCTTGAGCCCAAGCAGAGTAGTCCATACAGCAGAAGGATAAGCAGTATGTGCCACATTCTTAACTTTATTTCCACTCTATGCTGAGAGCATACAAACATGCATCTTGCCTCTGTGAGAGCAGAGAAGCAACCTCATCTCGGAAACAAAGAACACCGAGAGAACAGTGAAAAACAGGAAACCAGTGTACGTCACATCCAGTCTCCCATTCCCGTGGGAATCCAACAGTAACTCTGACTGTGGAATGTAAACAATTGTCTTTTGACAAGCATTTTGCTGCACAGTGAGGGAAATAGAAACCAACATGGTTATGGGTGCCAGAGTGGAGCTGTGACATCGGTAGCAAAGCCCAGAGTGGAGCAGCGTATCGGTTCCGAGTCTGGAGTGTGCTGCAGAGTGTCCTGAGTCCTGTCTCAGTGATGTAATGAGGTATGTAACCTCTCAGTTCAGCGAGTGGAGCTTGGTAAGCCGCTTGCAAGATTTATGACTGTTTGCTGTGGAATTTCCCCGGATGAAGTAAAAGAGCCAGAGAGGGATCTATTACAAGGATTGGGAATTTCCTCATTTCCTCTTTTAACGAAGGATAATTATGCTACCTGGAATCTCAAGGTTGAGGCTTTGCTGCTGAAACAGGGTGTTTGGCACACGGTTGACCTTTGGGACACAGGTGTCTGCCAGCCCAGCCCTCCCAAAGGTGGAGGAAGGCAGATCAACAGGCTAGAGCTACGCTCACACTGGCTGTACGTGATCAGCAGCTGATCCATCTTCAGGTGAAGAGGTCAGCTCAAGCTGTGTCGATTGCTCTTTGAGAGGCATATCTGAGAGTAGCTGCGGGATCAGCGTTGCTTCATTTCCAGAGGCTGTCCAAGATGGCGTTACAGCCTGGGGGAGAGCTCCAAAGGCATCTGACGCAGATGAAATACCTAAGGGAGCAGCTGGTGCAGAGGGAAGTCGCACTTCCAGAGTCTTTATTTTGCTTTATGATCTTGAATTCCCTGGACGACAGTTACTCAGCTGTCACATCTCAGCTGGCTGTTCTGCCAACTGCTGATTTATCTGTTTCATGTGTTTGCTCTGTCCTGCTCAATGAGTCTGACTGCAGGAAGGCTATTGCTAATGATCAGGGGGAGGCTGTTGCTTCTAAAGCACCCCAGTCGGTGGCACAGAGTGCAGAAAGTGCCACAGCTTTGAAAGCACAGCAGTGCTACAATTGCGGTGAGAAGGGGCATCTGCAAAAGGATTGTAGAAAGCGCCCAAAAGCCAAGGAAGCTACCAAGAGCTTCAAGGACAGAGAGGCCAAAGGCAAGGGTCAAGCCCAGCCCAGTTCTACCCAGGCAAAGGCTTTGATCATGCAAAGCACCAACCCAAAAGCCCAGAATGTGTTCATAATAGATTTTGGGGCATCAAGACACCTATGCTGTGACCAACACCTGTTTGTCCCCTTTAAGGCGCAACAAGGGACTGTACTTCAGGCAGATGGTCATCGCTTGCAGAGTGAAGGTGTTGGTACTATTAACCTTCAGAGCATCGGGACAACTGTGCAAAATGTACTTTTTGTTCCTGGTTTGGCTGATAATCTACTCAGCATTTCCCAGCTTACTTCGCAAGACTTTACTGTTGCCTTCAGTAAAGAGAAGTGCATCATTAGCAAGAACAATGAGAACATATTGTACGGCTATAATGTAAATGGATTGTATTTACTATCATGTGGTGGTGGTGGTGGTGGTGGTGATGTGGTGAAAAATGAAACATGTTGTGTTATGTCTGAAAATAAGGATCACATGAAGTGCAAGTCATGTGCAGAAACAAAGGTTGAGATAGCTCCCAGAGGGAAATTGTCTGGGGGGAAAGCTATAAAACCTTATCAGGTGCACGCTGATTTAGTTGGTCCTCTATCTCCCTCTAGAAGCAATGCTAAGTATTTTCTGGTTTTGGTTGATTCTTTTTCCAGATTTACTTGGGTGTATATGCTGCAACAAAAGGATGAAGCCCTAACCAAGTTTAAGGAATTTTGTGCATGGTTGAAAAGTGTTCATAATGTGCAAATTGATTCTCTTTTCCAAGATCGGGGAGGAGTCTTTTGTTCAACAGGTTTTGAGAGTTTCCTGACTAAGGCATTCAGCATGATGTTGGTACCCCAAGATCACCATGGCAGAATGGTTTGTGTGAAGGGGTGAACCAGATCTTGCTACAGGGCATGAAATCATAGTTGCATGATGCAAATTTGCCAAATTCATTTTGGACTGAAGGACTGAATTGTTTTCTGTATGTTTCTAGCAGGAGATACTCCTCAGCTGTAAACAGCACACCCTATGAGAAATTGTACCAGAAGAAGCCTTTTCACAAGCACCTGATATAATAATAATAATTATTATTATAATTATTATTATTATTATTAAAAACAACAACAACAACAACAAAACAACAACAAAGCAACAAAACAACAACAACAACAACAACAAAACAACAACAACAATAATAATAGTTATTGTGGAGTATGGTGGTTATAGGGTTAACCTTCTTGGTGTTCTGTATCGGGGGGGGCGTCTACGCGACGCTATGCTATCGTCACAGTCCTTGTTCTGTGAGTTGGTTTCAGTTTTAGACTGAGAGGACGGAACGGAGAGGAAATGTCTGAAAGTTCTGGTGGTGATTTACTGCTGTAAAATCAAGGGCATCCTGATCAAATTTGCAGATGACACCAAACTGGGAGGGGTGGCTAACACCCCAGAGGACAGGATCACACTTCAAAACGACCTTGACAGATTGGAGAACTGGGCCAAAACAAACAAGATGAATTTTAACAGGGAAAAATGTAAAGTATTGCACTTGGGCAAAAAAAAATGAGAGGCACAAATACAAGATGGGTGACACCTGGCTTGAGAGCACTACATGTGAAAAGGATCTAGGAGTCTTGGTTGACCACAAACTTGACATGAGCCAACAGTGTGACGCGGCAGCTAAAAAAGCCAATGCAATTCTGGGCTGCATCAATAGGAGCATAGCATCTAGATCAAGGGAAGTAATAGTGCCACTGTATTCTGCTCTGGTCAGACCTCACCTGGAGTACTGTGTCCAGTTCTGGGCGCCACAGTTCAAGAAGGACACTGACAAACTGGAACGTGTCCAGAGGAGGGCAACCAAAATGGTCAAAGGCCTAGAAACGATGCCTTATGAGGAACGGCTAAGGGAGCTGGACATGTTTAGCCTGGAGAAAAGGAGGTTAAGGGGTGATATGATAGCCATGTTCAAATATATAAAAGGATGTCACATAGAGGAGGGAGAAAGGTTGTTTTCTGCTGGTCCAGAGAAGCGGACACGGAGCAATGGATCCAAACTGCAGGAAAGAAGATTCCACCTAAACATTAGGAAGAACTTCCTGACAGTAAGAGCTGTTCGACAGTGGCATTTGCTGCCAAGGAGTGTGGTGGAGTCTCCTTCTTTGGAGGTCTTTAAGCAGAGGCTTGACAACCATATGTCAGGAGTGCTCTGATGGTGTTTCCTGCTTGGCAGGGGGTTGGACTCGATGGCCCTTGTGGTCTCTTCCAACTCTATGATTCTATGCTGTAAATAAACACTTATAGATAGAAGAAGCCGTCTCTGGACTGTATCACTCCCTCTTCTTTCACACGGAAGGCAAAATGCTGCATCTCTGCAATTTTTTCCTTCCTAGGCCGTTTTTCTCAGAGTGTGCGTAAGGGGAAATGGCTGGACGGTGGAATCATATTTCCTCAGTTATAATTATAATTATAATTTATTATTTATACCCCACCCATCTGGCTGAGTTTCCCCAGCCACTCTGGGCGGCTCCCAATCGAGTGTTAAAAACAATACAGCATTAAATATTAAAACTTCCCTAAACAGGGCTGCCTTCAGATGTCTTTTAAAGATAGGATAGCTGCTTATTTCCTTCACATCTGAAGGGAGGGTGTTCCACAGGGTGGGCGCAACTACTGAGAAGGCCCTCTGTCTGGTTCCCTGTAATCTCACTTCTCACAATGAGGGAACTGCCAGAAGGCCCTCAGCACTGGATCTCAGTGTCCGGGCTGAACGATGGGGGTGCCGCGTTCTGGATTAATTGTAGTTTCTGGGTCACCTTCAAAGGTAGCCCCACGTAGAGCGTATTGCAGTAGTCCAAGTGGGAGATAACTAGAGCATGCACCACTCTGGTGAGACAGTCTGCGGGCAGGTAGGGTCTTAGCCTGCGTACCAGGTGGAGCTGGTAGACAGCTGCCCTGGACACAGAATTAACCTGCACCTCCATGGACAGCTGTGAGTCCAAAATGACTCCCAGGCTGCACACCTGGTCCTTCAGGGGCACAGTTACCCCATTCAGGACCAGGGAATCCCCCACCCCCGCCCACCCCCTGTCCCCCAAAAACAGTACTTCTGTCTTGTCAGGATTCAACCTCAATCTGTTAGCCGCCATCCATCCTCCAACCGCCTCCAGGCACACACACAGGACCTTCACCGCCTTCACTGGTTCTGATTTAAAAGAGAGGTAGAGCTGGGTGTCATCTGCATACTGATGAACACCCAGCCCAAACCTCCTGATGATCTCTCCCAGTGTCTTCATATAGATATTAAAAAGCATGGGGGAGAGGACGGAACCCTGAGGCACCTCACAAGTGAGAGCCCAGGGGTCTGAACACTCATCCCCCACCACCACTTTCTGAACACGGCCCAGAAGAAAGGAGCGGAACCACCGTATAACAGTGCCCCCAGTTCTCCGCCCCTCTAGACGGTCCAAAAGGATGTTATGGTCGATGGTGTCGAAGGCCGCTGAGAGATCCAGCAGAACTAGGAAACAGCTCTCACCTTTGTCCCTAGCCCGCCGGAGATCATCAACCAGTGCAACCAAGGCAGTTTCAGTCCCATGGTGAGGCCTGAATTCTGATTGGAAGGGATCCAAATGGTCCGCATCCTCCAGGCGTGCTTGGAGTTGTTCAGCAACCACCCGCTCAATCACCTCGCCCAAGAATGGAAGATTTGAGACTGGGCGATAGTTGGCCATATTGACCGGGTCTAAAGATGTTTTTTTAAGAAGTGGTTTAATGACCGCCTCTTTCAGCAGGTCTGGGAAGGCTCCCTCGCAGAGGGAAGCATTCACCACCCCGCAGAGCCCATCGCCCAGCCCTTCCCGGCTCGCTTTTATTAGCCAGGATGGGCAAGGATCAAGGAGACAGGTGGTCGGTTAGACTTTTTGGTTCTGATATGTGGGTTTAGACACCACAGAGCAACAAGCTCAGCAAACATGGTTTGCATGGTATTTTCCCAGGGTACGAAAAGGGTTGTATAGAGTACTAATATCTGATACCAAGGTGGTAAGACTAACCAATCTAAACAGTCAACTGAGCACATGTAAGGTAAGGTGAGCTCGTAAATAAACTGGTCCTTAGTTGTTAAGGGCTTTATATACTAATAGTAACACCTTGAACCTGTCCCGATAGCAAAATGGCAACCAGTGCAGATCTCTGAGCATGGGTGTTATATGCTGACAAGGCCTTGCTCCTGTCAATCGGGCTGCAGCATTTTGCACTAACTGCAGCGTCTGGATCAAGCACAAGGGAAGCCCCACATAGAGCACATTGCAGCAATCCAGTCTTGAAGTAGCCAATACATGAACTACTGTGGCCTTTCCCTGTCCATGAATGGTCATAGCTGTCAAACTAGTCACAGCTGGTACTGTCAGAGGCAGTAAACCCAATACAATATTGTGAGATATTGTGTCTGTACTGTGGAGGAGGGAGCCATTTTGCTTGCAGTTGTCCGGCCAAAAGCTCTTCCAACACTCTCTGTGTTGCCATGGAGAGGAGAAGGCCAGACCAGGAGGATCAGCAGCAGGAAAACTCCAAATTCTATCTCTGGTAAAGGTCAAGCTCTTCTTCACAGGGCTGGGAAGAAGACAGAACACAGGGCCTCATCCTTCGATACCTCTTCCTCCCCCACCGGCCTTACTCTGAGAGCAGTGCTACAATTCCCTGATGGGCGCAAAGTGCAGCTGTGTGCTCCTTTGGACTGGTGCTTCCAACAATTTTCTGGACTGTGACTTTTCCCGGCAGCAAGGGGTGGGAACACAGGAGCTGGAGTCCCTGTTATTGGTCACAATATCTGTCTGTCCCACTGCTTTCAGGTTCTATCTCCAACACTACTGTGCCATTGCCCCTTGAGCTGCCGGGACACCAAGAGCAGGCTGTATTTTACCTAGCCAAGCTAGCCACGTTTCCCCTGGTGTTGGGGATGTCTTGGTTGACATGCCATGATCCTTATGAGGCCTCTCCCTCCGGTAACAGGACTCTCATGAAGCATTCAGCAACAGTCCTGTATCTCAGCTACTCATATCTGCTCATATGAGCATGCGAACAGCAGAGTAAACAAAAGTTAGGTTGTGGAAGTATGTAGCATTGCTAATTTTATTGCTGTACATCAAATCAAATCATAATAAAGAAAATAACAACAGTGTGAAGAGCAGCTCACACAAACATCCTGTCTGTCCGGGAGACAGAACAAAATGTGGCAAGACCACCTGGAAGAATTTTACCTTTATGATTTCTATATAACCATATATCCATATATAACCATATATCCTAATGATGATTTTTATATATCCATGTATCCTAATGTTGTTTAAATCACTAAGGCTTCAGCAGAGCTAAAAGTGCTTGAATCTCAAGAATCCAGAGTTTCCCTTTGCCCTGTTTCTTTCTGTCTTGCTATTGTGCTTGAAGGAAACAATAAATCTGATGTATTGGCATTTTTTTCTATAGGGAACCTTCCCCAGACTGCTTCTCATGCTCACGAGATGGGGCTGAGATGGGGAACAGGAAAAAGCTGTCTGCCACAATGCAATGTTCTAGCCGATAGCAAATGGTGGGGGTTATTCAGGTTTCAATGGTCAAATAGGTTTCTTTTCCTCCTTATTGCTGAAAATTAGGGTAAAGGGCATAAGGATGCACAATATGAGAAAAGCAGAAGTATTCTTTACATGGGCATAGGAAGAGCTTGTGCCCTGCTCATTGGTTTGATTTTGCCGCAATATATGAATATGTAATGCCAAAATGCTGTTTGTAATCAGGTATATAAACCCAATGCCCAGGGGGCTTCGGCACTCAGGCTCTGGAAAGTATTCCACTGGGTCTTTATTGCTCAGCAATAAACTTTGCCTTCTTTTTCTCTACTGCTGCGTCTATTGATTCTTGGACACATTTTGAGTGGGCAACAGGTATTCCTTATATGCTTGCAGCAAAAGCGCAGAAATACAAATGCACAGAGAACAGAAATGCTGTGTCTGAGTTTCTGTTCTCACACTTCCAGAGGAATGGAATGTAAACAGTGTGGATCACGAGATCCAACAGCAATGGGAGAATGAATAATACAATCCTGTCATTGTGTGGGGGCAGCGCTCCCTAGTGTTTGGTTCAGCATATTGCCAGTGCCACTGCCTAGGAGATCTCACCCGAGACCATTGCTGCAGTGGAAGCAGCTTTGGTGGGGCCTCTCACTGGTGAGTAGAGCCAGCTGCCCCCCAAATACTGCTCCTTCAAGGATGTCTTCCATGAGAAGGAAGCAGACCGGTTGCCACATCATTGACCCTTATGGTTGCAAGATTGACCTCCTGCCAGGGGCACAGCTCCCCAGGAGCCCCCTCTACCCAATGTCAGAAACAGAACTGACCACCTTGAGGGATTTTCTGGACAAGAATCTGGGAAGAGGTTTCATCCGTCCTTCTAAGGAGCCTGGTGGCACCCCTGTCCTGTTTGTAAAGGAAAAAAAACCTTGACAGAACTTCGTCTATGCATGGATTTTTGAAAACTAAATACAGTGGAACCTTGGGTTGCGAACATGATCTGTGCGGGAGGCACGTTCGCAACCCGCAGCATTCGCAACCCGCAGGTCACAATTTGGTGCTTCTGTGCATGTGCGAGCGCCAAAACCCTGAAGTAACCCGTTCCGATACTTCCAGGTTTGGCGCGGTGCGCAACCCGAAAATGCGTAACCTGAAGCGTCTGTAACCCAAGGTACCACTGTAAAATCATTGCTCCGACTCACTACTCATTGCCTCTCATTGGAGAGTTATTGGAGAGGTTGAGGTCTGCAAAGTGCTACACAAAATTGGACCTGAGAGGGGCCTATAACCTCATTCGCATACAGGGGGGGATGAGTGGAAGACTATGTTCCGCACCCGCTATGGCAGCTTTGAGCACCTAGTCATGCCCTTCAGAATGCTGACAGGGACAGCAACATTCCAAGCCTTCATCAACAACGTGCTGGGGGACTTTGTGGATCAGTACATGGTAGTTTATTTAGATGACATCCTGGTGTACTTTGAGAACCAAGCTCAACATGTACAGCATGTCTAGGCAGTACTGCAAAGGCTGCAGGAGCATCAGCTGTATGTCAAGTTGGAGAAATGCCAGTTTCATGCCACCACCACGGATTTCCTGGGGTATTGTCTCAACCCCTAGGGGGTAAAGATGAACCCAGCCAAGATGCAGAGCATGAGCACTTGGCAGACCCCAAGGACAAAAAAGGATTTGCAGAGATTCCCGGGATTCACCAACTACTACCAGACATTATTGCCTGGCTATTTGAGACTCACCACTCCCCTCTAGGACTGTTTGAGAGGCAAGCAGCCATTATGGTGGGCTGCAGAGACGCAATTGGCATTTGAGCGCCTAAGACAGTTCTCCTCGGATGTGTATCTTGCGCATGCAGACCCCCTTCAGCCATTCCTGGTGGAGACTGAGGCCTCCAACAGGGCCATTGGCGCTGTGTTGCTTGCACCCTCCACTTGAGGAAGTTGAATCCCGTGGAGTGGAATTATACTATCTGGGAAAAGGAACTGCTGGCCATCAAGGAAGCCTTTAAAGCAGGCATGGGCAAACTCGGCCCTCCAGATGTTTTGGGACTACAACTCCCATTATCCCTAGCCAACAGGACCAGTGGTTAGGGATTGTGGGAATTGTAGTCCAAAACATCTGGAGGGCCGAATTTGCCCATGCCTGCTTTACAGGCTGGAGACATTTCCTGGAAGGTGCCCAGCACCAGGTGAAGGTACACACCGACCATCGGAACCTCGAGTACTGGCAGACAGCACACCATCTCAATCAGAGGCTGATCCATTGGGATCAATTCTTCGCAAGGCTCGGTTTCAGAGTCGTATATGTACCAAGCAAGCAGAATAAGGGAGCGGATGTTCTATCCTGGAAGCCCAAGTTGGGGGGGGGTGGCCCTACTCTAGAGCCGCGAAACACTGAGCCTGGGACAGCTACAGCTAGCAGCAGAGTCAGCCATGGTGGTCTCTGATTTCCAACAACAGATGGTGGCTGCCACCTTCACCAAAGACAAGCTGGCAGCGCTGAGGGAAGGCAGCACAGAGGTGGAACTGTTTTCTAAGAAAAATGGCCTGCTTTACCATGGAGAGGTGCTCTACGTAACCACCAGAGAAATCCGAGTGAAAGTTCTGCATCAGTGCCATGACAGCCTGATGACGGGCCACTTCAGACAGCTCAAGATTTTGTATTATTTGACGTAGGAGTTTTGATAGCCTTGAGTATGTGAGGACATCAAAGAGTATGTTCTTCTCCTGTAGGGAGGGAAATATGATCCTTTTTGGGTTGTCACTGCCCATCTCACCACTGGCAGGAAGTAACAGAGAGAGAGAGAGAGAGAATGTATACCTAGGGCAGGGATAACCCCTTTATCTATAGTTCCAACTTCCTGCCAGCCACTGGTAGGATGTCCTGTTGGCTTCTCTAGGTATGGCAAAAGAGAAGAGGCAGGAAGGCCATCTTGGAAGGGATTAATCCTTTGTTTACTCCTTGATCCTCCTCCTGCTCCCTTCTGCTACTTACAGCCTGGGAGGCTTTCTGGGTGTTCAGGGGAGGGGGGAAGAGACTTGGGAAGGGCTTAAACAGGCAAAAAGGACTTTGCTCAGGAGGAGAGTTGCTTTTGGAGATGGATCTTTCTGCAGACTCATCAGAGGAGTCACTGGGCACCTGTGCAAGGGGCCATGTGATTGTTAGTTTCTGTTTCTCACTGTGCAGCTGCTTGGAGTCACAGGACTGTGTTTACATTCCAGGCACAGTCCAGGCTGTTGGCAGTCTCACGGGAAAGGGAGACGGGATGTGACGTTAGTGGTTTCCTGTTTCCTTTGTTCCTTTGTTTCAGTTGCTCTCTGCTTTCATAGAGAGAGGATGTCTTTTCTGTTCTGCGTAGTTTAGAAATAAAACTCTTTAAAATGTAGCCATAAATCTCATCACTTCCGCATGCTGTTTTGATGCTCTGCTGGGAGGACGTGCCTGAGGCCTTATCAAAGGTTCAGGTTGTCAATTAACCGTCGGGAGGCGATTATGAAGGCTCGGGAAGAAAATGAGCTTTATCAGCTTGGCCGAGCAGAGATCCTGATATTTTTGGTTATGGGCCCAGACGAACGGCAGTAGAACGGAACGCAGCTTATCTTCTCTGCGTGTCAAGAAGATTGATGAGAGGTATGTGCTCGAGCCCCGGGAAGCCTGCCAGTCCCTAATTGATGGCATTAAGGGGTGGACTTTGGACTTCAAGCCAAAGCTCTGATCGGCTGCGGCAGAAGGCCTCAGGAAGTGTGCTTTTGGAATGCAACTGTTAAATAGACGCAGCTTGCTTTAAAAGACACTGAGATGGCCAGTCCAAGAGTAACAGAGGCTCTTGAGAACATGTTTGGTTTTCCAAAGCTCGGAAAAGGGAATTATCAAAACTGGGTGCAGTATGCAGAGGCTCTGCTATGAAAAGAGGGTCTGTTTAATGTGATATCAGACGCCCCCCCCCCAGCTCCAATGACTGATGAATGGAAGGCTAAGGATTCCAAAGCAAGGGGAACTCTGACGCTTATTGTGTCCCCTGAAGAGCTATGTCTTTTGCATGACAAGGCCTCAGAGAAAGAAATGTGGGACAGTTTGCAAGAGTCACATTTGAGAACAGAAGCAGGAGCTTCTTTGTTCTTTTATGCCAAGCTGCATGATATGGCACTTGTTAAAGGAGCAGACGTACGTGCTCACCTCATGGAAATGCAGAATCTCGGGCATGAGTTGCAACAGCGTGGAATCACCTTTCCAGAGGCTGTGTATTCCTTCATGATTCTACATTATTTGGGTTCAAGTTGGGAAGCGATTGCCAGCCAGCTTGCTCTTTTGCCTACTGCTCAGCTAACGGTAGCACATGTTACTGCTGTGGTGTTGAATGAAGCGGATCGGCGCAGTGCTAGCTGCATCACTAAGGGGGAGTCCTCACAGATGTCATCCCAGTATGCAGTGGAACCACTAGATGGTGCCAAAGCTTTGAAGGCAGTGAAATGCTACATGTGAAGAGGGAGTGCAAACATACCAAGGCCAAGGCAACAGAGCAGCGCAGCAAAAGTTCAATGCGGGGAAAAGGCAAAGGCAAAGGTCCGATGTCCAGGACAATGCAACACAAGGCAATGGTCTCACGCTTCACTCCAAAGGTCCAGAAGACGTCTAGATCTTTCTTCGTCATCGACTCGGGAGCGACCAGACACATTTGTCGGGACAAACACCTGTTCATGTCTTTTACTCCGCAGGAAGGTGTGATTCACCAAGCAGATGACCAAACGATCTCCAGTCAAGGCAATGGAACAGTTGTTCTTCACAGCTTGGCTGCATCGATACGCAACGTTTTTTGTTCCAGATGCTGCACACAACCCACTGAGTGTCTCGCAGCTGACTGAACAGGACATAGATGTTTCCTTCAAGAAGAGGAAGTGCACCATCACCAAGAAAGATGACTTTGTATTGCATGCTGATTATATTAATCGTTTCTTTGTATTGCATTATGATGATTCTGTTGATGTTGTGCAGGATGAAACTTGTTGTGTTGCAGATACTAACAATGTTTTGCATGCAGGATGTATTCATGATTATCACAGGAAGTTTGGTCATTTAAACTTCAAGGCAGTTTCCGAAAGGCCTGCCTTAGTTGAAGGTATGACTATTAAACCCTGCAGGTACCACATGAAGTGTAAGGCATGCGCAGCAAACAAGGACAAAATGGCTGCAAAAGGTAAGGTGTCTAGTAGACAAGCTACAGAACCATACCAGGTAGTGCATGCTGATCTCGTTGGTCCACTATCACCCTCTTTGGGTGGAGCCAGGTACTTCATGGTCCTCATTGATTCATTTTCCAGGTATATTCATGTGTTCAATCTCCAGCAGAAATCAGAAGCGTTTCCTAGGTTCAAGGAATTCTGTGCTTGGTTGAAAAATGTGCATGATAAACAGATGAAATGTTTGTTTACAGATCGAGGGGGAGAATTCACTTCTCAGCAGTTTGAAGCTTTTCTGACTGAGAAAGGAATTCAACATGATTTGTCAAGTCCACGGTCTCCTTGGATGAATGGACTTTGTGAAAGGGCAAGCCAAACATTGCTTCAAGGCTTGAAAACCTTGCTGCATGATGCTAATCTTCCAGAGAGTTATTGGGCAGAATCGGTCAGCTGTTTTGTTTACACTTATAATCGCAGATTATTATCACCGATTGGTTGTACCCCCTATGAAAATATGTTTGGCAAGAAACCATACATCACGCACATGAGAATTTTTGGTTCTGACATGTGGGTTAACACACCACAAAGCTCCAAGTTTGGCAAACGTGGTTTGCATGGTATCTTTCTAGGATATCAGAAAGGTTCTTACAGAGTAATGATGACTGACTCTGAGACAATTAGACTCACTAGAAGTGTTGAGTACAATGCCAAGTGGGGGGAGAATGTGGGAATTTTCCAATGTTATCCTGATGACAGTGAGGAGTCTGAGGATAAACACCCACTGATGAAGGTTCTGATTCTGAATCTGAAACTGAATCAGATGGTTCAGAGGATTTCAAGAGTGCTAAGGCCTCTATGCGACTCTCTGAAAGCTCTGGTCAAGAATTGGAGGAACCACTGCTGATGGACTACATGGAGTTGGCGGAAATGACTGGCAGAATCCGAGACCAGGGAGAAGAGTCGGTGGAAGAAGATTGGAAAAAAATTAAAGTATATTTACAGAAATATTGTAAAATAAATGAATGTTAGAAGGATGCTGGAAAGAAGTTATATGGCTTTAGCAGAAATGTTATAAAGAATTAAGTAAAAATAGATTGTAAACGGGTCAAAGTGTAAAATTTAAGGTTAAATTGTGTCAGATAAATTATGGAACAAAATTTGAGAAAGAGGGAAAGGACTTGCTGAAACAATTAATTGAATTAGAATACAAAAAAGGGAGGTGTGAGGAAGTCAAGGAAACAAGTAAATGAAAGATAAAGATATGAAAATACTGGATGGGGTTTTTTAAAAATGTTTTTGTTTTTAAATGTTTTTGTTTTTTCTTTTGTATTGTTTTGCTGTATTATTGTTTTTTATTGTATTTTCTTTTATTTTTGAAGTATTGTAATTTTTTATTGTTTGTTTTTCTTTTTTTCTGTAATTGTTAAACTTTAATAAATATCATTTAAAAATAAAAAAGAGAATTGGAGGAACCACTGTTTACTATAGGCCACTTTTCTCCTAAGAAAGAAGAAGAGAGCGTTGAAAACTTACGTCTAATTTGCAGGTCTGAAAGAGCCACAAAAGGTAGACCTCCAAAGAGATTTGCTGATGAATTTGCTAAAGCAGCAAAAGCTGTAACTGCTGTTAATAGCTCCAAGAAGGTATTTGAACCTTCAAGGTTCCAAGAGATCCATGCTTTGGATGCGAAGGATGCTGAGCCATGGTTAACTGCCATGAAGGCTGAGCTTGATTCCTTAGAGAGGAACAAAACATGGGAGCTAGTTCCAACAGTTCCAGGGATGAAACTGCTTGACAGCAAATGGGTATTCAAAGCAAAGACAGATCAGAATGGCAAGATAGACACAAAGCCAGAATGGTAACCAGAGGTTTTTCACAGGTACCAGGAGAAGACTATCACGAGACCTACTCACCCACCGTGAGATATGAGAGCATTAGGCTTATGCTCAAAATTGCTGCAGAAGAGAATCTACACGTTTCTCATCACGATTTGAATACAGCATTTTTGTACAGAACCTTAGGTGAATCACTTTATATGCTTCCACCTGATGGCGTACAGGTAAAACAGGGATTTGTTTGTTCTCTGAAGAAGTCCCTATATGGTCTCAAGGAAAGTGCACGATGCTGGCACTCTAAACTCACTGAAGTGTTATTTTCTCTGGGTTTTCAGCAAGGTAATGCTGATCCATGTGTATTTGTCAAAGAGGAAGGGCAAAAGAAGCTGTATTGCTTGTTTTATGTTGATGATATTTTTTCTTTTGGAAGGATGTCAAAATGTACAACAGTGCCCTAGCTCAACTGAAAGAGCACTTTAACATGAAAGATCTTGGTGAGGTAACAAACTACCTATCTCTGGAAACAGAGAGAGTTACCAAGATGGTAATATTCTTGTACACCAGTCACAGAAAAAGGCTGATGTGTCAAGCAAACGAAACCTGATGGATGCTAACCCTGTAGACACACCGATGACAACAGGTTATCAGGTAGATGACACTGAAGGAACATTTTCTGACGCTACCCTGTACAGAAGTGTGCTAGGCAAACTAAACTTCATTGCCAGATGTTCAAGACCCGACATTGCAGTTAGCACGAACTTGCTAAGCAGACAAGTCAACAATCCTACTGTTAAGGATTGGAAAGCTCTGAAACGCATAGCCAACTATTTGAAAGGCACTATGCACTACAGACTGAGATTTAACAATCAGAAGTCTGGTGGTCTTGAGATATTTGCAGATGCGAGTTTTGGAAGTGACACTACAGACAGGAAAAGCATGTCTGGAGTTTGCTACATGTACAACCAGGGTCTTTTTGATTGGTCATGCAAGAATCAAACAACAGTAAGCTTAATTTCTTGTGAAGCTGAACTGAATGCACTGTCTTATTCACTTGTGGATTGTGAATGGTTGTTACAATTGTGCAAAGACATGAGAATTCCTGTCAAATGTCCAATCCAGGTTTATCAGGACAACAAAGCATGTTTGGCTTTGCTGACTTCTGAAGGTTGCAAGCAAAGCACAAAGCACTTGCAGTTGAAGCTGCAACATGCTAGAGAATGTGTTCAGAGAGGACTCGTAACGGTGTCCTACATGCCAGGTAATGAAATTCCTGATGATTTATTGTCCAAGGTTGTTCCGAAGGATCAACACTGTACCTATGTACAGAAATTGGGTTTGTACTGAGATTGTACTGACACACTGCCCAGTGGTGTTCACAGAAAAGGAGAGGACTCCAGTAGCAGCGAGTCCCTCAGCCATGCAGGTATGGGGAACCTGAAAAGCCTCCTTCAGCACTCCCAGAGGTTCTGGTAAGCCGGGAAAAGGTGGTAGGGGACTGCTCATGCCTACCCACCCCTTGCAGGATGCCCCCTTTTGCTTTTGAAAGGCTGGTCTGTCCGGGATATGCTCTGAGCCTCCCTGCAGCCCCTTAGCCTCCCTCAGCCTGCCACAGGCCCATCAGGGCCCCTTCACCAGGGTCAGCAGTGGGGGAAGGGCCTCAGGAAAGCAGCCATGGCTTCAGCAGGGCTGGAAACCATCTGGCCAGATGCACTGGAGGAGGAGGAAGAGGGCTGATCCCTCTCCTTTTCCCTCAGACTCCTCATTCATCAGCCCCTCAGCGGGGCAGGGGCAGGGGGTGCAGGGTGCTGAGCAGGGGGGAAAGAGCTCAGCAGAAGACAGTGGCGTAGCGTGGGGGGTGCAGGGGGTCCAGCCGCACTGGGCGCAACATCTGGGGGGGGCGCTCGCACTTGCAACTCTCTGCCCCTACCTGGCTCACTCACTCTCTCTCAGGGGGCGCAAATTACTTGCCTTGCCCCGGGTGCTGACAACCCACGCTATGCCACTGGCAGAAGAGCCTCCAGGGGAGATGTGAACCCCCCACTATGATTGCCAGAGATGGGCATGATTACCCCAGGAATCCTGAGGACAAGAGAGCAGAGGTTTGTTGAGCAGATAACGTGATACTTCAGAATTCGCCATTAGGCAGCAGCCTCCTTTATGATCAGGGCAGCCACATCTGGTCCAGGCCCATATGTTTGAGGCCCCACCAGAGCCCATGCATATCCACCAGAGAATAGCAAGCTGGCTAAGGTTTCCGCCTACGTGGCTAATCAGATGCCTTGCAATTCTCAGCAAGAGCCAGATCAGGGGATGTGGCAGTGCTCAGGCAGCTCTGACCTAAGCAATGACCTACCAATGCCAAAGCCAGCATGTCTAGCAATCCCTTCAAGGGAGAAAGCTGCTTGGGAAGGGGCTGGAAGATGTCCTGATAGAAACCAGGGACAAAAGAAGGTGCTTCCTCACAGGACAGAGAGAAAGGCTCAGAAGGAAAATTTTGTTAATAGCAGAGAGACCAGGCCACCCTCACAAGCCCTCCTGTGGGGATGGCATGGTTTCTTAAAACAGAAACCCACGTAGCCAGTTACTGTCCTTGAGCAGCCTCAGGGCAGTAACTACAGGGGAAGCAAAAGGCAGCCCCAGCAACAACAGGCCTGATTCAGACCAGTCCCGGTGCAGGGGGAAGGCTGCAGCAATTCCTCAGCTGCTAGGAAACCTCGACCACAGATTAGTGGATGCTCAGCATCATCTGGGAAGGTTTTACAGAAGAAAGTTTGACCATTTCCTCCACATGCTCCAAAAAGAAGAAAAAGGAAATCAGATGCCTTTCCTGATGCTTCAGACAGTTCAGCACTTAGTGGAGATCAGGGCAATAAACCTGTACCAGAACCGCAGCAGGGATCTGGCTGCTACTTTATCTTTTTACAATTCCAAACAAGTCAGGAAAGCAGAGGACCCTCCAGGTTCTCAAGACCCAAAAGAGATTCAGGAGAAACATGCTGAAGACCAACCTAGAGGGTCTCAGGCTGGGGGACTTCATTACCTCCCTGGGGATCAAGCTGGGGAGTATTGCTCTGAGGAGGAATGGTGGGAGCCCCCCTCTCCCTCTGCTCAAGGCCAGGATCTTGAAGCTTCACAGGAGCAGGAGGATAGTATCAACCTGAAGCAATGGTTTGCGGAAAGACACAGTTTGGAGACTTATAGCTGGGCCAAACTGGAAGGGGAACAACAAGGGGAAGAGGAACGGGAAGAGAGAGCAGGCTGACTCTCCCTCACTAGGAAGTGTGCAACCTATCATTCCTAGAACCAGACGATTGGATAGGGTAGCCTCTAAGAAGGCTCAGTGGTGGAGGGATCACGTGGCTAGGAGACTCAATTAGGAGCATTTGTACAGTGAGAACGGATGCTGGATTTTGTGCTGTGCTTAATAAACCTTTCTGTTGCTGTAAAAAGGCTGCTTTCGCTTTGTGCTGTTATCTACAGAGACGGGGAAAGGTAAGCCTTGCCTCGCAGCCTTACAACAAAGTGTTGGAAAAACGCCCAGGAAGGCCGCCACCTTCCCAAGACAGCGAGGCGTCTCTCCGGTGGTCACCCTCTGGCTGTAAACCCTCCTCAGTCCAGAGAGACTGTTAATAAGCGACCCCTCCCTCCTGAGAGGAGCACACTCGTCTTCTGGCATCTCATTGCAGAAGAAAGAGACCATCAGTAGCTATAAACTACTTTATTCATTGTCTATACACAGAGACTCCATGAGCGTGTCTGCTCTCTCTGAGCAGCAGTACAGAAGAGCACGCTTCACACAGAAGCAAAAGTAACTTTCTCTCAGTACTGAGACTGTGCTGAGACTTCCTGTCTCACGCTCTCAGACACTCACATGACATAAACAACCATTGTGCTGCTCTCTGAGCAGCTGGAGAGATAAAAATCCAAACACAAAGCAGTCCACCCAGACATGGCAGAATTCTGCCCTTTGCATCAGGGATTGGCTGCAAGCCCGACAACGTTCTAAAAGTGGCCCATCTAAGGAAGAGAACCAGTCCTTACTTCCTGTATCTGGACATTACCTTGACTCAGTCAGACTCACTCATACAGGCTGAGAGTGATGTAATAATAATAATAATTTATTATACCCCGCACATCTGGCTGGGTTTCCCCAGCCACTCTGGGCGGCTTCCAACAGAACACTAAAATACAATAACTTATTAAACATTAAAAGGTTCCGTAACCAGGGCTGCCTTCAGATGTCTTCTAAAAGTTTGGTAGTTATTTTTCTCTTTGACATCTGCTGGGAGGGCGTTCCACAGGGCGGGTGCCACTACCGAGAAGACCCTCTGCCTGGTTCCCTGTAATTTGGCTTCTCGTAGCGAGGGAACCATCAGAAGGCACTCGGTGCTGGACCTCAGTGTCCGGGCAGAACGATGGAGGTGGAGACTGTTATGTACTGAGCTGAATAGGATCCAAACTGCAGCAGTCTGATTGGTCCTAGAACAATAGGATCCAAAAGGCAGCAGTCTGATTGGTCCTAGAACAATAGGATTCAGAATGCAGCAGTCTGATTGGTCCTAGAACAATGCAGCAGTATGATTGGTTGGCAGGAACTACCCAATCATGCTCCAGATAGAAGTGAATCCACAACCTGATTGGCTTACAGTAGAATTCCGGAATTAGCCAATCATGTGCAGCCCATTGTGTAAATAATGTATATAAAGCAGATACTTTGAGGGGACATTCATTCATTCCTCCTCACCACTATGAGCTGAATAAAGAGCATGAAATCACTTCGCGACTCTGAGTATATTTCACTGGCGACGAAGGTGGGATCCCGCTGAGCTGACTGCCACACACAGCACCGCAGCACCGCCACCTGCCGCACCGCTGCCTCGCACCGTGTATCCAGGCTTCAGCTCCGGGACACAAGGAACTCAGAATGGCAACCGACAACAGCTTCTCGCCATTCAACCCAGCATCTGGAGACTGGGAAGCGTACGCCTCCCATTTCACCTTCCTCCTAGAAGCCAAAGGGGTCACCGATGAAGAAGACGCCAAGAAGAGGGCGATATTCTTCAGCGTCTGCGGAGAGGAGACGTTTGAAATCGCCTGGGCTCTCCTTGCGCCTGAAGACGTCGCTACTGTTCCATACAAAACAATAATGGAACAGCTGAAGGGGCACTTTTCGCCGCAGCCCTCAGTGGTGGCTCGTCGAAATGCCTTCTACGCAAAGCGGCAAGCCCCTGGGGAAACCATAACTGGGTTTGTGACCTCTCTCCACCAAGCCGCCCGGTTCTGCAACTTCTCAGAGCTGGAGAACATGCTTCGTGACCGCCTCGTCGGTGGCCTGAAGGATGAGAAGCTGCAACGACGCCTCTACGCTAAGAAGGACCTAACGTTCCAGGTCGCTCTGGAGGAGGCCCTGGCAACGGAAGCTGCCGAGAGGTCGACGCAAGAGGCACGGCCGAGCCAGCTGTCCCAACCGAGGGTCCACCACGAAGACCTCACCGACGACTCAGGATCCGACAGGGAGGAGGTGCACCGAGTACAGCAGCGCACTCAAGCAGCCCACATACCACAGCTGCCTCGACGAGAAGGAGGGAACTGCGCAAGCTGTGGAGAAAGTCACGAGAGGAGGACCTGCCGTTTCCGCAACGCAGAGTGCAGGCAGTGCAGAAAATCGGGACACATCGCCCGGGTGTGTCGGGCTCGGCCCACCCGACGCCAGGCATCAGATGACCAATCCAAGAGCCCCAGGTCCCGGGGCCCAACACACCAAGGCAACTCGACAGAGCTCACGGACTTCCAGGTATACCAGTTGCCCCACCCCAACGTAGAGAAAATTTATGTTGACGTACAGATAGAGGGGGCCCCATGCCGCATGGAGCTTGACACGGGTTCAACTCTATCCATAATCTCGGCAAGGACCTTAAGGAAACTGTGTCCTACTGGGGGTCCCAAACTCAGGCCGGCCCCATTCACCCTCCGGGACTTCCAAAAACGTAAGGTCCCCACAATGGGGGTGGGGACCTTCAGGGTGCAATACCGAGGGCGGACGCGGCAACTGGACTTGCTTGTGGTCAAGGGCCCCTACATTAGCTTACTGGGATTGGCATGGTTTGGACCACTGGGGCTAGCCGTCACCGGGGTGAACCACACAAGCTTACAAGTGGACGTGGACGCCATATGCAAGGAATTTCCGTGGGTTTTCGATGGGAAATTGGGACAGTATACGGGCCCCCCCATTGCTCTACAGCTTGACCCCGCAGTACGACCGGTCATGCTCAAGGCCCGCCGGGTCCCGTTCGCCCTGAAACCCCGTATAGACGAGGAATTGGACCGGCTCGTGGAGCAAGGAGTGCTGGAGCCGGTGCCTAATGCCCCCTGGGAAACCCCAATCGTCACGCCCGTCAAGCCTAATGGTTCGGTCCGCATCTGCGCAGACTACAAATGTACCATAAACAAGGCCCTCACGGCCCATGCATACCCAGTGCCAGTGGTCAGCCATGTTCTTGCCACCCTGGCTGGGTCGAAAATTTTTGGCAAGCTGGACTTGGCCCAAGCATATCAACAGCTGCCAGTAGATGAGGCCACAGCAGAGGCACAGACGATTGTGACGCACAGAGGAGCATTCAGGGTAAAGCGGCTGCAATTCGGTGTCAGCGTGGCACCAGGCATATTCCAGAATCTAATGGACTCTCTACTTAAAGGGATTCCTGGCGTCACCCCCTTCTTCGATGATGTGTTGATTGCCGGGCCCACACCAGAGGAGTTTGAGGACCGCCTCCGCACCGTTCTGCACCGTTTTCAGACGGCGGGTCTGGAGGTGAAGCGGGAAAAATGTCTACTAGGAGTGCCTCAGGTGGACTTTCTGGGATTTATGGTGGACGCAGAAGGGGTCCACCCGACTGGGGACAAGGTACGGGCCATTTGTGATGCCCCAGCGCCCAAGAACAAGACTGAACTTCAGGCCTTCTTGGGACTATTGAACTTTTACCATTCCTTCCTTCCCCACAAGGCGGCGGTAGCGGACAAGCGGGCCCCTTGGGTGTGGGGCCAGCGCCAGGAGGCCGCATTCCAGGCAGTCAAGGACTTGCTTGTCTCAAACTCGGTCTTGGCACACTTCGACGAGAGGCTGCCGGTGGTGCTAGCATGCGATGCCTCGCCCTATGGAATTGGCGCTGTCCTGGGACACCAACTCCCGGATGGAAGAGAGGTACCGGTGGCATACTTTTCCCAGACACTCAACGCAACCGAGTGGAACTACTCGCAAATCGACAAGGAGGGTCTGGCAATCGTGAAGGGAGTAAAAAAAATTCCATGATTTCTTGTACGGGCGGCCCTTCACCGTGGTGACTGACCACAAGCCGTTGCTTGGCTTATTTGCCCCTGAAAAGCAGACCCCCCAAGTGCAGTCTCCTCGCGTCCTCAGGTGGTCAATTTTCCTTGCCAGCTACCAGTATGCACTGATTCACCGTCCGGGGAAGGCGATGGGCCATGCGGATGCCCTCAGCAGGCTACCACTACCGGAAACAGGCCCCGACCCAGCACCTGCACAAGAGGTTATGAGCCTGGAGCTGCTTCCCGACCGTCCCATTCAGGCACAAGAAGTTGCACACCATTCCAAGAAAGATAGGGTCATCTCCCGGGTCCTGGACTGGGTGTGGAGGGGATGGCCCAGCAGCAGCCCCGGGCCAGAATTCGCCGGCTACACAACCCGCAAACATGAACTGTCGGCCCACAAGGGGTGCCTGTTATGGGAAAGCAGGGTCGTTGTTCCCCAGCCCCTCCGCAAAAGGGTCCTCACAGCCCTACACGAGACACACCCAGGGGTAGTAAGAATGAAGGCCCTTGCCAGGAGTTATGTGTGGTGGCCGGGGATCGACGGAGAGATAGAGGCCTGGGTCAAACACTGCCAGGCCTGCCAAGAATCCCGCCCAGATCCCCCAAGGGCCCCAGTCCAGTCCTGGGAGTCCGCCCGGGCACCATGGTCACGCCTGCATGTGGACTTCGCTGGCCCCTTTCAGGGGAAAACATTCTTCATAGTGGTGGACTCATACACCAAATGGCTGGAAGTCGCACTGGTACCGTCCACTTCTACGTCCGCAGCCATCCGGGTACTACGCAGGCTGTTTGCAACCCACGGGCTCCCTGACACTCTCGTCTCAGACAACGGGACTGCATTTACGTCAGGAGAATTCCAAACCTTCACAGCGCAGAACGCCATCCGCCACATCCGTTCGGCGTCATTCCATCCTGCCACCAATGGCCAAGCAGAACGCATGGTGCGGACCACCAAGGACACCCTTCGCCGCATGACGCAAGGGGATTGGGAGTACCGCCTTGCCACATTCCTTCTAGCACAGCACCCCCAGGTCAACGACTGGCCGGAGCCCCGCTGAACTACTAATGGGTCGGCGCCTTGCAATCAGATTGGACCGCCTTCACCCCGATAGAGCTCAGGATGAGGTAGTGGTGGGGGAAGGCAGGAACCCCCGGACCTTCGAGGCCCAGGACCCAGTGTACGCAAAGAATTTTGGGGCAGGCCCAGCATGGGTACCCGCCACAGTCACCAGGGTCACTGGCCCCGTGTCGTACGAGGTGCTAACAGATGGGGGGCAATGCTGGCGCCGCCACTGCGACCAGATACGGCGACGATTCCCGGGAGAAAACCAGGAGGAGGAAAGGTCAGAGGAGTCCCAAGGGAACAGAGGGGCAGTGAGGCCCATAGAGCACGAGGGGCCAGCAGGAGAGGCAGAATCAGTAAATACAGAGAGGACCTGCGAGGCCGAAAGGACACCGGAACCAGAACCACGACTGAGCGAGCCGGTTGCGCCAGACCAAATAGCCCCATCACAGCCAGCATCCTTGGAACACGAGCCAGAACCTGAACCCCGGACCAGGGAACACCCCAGGCCGCAATGCACACGTAGGCCGCCAGCGTACCTCGAGGACTATGAATGCGACCTCCCGGGCAGGACTGGAACTTAGAGGGGAGGGGTGTTATGTACTGAGCTGAATAGGATCCAAACTGCAGCAGTCTGATTGGTCCTAGAACAATAGGATCCAAAAGGCAGCAGTCTGATTGGTCCTAGAACAATAGGATTCAGAATGCAGCAGTCTGATTGGTCCTAGAACAATGCAGCAGTATGATTGGTTGGCAGGAACTACCCAATCATGCTCCAGATAGAAGTGAATCCACAACCTGATTGGCTTACAGTAGAATTCCGGAATTAGCCAATCATGTGCAGCCCATTGTGTAAATAATGTATATAAAGCAGATACTTTGAGGGGACATTCATTCATTCCTCCTCACCACTATGAGCTGAATAAAGAGCATGAAATCACTTCGCGACTCTGAGTATATTTCAGAGACACTCCTTCAGGTATTCTGGACCGAGGCTGTTTAGGGCTTTAAAGGTCAGCACCAACACTTTGAATTGTGCTTGGAAACGTACTGGGAGCCAATGTAGGTCTTTCAAGACCGGTGTTATATGGTCTCGGCAGCCGCTCCCAGTCACCAGTCTAGCTGCCCCATTCTGGATTAGTTGTAGTTTCCGGGTCACCTTCGAAGGTAGCCCCACGTAGAGCGCATTGCAGTAGTCCAAGCAAGAAATAATAATAATAATAATAATAATAATAATAATAATAATAATAATAATAATTTATTTGTACCCCGCCCATCTGGCTGGGTTTCCCCAGCCACTCTGGGCTGCTTCCATAGAAACCAAAAATACACTAAAATATCACAGATTAAAAACTTCCCTGAACAGGGCTGCCTTAAGATGTCTTCTGAATATCGCTTTGACATCTGATGGAAGGGCGTTCCACAGGGCGGGCGCCACTACCGAGAAGGCCCTCTGCCTTGTTCTCTGTAGCTTTGCTTGTTGCAATGAGGGAACCGCCAGAAGGCCCTCGGCGCTGGACCTCAGCGTCCCGGCAGAACGATGGGGGTGGAGACGCTCCTTCAGATATACTAGGCCGAGGCCGTTTAGGGCTTTAAAGGTCAACACCAGCACTTTGAATTGTGCTCGGAAACGTACTGGGAGCCAATGCAGATCTCTCAGGACCGGTGTTGATGTGGTCTCGGCAGCCACCCCCAGTCACCAGTCTAGCTGCCATGCACCACTCTGGCAAGACAGTCCGCGGGTAGGTAGGGTCTCTCTCTGTTTTTTTTTTTTTTAAAGAATATTTATTAGATTTTCCAATTTTTTTAAACAAACAAACAAAAACATTAACAAAAACATAAAATTCATAAATCATACTTTTAAATAACAAATTTCTCAGACCTCCTCATACTTCTCCTCCTTGTATCCCAATTAAAATTATTTGTTCAGCAAATCCTTCTTTTAAAGCATTACAGCTTATATCATTACCTTATTTTTCAAACCCTTTTTCCCCCATCTATGTTCCTTTATATCATTACAGCTAGAAACCCCTCAGTTTCAATCCAACACCATTTAACTTTCCTTAGTTTTACAGTATTTCTGTAAATAGTCCTTAAATTTTTTCCAGTCTTCTTCAGCCGACTCTTCTCCCTGGTCACGGATTCTGCTCGTCAATTCTGCCAGACCCATACAGTCAATCAGCTTCATCTGCCATTCTTCCAGAGTGGGTAGATCTTGCGACTTCCAATACTTTGCGATGAGTATTCTTGCTGCTGTTGTAGCATACATAAAAAAAGTTCTATCCTTCTTTGGCACCACTTAGCCAGACATGCCCAAGAGAAAGGCCTCTGGTTTCTTCAAGAAGGTATATTTAAATACCTTTTTCAATTCATTATATATCATTTCCCAGAAAGCCTTAATCCTGGGACACGTCCACCAAAGGTGAAAGAATGTACCTTCATTTTCCTTACATTTCCAACATTTGTTGTCGGGCAAATGGTAGATTTTTGCAAGCTTGACTGGGGTCATGTACCACCTGTATATCATTTTCATAATATTCTCTCTAAAGGCATTACATGCCGTAAATTTAATCCCGGTGGTCCACAACTGTTCCCAGTCAGCAAACATGATATTATGTCCAACGTCTTGTGCCCATTTAATCATTACAGATTTAACCGTCTCATCCTGGGTATTCCATTTCAGCAGCAAGTTATACATTTTTGACAAAGTCTTAGTTTTGGAATCTAGCAATTCTGTTTCCAATTTAGATTTTTCCACCTGGAAACCAACTTTCTTGTCCAAATTGTAAACCTCCATTATCTGATAATAATGAAGCCAATCTCACACTTTATCTTTCAGTTTCTCAAAACTCTGCAGTTTCAGTCTTTCCCCTTCTTGTTCCAAAATTTCCCAATATTTTGGCCATTTGGCCTCCATGTTAAGTTTCCTCTGAGCCTTAGCCTCCATTGGTGACAACCACCTTGGAGTTTTATTTTCCAATAGATCTTTGTATCTAGTCCAAACATTAAACAGTGCTCTCCTGACAATATGATTTTTAAAAGCCTTGTCACCTTGTCGTACCACAAATATGCATGCCACCCAAAAACATTGTTAAAACCTTCAAGATCCAAAATGTCTGTGTTCTCAAGAAGCAGCCAGTCTTTCAACCAGCAAAATGCTGCTGATTCATAGTAGAGTTTAAAGTCTGGCAGGGCAAATCCACCTCTTTCCTTTACATCAGTTAATATCTTAAATTTTATTCTAGGCTTCTTGCCCTGCCAGACAAATTTAGAAATGTCTTTCTGCCACTTCTTGAAACAATCCATCTTGTCCAAAATTTGCAAAGTTTGAAACAAAAACAACATTTTAGGCAATACATTCATCTTTATAGCTGCAATTCGACCCAACAAGGAAAGCTTCAAATTCGACCAAATTTCTAAATCTTTTTTCACTTCAGCCCAACATTTTTCATAATTATCTTTAAACAAATTCCCATTTTTAGCTGTCATATTAATCCCCAAATATTTCACTTTCTTAACCACAGTCAGGCCTGTTTCATTCTGGAACTTTTCTCTCTCTATCGGTGTTAAATTTTTCTCAAGAACTTTAGTTTTTATCTTATTCAATTTAAATCCTGCAACCTGACCAAATTCTTGAATTAATTCTAAAACTCTTTTAGTACTAGATTCTGGCTCCTGTAGTGTCAAAACTAGATCATCTGCAAACGCTCTTAATTTAAACTGTTTGGCTCCGACCTGTATACCTTTAACCATCCGGTCCCTTCTAATCATGTTCAGCAAAACCTCCAGGACCGAGATAAAAAGCAGGGGGGAAATTGGGCATCCCTGTCGTGTCCCTTTTTCTATCTTGAACTGTTCTGTAACCACATTATTTACAATTAGTTTAGCCGTTTGTTCTGAATATATTGCACCAATACCATTCTCAAAACCATGGCCTACCCCCGTACCCTGTAGGTTCTTTTTCATAAAGCTCCAAGAAATGTTATCAAAGGCTTTCTCCGCGTCCACAAATATCAGAACTGCCTTAGTGTTTATATTCACTTCTAACTTCTCCAAAATGTCAATTATATTCCTTAGATTGTCCGACAGATGTCTACCTGGGAGAAAGCGGGTAGGTAGGGTCTCAGCCTGCGTACCAGATGGAGCTGATAAACAGCTGCCCTGGACACAGAATTGACCTGTGCCTCCATGTACAGCTGTGAGTCCAAAATGACTCCCAGGCTGCGCACCTGGTCCTTCAGGGGCACAGTTACCCCATTCAGGACCAGGGAGTCCTCTACACCCACCCCCCTCCTGTCCCCCAAAACAGTACTTCTGTCTTGTCAGGATTCAACCTCAATCTGTTAGCCGCCATCCATCCTCCAGCCGCCTCCAGACACTCACACAGGACCTTCACCGCCTTCACTGGTTCCGATTTGAAAGAGAGGTAGAGCTGGGTATCATCCGCATACTGATGAACACCCAGCCCAAACCCCCTGATGATCTCTCCCAGCGGCTGCATGTAGATGTTGAAAAGCATGGGGGAGAGGACAGAACCCTGAGGCACCTCACAAGTGAGAGCCCATGGGTCTGAACACTCATCCCCCCCCACCACTTTCTGAACATGGCCCAGGAGAAAGGAGCGGAACCACCGTATAACAGTGCCCCCAGCTCCCAGCCCCTCTCGACGGTCCAGAAGGATGTTATGGTTGATGGTGTTAAAAGCCTCTGAGAGATCCAGCAGAACTAGGAAACAGCTCTCACTTTTGTCCCTTGCCCTCAGGAGATCATCTACCAGTGCGACCAAGGCCGTTTCAGTCCCATGATGAGGCCTGAATCCCGACTGGAAGGGATCCAAATGGTCCGCTTCTTCCAGGCGTGCCTGGAGTTGTTCAGCAGCCACTCGCTCAATCACCTTGCCCAAGAATGGAAGAATTGAGACTGGGCGATAGTTGGCCATATTGGCAGCATCTAAAGATGTTTTTTTAAGAAGCGGTTTGATAACCGCCTCTTTCAGCAGGTCTGGGAAGGCTCCCTCACGGAGGGAAGCATTCACCACCCCACAAAGCCCATCGCCCAGCCCTTCCCGGCTAGCTTTTATAAGCCAGGATGGGCAAGGATCAAGGAGACAGGTGGTTGGTTTCACTCGTCCAAGCAGCCTGTCCACATCCTCGGAGGTAAGAGATTGGAATTGATCCCATGTAACAGGACTAGACAGGACTCTAGCACTCTCCCGCCCCGGCCCTGCTCCCACGGTGGAGTCTACCTCTTCCAGAATCTGAGTGACTTTATCTGCAAAAAACTTTGCCATCTTGAATGAGTTAAATTTATCGCTGCAAGGACCAAATGCAACATGCCTCAATTTGTCTGAAAAGATCCAATCATTCCAAATGCAACTTCAGCTTGGCAAAAAAATTGGATGAAATTAAAATTTACATGTTGCCTACCTTATCTGCTTTCTTTGAGGAACATGACATTAAACCAGACAAAAGGATTATGATGATAATTTCTGTGAAAGAACACTTGCACATGCTTGCAGACGAAATTTCATCGTACTTTCCAAATCTACCTGACACCCCATTTGCATTTGCCAGAAGCCCATTCACAGTCAAAGTTGAAGATGTTCCTGTGACAGCACAAGAGGAGTTCATTGAACTTATTAACAGTGATGCAGTGACAACTGATTTCTCCACAATGCCAGTTACAAAATTCTGGATCATGTGTTTGCAGTCATATCCTGTTATGTCTGAGACTGTGTTGCGCCTTCTTCTTCCATTTTCAACAACATATCTTTGTGAAACAGGGTTTTCCAGCTTGTTGGTTATCAAGTCTAAATACAGAAGTAGACTTGTTGTGTAAGATGATCTTCATTGTGCTCTTGCAAAGGCTGCCCCGAGAATTTCTGATCTGGTGAGAAAGAAGCAATCTCAACCTCGGCACTGACGTTGGCTTTTTATGCATACTGTTGCAAAATGTAGCAATGTAGTTTACTGTTGTTATATTAAGACTGTTATCCATGCTACATTATGCTTCAAGACAAAATTTCATTTATTTGTAATTAGAAATAAATATTTCACAATATATAATTACTCAGGCTTTGACTCGGCTTTTTAAATGAACTAAGGGAGGTGGAGCTGTGTTGCAGGAGTGTTCCGTTTGGGCTTGCCTCCGCCATCTTGGCTTGTGGGTCCAACTGTGCTGTGTGCCTGCTCTGTCTTCCCAGTTGTGGGTCTGGCTGTCCTGCGTGCCAGCGGTGCTCCTGGACTGAGACAGACTGGTTGAGTGCTCGGCATGGAGCCTGGGTCAAGATATATTACTCTGCAGATGATTCAGTTGAAAGGCACCTAGGGAAGCCGGGGGGGGGGTTCCACTCTCAAGATGCCAGAGACTCTTAAGCCAAAGGGCTGGCAGCTGGTCGTAGCAAAGGAGGTAACCAACAGAACTTACGTGAGGCCAAGGCTCTCAGGGGGGAGAGATCATCAGGAGGTTTGGGCTGGGTGTTCATCAGTATGCAGATGACACCCAGCTCTACCTCTCTTTTAAATCAGAACCAGTGAAGGCGGTGAAGGTCCTGTGTGAGTGTCTGGAAGCGGTTGGAGGATGGATGGCAGCTAACAGATTGAGATTGAATCCTGACAAGACAGAAGTACTGTTTTTGGGGGACAGGAGGCGGGCAGGTGTGGAGGATTCCCTGGTCCTGAATGGGGTAACTGTGCCCCTGAAGGACCAGGTGCGCAGCCTGGGAGTAATTTTTTTTTAAAAAGATATTTATTGAGATTTTCCACCTTAATACATTAAAAAATCAAAAAAGAAAAAACAAAAAAGTTTAAAACACATAAAGTTTACAATCCGTATTTTCAATAACATATTTCCCTGACTTCCCCACACCTCCCCTTCTTATATTCCAATTCAAATTGTTAGTTCAACAAGTTCTTATCCCCAATTTTTGACCTTTTTATATTTAATTCATTTTAGGAAAACCAATTTTAACTTATAAACATCAATATTTGTACATCAGTGCTCATTCTTAAAACCTTTTTCTAAAGTCGACCCAAATTCCCTTCCACGAATTCCCCAATTTTCATACTAATAACAAAACAAAATTAAAAAAAAACAGATTATAATTGTGCACCCTTTGGATTCCCAAACCCCACCCCACCATTTCCCGGTTTCGATCCCCAAAAAATGTCAGTCTTAGTCTACTATCAGCCTGGAGACCTCACGTCCGAGGCTCTTAATTCTCTCTCAATTCCTCTCTGCCGGTTTTTTTGGTAGTCCTTAGTATTAAACACCAGATCTCGGAGAAGCTCTGTCCCAATAGGGTCCATGTTTCTTCCAGCCAGACCTCCATACTTAGAAGTGGAGCCCGAATCTTGTTTCTTACTCCTTTTAAGTCCAAATGTCCCGAAAGCTCCAACTTCCACCTTAATCAAATTTGTAATCCATAGGTCTTCAGATCTCCACATAAGGAGATCTCTCCATTCTTCAATCTCCAATTCAGACCAGATTTGCATCATCCAGTACTTATTTTCCTTTGTAACCATCATGTCAGGCCTCTGGCTCTCCTTTGTCATCTGCAACATTACATCTCCTCCTTCCTTTTCCTCAGAAACAACATATATCTCTTTCTCCACACTCTCAAATCTCTCAAGTTTCTCTTCTTGTCCAGCTGCATGAACTTCCTGAGTCAAATCCTTATCAAATTCAATGAATTTGTTTACTGTTAAGTCCAGAGTTGCAACATTGGTAGCCAAAACATCAATTTGGCCTTGTAACTTTCCCAAGAGAAGAAAAACTCTGTCCAATTTAGCTTGAATTTTTCCTCCTTCAGCCATTCTTGTAATGTCCCAAAACCCCCTCTAGAGGGATTTTGGTTACTTAATCTTCCTTCCAGTTCAAATCCAAAAATCAAGTTAGTTTGTATCAGTTCTTCCTTGTTTTCAAGAAAATATAACCAAATTGTAACAAATATATCCAGCAGAGACAGCAGAAACAAAGTTCTCGTTTTCCTTCTTGACAGCTAATTTGACAGCTGTCAAACTCTTCTATATCTCAACAGGCTCTCTCGCGGATCACTCCCGGGTCCGGGGGGGTGGCACTTCAGCTCTCAAAATTAGCTTTTTTTTACCCAATAAAGAAGAAGAAGTTCTCTCGACCTTAGTTAACTAGTCCTTCCTTTAAATTATTTACAAGACGGGGAGACGGACTTCCTGTTTGCGCCTTCCCCGATCGTGCCTAATTCAAAAAAATTTTTTCTTTGCAAATCCAATTTCCGTACTACTCACGGGTTGTTGCTTTTAAAGTCCAATTGTTCGCAAGAAGAAGTCAGCGCTCTCCGACCATGGCATGCGGCTTCACTCCGCAGGAGAAACAGTCGACTCTCAGCACCGCGCCGCTCGCCCCGTCCCCCGTTCCGAAGCCTTTAAAAAGGCTCCTTCGCGGGTCAGGGGGGCGCAAATGGTGCCCGCCGAGTCACCAGGTTCACAGGCTTCAGCGCCTGTGATTTCTGAGGGTCCCCGCGTCGCTGCAGCGGCAAGACCCAAATCCTGCAGAGCCGATTCCCTCTGGAGCTCAGAGGGAATCCGCCATTAGTCGATGGCGCTAACCCGGAAGTCCTATTTTGGACTCACAGCTGTCCATGGAGGCGCAGGTCAAATCTGTATCCAGGGCAGCTGTTTACCAGCTCCATCTGGTACGCAGGCTGAGACCCTATCTGCCTGCAGACTGTCTCGCCAGAGTGGTACATGCTCTGGTTATCTCCCGCTTGGACTACTGCAATGCGCTCTACGTGGGGCTACCTTTGAAGGTGACCCGGAAACTACAACTAATCCACAATGCGGCAGCTAGACTGGTGACTGGGAGCGGCCGCCGAGACCATATAACACCGGTCTTGAAAGACCTACATTGGCTCCCAGTACGTTTCCGAGCACAATTCAAAGTGTTGGTGCTGACCTTTAAAGCCCTAAATGGCCTCGGTCCAGAATACCTGAAGGAGCGTCTCCTCCCCCATCGTTCTGCCCGGTCCAGCTCCGAGGGCCTTCTGGCGGTTCCCTCACTGCGACAGGCCAAGTTACAGGGAACAAGGCAGAGGGCCTTCTCGGTAGTGGCGCCCGCCCTGTGGAACGCCCTCCCATCAGATCTCAAAGCGATAAACATCTACCTGACATTCAGAAGACATCTGAAGGCAGCCCTGTTCAGGGAAGTTTTTAATATGTGACATTTTAGTGTATCTTTCATCTTTGTTGGAAGCCGCCCAGAGTGGCTGGGGAAACCCAGCCAGATGGGCGGGGTACAAATAATAAATTATTATTATTATTATTATTATTATTATTATTATTATTATTATTATTATTATTTGTGGTGAGGGCCTTCCACCTGGGGGTGAGTTGACATCCATTCTTCAGGTGGCAGCTGGAGTTTAGGATGAGGACAACTTTGCACCTCTCAGGTCTCGAGACATCCAAGATTGAACCTACCCAGGTGGCAGCTGGGGAACGGTCTGTTGATTCAAGCCAAAAGCCAGAGGAATTGGCCACCCTCCAGGTGCCCGGCTTGAATCCTTGTTGACCTCCCTGTCAGCGACTCCCGGCAAGACCAGGGGAGGTCTTAATCGGCGATCCTTCTCAACGTGAAGAAGAACACACCACTTCACCCCTCCCATTCCCAGGGAGGGGAAAGAGACAGACAGAAATGTATTTACATGCCTTTATTCCTGTCTTTCCAGCAGTACAGAGAATCGTGTCTGTACTCTCTCATCACCAACAGCAGAGAGGGAATAACTCCACCCATGTACTTCCAGTACAGGGTCATGTGACACTCTGAGCTAACATCCGGTGCTCAGTGCACAGAATAGACTGTCCCTTGTTCCCACGGTACAGTCCCATAACATTCACATCCTGTTTGGCATTCCAGCCACCTGGAGCTCGCTTCTGCATTGCTCCTTTTTCGTAACATCCTCCCCCAAAAGAATCAATGCGTGTTGCTGCAAGCAAAGCGTGATCCAGAGAAGAAAACAAACAGTTGTTATACACATAACACTCCCCTGTTGTTACAGTTCCACCCTTGGAACTCCCCGCCACTGGTTTCCCCAGTGTACCTCTCTGGTTGTCTGGCTTCCAAGGAATGAGTGCATCTGCATTACCTTGGCTAGCAACTCTCTGTTGTGTCTTTGTCTCTGACTTAGACACAGCTCCAACCTGTCCTCGGTTGTGTACAACAGCAACACATGCAACAGCTAAGTTAGCAAACTCTTTTGAGTACCTCTTGGGTTGTGCACCCTTTGTAACTCTCTCAGACCTTCATATGAGGTGCTGATCTTCTCTGCTCACTGGTTCAGTCTCAGGACTCTTTGGAGAACCAGTTCCAATAGTAAACAGTGGTTCATCCTTCACCTGTGAAGGCCTATCCATTGTGTGAGATTTCCTCTCAATGACTGTGACAACTGAGCTCTTCGAGCTATCACTGTCACTCTCAGTACCACTGTAATCTGTAAAATCAACATCATCATCTGAATCGTCCTCTGTGGGAAATGTGTGTACTATCACTCTCTCCTGTTCAGGAGCGCTCTCTAGAAATTTTGTGAGAATCACCTGACCAGATTCAGACAAAATTACTCTGTAGAGACCCTTTTCATATCCCACAAAAATGCCTCTGGCATTCTTTACTCCACCTGGAGCTTCTGTCCTCACATGAGACCCAAAAACCTTGAAATGGGCAACAGAAGGTTTTCTATGGAACAGTTTCTCAAAAGGAGAACTTCCCAACTCTTTTGAAACCTTTCTCATCTTCCTATGACAATACGACATTAGCGACTCGGCCCAGTACTCATGTGACAGATGTGAACTAAGCAATTGCGCATTCATCCCCTTTTGCAATTCTTTGTTCACCCGTACACAGACACCCCTGTTCCACGCTTCTGCTGAAACAGCAACCTTGTGTCTTATCCCTTTCTTCTGCAGGAACCTCTGGAAATCCTGTAAAAGAAAAATCTGCTTTTCATCTGTGAAAAGAAAATCAATGTTAGCATCATGCATATTTTTAACCTTGTCACAAAACTCCTGAAATCTATCCAAGGCTTGTTGCGGTTTCTCTAACACATAAATCCAGACAAAGTTAGAGAAATGATCCACACACACAAGATAAAATCTTGCATTGCCTCTAGATGGTCCTAGAGGACCAATCACATCAGCATACACCCGCTGAAATGCTTTGTTGACCCCGGTCACCTTCTTGGTATCCGTTTTGGTCACACCTGCGAGAGAAATTAGGTTAGACTCAGATGATTTACATTCCATGTAATCACTTTGTGCATAACTCAACAAATACAGTCCATCTTTCTCTCTGGCAGAAAGAAACAACTCTCCATCTTTGTAGATCTTGCAGCTCTCAGCATCATAGGACAGTTGCAGTCCTTTCTTTGCAATCTGCGGAACACTCAGCAGATTGAACTTCAATTCAGGAACCAAGTAAACATTGTTTATAGTCAAGTTCAGACTCTTAAGATACACAGTCCCTATCCTGGTCGCTTCCAGCTCCTGACCGTTGGCCTGTTTCACAGCGAAGCTTTGCTTCTTAAACGTTGAAAATAGATCTCTGTGTGGGGACATATGAAAAGTACAGCCAGTGTCAATTATAAACGAGTTCCCAACATCTGGCGTGGTTCCTTTCGCCATCAAAGCCTTTGCAGGTTTCACCGAAGACTTGGTATGACCTTTGCCTGACGCCTCAGGCTTTGCTGAGCGGCCCTTAGCTCCCTTTGGCTGGCGTGGCTTCTTACAGTTCCGCTGAAGATGCCCAGCCTGTCCACAATTGTAACATCGGACAACGTTCAAAGCTACAGCATTCTCTCCAGTAGCCTCAGTGGGGGAATTAGAACTCCGTTCCTCCCTCCCCCTGTCCTTTACTTCCAGTGCAGCAAGTCTGTCCTGTTCGTTCAGAACCACGGCACACACCCTCTCCGCGGTCAAATCTTGAGCCGGGAGGGAACCAAGCTGACTGGCAACGGTTTTGTAAGTCCGATTTAGGCTGTTTATCATCATGAAGCAAAACACTTCCTCCTGCAGACGGAAATTGCGTTCCACCATCTGCTGGCGCAGATACTTCATCTCCGTCAGGTGCGCTTGAACATCTCCATCAGGCGCAAGTCTCAGATTGGTCAGCTTCTCAAAATACAGCAACGCTGAAGAACCAGCATCCCTCTGATGTGTTCTACGCAGCGTTTCCCAAATTTCTCGCGCATATTCCAAATCCTGAATATGCACCAATTGGTCATCTGAGACACACAGAATTATAGCCGTCTTGGCTTTCAGATTCTGTGAATCCCAACCTCGTGTTGGTGCTGCAAGGATTGGGTTCTCAATCACCTCAAAGATCCTCTGATTCTGCAGCAGGGCCTTCATCTTTATAGACCAAGATGAATAATTGTCATTAGTCAGGGGAGGTGGATAGGGTAACCCTCCCCCCTTCTTGGCATCCATTGTGAATCCAAGTCTTTGCTCTCAATCTCAAGCCTGTAAAATCCAAAAGTCTCTTCTCTTTGGGCTGTTTACTGGCAGGCAAACTTTTGGGCTGTTTTCAAAGTCCTTGCACAGCTACGTAGATAGTCAAAACAAACTTTGACTTCTCACGCTCTCACTGAGCCAGTCAGTAACTTTTCACTTACTGACGGTCGTTGCCTAGCAACCTTTTCGGGACAGGAAATCTTATCAACCACAAGAATTCCTGGTATGCAGCCTTGCTCTCAGAGCTGTTTTTCCAAACGCAGCTCTCTTGTGAACCAGAGAATTAATCAATCTGCGTTCACTCTTTTTAGCCCGAAATTCAGCATACCTTTTGGGGCTCCGTTGCCTGGAAAACACCCCTCTCGGTGTCCAGCTGTCTGTTCAGCTTCTGGCTGTATGCAGACATTTCCTTATCTTTCCTTTGGTGCAGAGGATGGCAACGATTCATCGACCTCTCACCTCTCATGCTGATTCCCATGGATCAGATAACCATCGGCATTGCTACCAGATGTTGATTCAAGCCAAAAGCCAGAGGAATTGGCCACCCTCCAGGTGCCCGGCTTGAATCCTTGTTGACCTCCCTGTCAGCGACTCCCGGCAAGACCAGGGGAGGTCTTAATCGGCGATCCTTCTCAACGTGAAGAAGAACACACCACTTCACCCCTCCCATTCCCAGGGAGGGGAAAGAGACAGACAGAAATGTATTTACATGCCTTTATTCCTGTCTTTCCAGCAGTACAGAGAATCGTGTCTGTACTCTCTCATCACCAACAGCAGAGAGGGAATAACTCCACCCATGTACTTCCAGTACAGGGTCATGTGACACTCTGAGCTAACATCCGGTGCTCAGTGCACAGAATAGACTGTCCCTTGTTCCCACGGTACAGTCCCATAACATTCACATCCTGTTTGGCATTCCAGCCACCTGGAGCTCGCTTCTGCATTGCTCCTTTTTCGTAACACGGTCAGTCCTGGAGGTAGCAACACTGGCGGCTCTCACCCTGGCATGGAGAAGGATGATGTAATGGAGGCTCCCCCCCCCAAGGTATCATCCTGTGGCCCTGAGAACACCAGCTGTGGGGAAAACCAGAGGACTCCTTATGCCAAGAGGAACACCTTCTCTGCCACTACAAGTGCTAGCGCAACAGCAGGAGGAGGGCCCCCTGAGACCATTGGGCACGGCATCGACATTGAACAGGGCATTTACTTAGCCTGCCCCGCCTTCCTTTGCCCATCCCCTGATGTCGCCTGGTTGTTCAGGTTGGCAGATTCAGAGATCATTCAAGTAGACTCTAGCTGGCGCGTGATGTTACAAGAACTTCGTCTGCTACAAGAACCTTTTTTCTTTCTCCCCCCCCCGTCCCCCCTTCCTTTGCCATCTGTTTTAGTTCTTTATAGTCCATTGTTTAATGATTATATTTAAGTTTTGCTTGCTTACTGTTAGATGTTTGATTGTTGTTCTCTTGCCATTTAGGTGGTTTTTCTTCCCTGAATGTATGTTATATGGTAGTTCTGTTTAGCTGTGGAATGTTTTGTGGTTTATTTTCCAATTTAATTAATTGGTTTGTCTAATAATATAATAGTAGGCTGATAAAGAATATAATAGTTTCATATAATCAGAGAGGTAGCTGATGATTAGCTGGTTTGTTCTACTCGACTAATTAGAGTTATCGAGTTGTTGATACTATAAGCAGAATAACTAGGCTGGGAAAGAATAACATCAATTGCAATCAATGGAGGCTAGTATGAGGCTTGGGATTGCTACCGTGGAGGGGCGAGGGAGGTATGGCGGTGGGGACAAATGTGATAGGCGAAGGGAATCGAGATATGGATATGCTCGTACCCCTTCCAATCTGCGCCCCAACCCGAGGGACGAGGGTAGGGTGAGCAAGGATTACTCACCTCTGTCGCTGGTGCTGTGCAATGCCAGATCTATAGGCAACAAAACAGCCACCCTGCGAGATTTCTTTACCTCGCAGGGGGTCAAGCTGGCTTGTGAGATGGAGACCTGGGTGCGCGAAGGGGAAACTGTTACCTTACAAGAGATGGCGCCCCCGGGTTTCTCCGTCCTCCACCAGTTGTGGACTGTGGGCCGAAGGGGGAGGGGTGGCATTATTAATCCGGGAAAATTGTTTTTTCAGGGCTCTGCCATTGCCATTGATCCCCAGCATTGGATGTGTTGGCCTAATGTGGCGCTCCGAGGAGAGCTTGGCTGTCTGGCTGGTGTACCGGCCACACTAGGGCTTTCCCAGTTTGTTTCGGGCCCCACACATCAAGCAGGCCACACACTGGATTTGATCTTTGGCGCAGGCATAGATGTGATCATGTTTCCTTCGATGAAGGTGCCATAGTCTGATCACTACTCTCTGAAAGCCAGGATTGACTTTCCACCCCCACCCTGCTTAGGTGGTGAGCCGATTTGGGCTCACCCGCAGAGGCTGATGGACCCTGATAGATTCCGTCAAGCCTTGCGAGACCTTGCTCCCCATGGCGACTCATTGACTGAGCTTGTTGAGGGCTGGAATATCCAGCTCCTGGCAGCCATCGATGAGATCGCACCTAAGCGGTTTACTATGTCTCTCCCACACAAAACACAGCACGCTGGCAGCTTTATTACTTTCAGATTTATTAAGCAATTACAGGGTCTCAGCAGTTCAAGCTCTCTTAGCTCAGCCTTCACTGCTCAAGTCAGTTGACGCTACTAGATTCTGTTTCCTTCCAAGGCAGGATATTTTCCACTCCCCCCCCACCTCCTTCTGGGCTTAAGTTGCTTGGATACCCGGCTCCTCCTACTGCTCCTAGGAGTCTCAGGTACAGCCAGCCCCTCCTCCTCTGGAGTAGAGTCTAAACACGGCTGTTCTCTTGCAGCCTGCTCTGTCAGCTCTGTGCTGCTTTGAGAATTTACAGGCAGCATTCCAGAGCGAGATAGGCTTATCTCCTTCTCACTGTGTGAAAGACTCAAGTTTCTACTCCCCTCAGCTTGTCCTCCCTCCTCTTCGGATTCTTCGCTCTCTGTCAGAACGGGAATGTCCCTGACATCGCCCCCCTTCTAAGTCCTCCGTCCTCTTCGGCCTCACTGTCTGCCATGGAGGACTCTCTTGATACAGGTCTCCACCATCCTTCAGTCTCCTCTGCTTCTTCCTCTTCCTCACTGAGGTCAGCCTCCTCCCTCCACCCTCTAGGTTTGGGCTTGTGTGTGTTAGGATTCTTTTACCATGCTTGCAGTCATGGGATTGTTTTTCTCACATGACGGTGTATGTTTTCATTCCACATTGTGGGAAGTGTTGGAGAGAGGATGTTTGTAGTACTGTATTTCCGTGATGTAGGTCGCTTGTCCTTTGTTTCTTACTCTTTGCTGTTTGATGCTGATGAGGAAGGAGCTGAGTCAGAATGCTCCAAGTGTATTATATGTAAATAAAGTGGTTTAGCCAATATTGCTGCGCTACTGAGTCTGTCACACTGACTGCTAACACTCTGCTGATCCTGAAGTGTGCTGATGTCTCTGAGGCATCAGTTGCTGTGATGTTCAGGCTGGAGAAAGACTTTGAGTCTCCCGTCAGGCATGTGTCTCTGTCAGGTTCCTACTCACATGTAGGACGCTCCTGACAATTGGTTATGGGCCCAGAGGATTGGGGCCACAGAGGACAGCAGGCTCAGTGCCAGCAGAAAGGTCCAGGAGCTCTTTTTGTCCCAGTTGGAGTCTCCTGGAACCGGCAGCGTGAAGCAATCTCAGGATGGAAAGAGACTGTGAGTAAGCTGCCTGTGCTTGAAAATGAAAACAGAGACAGGCTGGAATGTCTTGTGCTGATGCCAGCGGCTTGCACAGGAGAAGCTGTTTGATAAGGACTGCTTCTGTGTTTTCCTGGCTCAGAGTAATCTCTGGGTTGGAGATTGAGCAGGAATGAATCCCAGTCCCTGAGTTATGTAGAGGGAATGGGAAAAGCTGCTTTTCAAGAGAGAGAAGAGCTGCTTGATGCAGCAAGCCTTTGCCAAAAATGTAACCCTTGATTTATGTGCTACAGAGGGAGGACATTCCCCAATGCTTCTGATTCATTCCCTGAGAAGAGAAAGGGGAATGGGGGAGTTGTTTTATTTGTTCCCGAAGCTGCAAAAGCAGTTTGAGCTAACAGGCAGTGTGTGTGCTGCAGGAATTAAGGCTGCGTCACACATTGGACACTTCAAGATGGCAGGGGTTTGGTGACCGGGATACCAGAGAGGGCTGGATTTGCTCTCTCCGACGCCGCAATGGGAGGCAATGGCCATAAATCACGCCCAGGGGGAGACTGATGCAGTATCTCAGACGATCGTGCAGAGCTCTGGATGTGTCATGAATGTGAAGATGCAGAGCTGTTTTTCTGATACCAGAAGCTCCACAGATGGGATTTGGAGAAGGCATTTGGAGGAAGAGTGCACGGGGGTGGTGTTTCCTGTTCAGGGGGAGGTCTCTCCAGAGCAGGAGGAGCAAGGGGGTTGGCTGCCACATCATCCCAACCATCACTGCAACCAGCTGCTGTGTTCGAAGCAGTGGAAAGTTTTTCCTGTGAGAAGTTTGGACAGAGTCCAAAGGCCAGGACAATCTGTGCAGATATGGTGACCAGCTGTTCCAGTGCAGAGGCAAAGGCACACCTTTGTGGAAGATGGAACTGGTTCACCACGTGTACTGTGTGCTGTGTGTCTAGTACACAGGCAGTGGAACTCGCTGGTGAAGGACCCATCTTCCAAGTGTCGGGTGCAGGAGCTACTGAGCGTGAGTAAGCTAAGCCCCGGGGAAGGAAGATGGTCGAAGTCCAAGAGTCCTATTCAGTGCCTTTTGAGAGACTCAATGGACAGAACTGGGAGGAATGGTCCCGAAGAGTTAAGACCTGGCTTACAGCCAAGGGTCTGTGGGAGAGCACCCAGGCATCTCCTCTCCAAGCTGCAGGCGGAGACACTCCGGCACAGGTTGCAGCAGCCACTGCCTCACAGAGGAGAGATCTATAGTGCTCAGTGTGGATGGCTCACAATTGCTGATCATTTAGGGTCTTTAGATGGCCCGGGAAGTTTGGCAAGCCCTAAAGAGAGTTTCAGAAAGCTTTATCTAGATTCATCTGGCAGGGGAAAAAACCCAGAATTAAATATAAATTACTAACAGATTCTAAAGAAAGAGGGGGATTTTCCCTGCCAGATTTGAAAATCTACTTTGAAGCGGCGGCGTTTTGCTGGATTAAGGAATGGATACAATTAAAAGATACCGATGTTTTAGATTTGGAGGGATTTGACAATGTGTTTGGATGGCATGCATATTTATGGTATGATAAAGTAAAGGCCCATAATGCTTTTTAAAACCATGTAATTAGGAAATCTCTGTACAATGTATGGATAAAATATAAAGCTCTCTTAGAAAGGAAGACACCCAGATGGCTCTCGCCAATGGAGGCAAAGGCCCAGAAAAAGCTTAATATGGATATCCAGTAGTTGAGATATTCAGACCTGTTATTGGAGGACAAAGAAGGTTATAAATTAAAACCATTTCATCAAATTAAAGATAAGATAAATTGGTTACATTATCACCAGATTAATGAATTGTACAAATTAGATAAGAAAAATGGTTTTGCTTCAGAAAAATCTAAGTTGGAAATGAAGTTGTTGGACTCTAAAGTTAAAATTTTGTCTAAAATGTATAATTTATTGTTGGAATGGCATACAAAGGATGAACAAGTTAAATCAGTGATGATAGATTGGGCAAGAGATGTGGGACATAATATAATGTTTGAAGATTGGGAAAGATTGTGGTCAAGTTCACTGCATGTACGCTGTTAAAGGAAAATATAATGAAAATGATGTATAGATGGTATTTGACTCCTGTAAAATTAGCAAAGATATACCACAACAGTGATAATCTATGTTGGAAATGCAAAGAAAAAGAGGGTACTTTTTATCATATGTGGTGGACAGGCCCCAAGGTGAAAGACTTCTGGGAGAAGATTTATAATGAATTGAAAATAATGTTGAAATATAAATTTATTAGGAAACCAGAGGCCTTTCTTCTTGGAATAACAGGTTTGGAATTGCCCCAAAAAAGATGTTAAACTATTTTTGTATGCCACAACTGCACAAAGAATTTTGTTAGTGAAGAACTAGAAAACACATGAAGTACCAACAGTGGAAGATTGGCAGATGAAGATGATTGGTTTTTCGGAGCTAGCCGACCTTTTTTAAAAGAGAGAGAGAGAGAGAGAGAGAGAGAGAGAGAGAGAGAGAGAGAGAGTTAGTTCATCATAGAACCACAGCAGGGGCCAAGATCCATGCCACCAGAAGTTTGTTTGAGCTGAGGCTACGTCCTGGTGAAAACATCAGACAGCATGTAACAAAGATGCTGGCAGTGTTCAACAAACTGAGGCAGCTGCAGGTGAATTTTTCAGAAGAGTTAAAGGTTTATATTCTTCTGAGTTCCCTGGACAAAAGCTACAACAATTTGTGTCTAACCCTCGAGGCCATGCCCCCACGGGATTTGACGCTGCAGTATGTCTCCGGGCTTTTGTGCGATGAGGAAGAATGCCGGCAGAGAGAGGGACAAGCTGGCTCAGGCTGCCCTGCTTCCAAGAGTTGGGGGGAGGGCAGTAAAGGCTGAAGACACTGCCAGGGCTTTTGCAATGCGTCGTCGTTTTCTTTGTGGCTCCGGAAACCACCTGTGTAAACAGTGCCCAAAGGGAGCCAAGGAACAGGATGCCTCCAAGGCCATTTCCCATGGCAACCAGATAAGAGGGGGAGCCCGGCAAACAAAGGGAAGGTGGAGGATGAACGAGGAGATATGGAGAGATGACCAATGGGTGACGCAAGCAAAAATCAAGTTAGTGGAATTTTTCGAGATAAATGGCAAACAAAATACAGATATAAATGTAGTTTGGGACGCAAGTAAAGCGTACATGAGGGGTCTTGGAATACAACAAATGGCTAGGCTGAAGAAGATAAAAGACAATAATATCTAAGAGTTAACTAAACAGATAAGAATTAATGAAAAGGAGTTGATCAAAAATCCAAAAAGTCATGAAATATTACAAAAATAACGATATTGAAATCCCATATCTCTAGTATATTAAATAAGGAAGTAGAAAATAAAATTAAATGGGCAAAACAAAGGTATTTTGAGTCCGCCAATAAGCCCGGTAAGTTGTTAGCATAGATGATAAAGGAAAAGCAAACAAAAAAAGTTATAAATAAAATTTTGGACCAAGGGGAGGAAATAACAGACCTAGTAAAAATAAAAATAAAATTCTTAAACTTTTATAAAGATTTGTATAAACAAGAACAATTAGAGGTTAATAAAATGGAAGAGTATTTACAACAAAATAAATTACCAAGAATTGAAAAAGAAGTTGAGGCCCTAAACTCCAATATAGAAATAGATGAAATAGCACAAGTAATAATAATAAAAAAAGAGTGGCGGACTTCCGGTCGGCGCCAGCGATTAATGGCGGGTTCCCTCTGAGCTCCGGAGGGAACCGGCCCCGTGAAGTGTGGGTCTGGCCGCTGCGGCGAAGCGGAGACCCGAAGAAATTGCAGGCGGTGAAGCCTGCGAATGCGGAGACTCGGTGGGCTCCATTTGCGCCCCCCCGACTGCAAAGGAGCCTTTTTAAAGGCTTCTGAACGGAGCGGGGGTGAGTGGCGCGGAGCTGAGAGTCGCGTACCATCTTAACCATCTTCGCGGGGCGAAGCCGCAAGCCATTGTCGGAGAGCGTCGATTCCTTTCTGGAAATTCGGACTGAAAATAACTACCCGTGAGTAGGGGTAAGAAGGAAAAAAATTTATTAAAAAAAATTTTAAGCAATTTGGCACCGAAACGGGAGAAGTATCAACAGGAAGTCTGCTTCTCCCAACTTGTAGACAGAACAAAGCAAAGAGAATATAAAGTAGAAACCTTGAAAGAAGTTATTGAAAGACTCTGAATCCAACACCAAAAAAAAGAAGGATCCCCCTCCGCTTGGCAGGGGCGGAGGGGCGAAATTTGAGCACTATTTCTCCTGCAAAGACAGCGAGAGGCATTTCTACCGGCCGCCTCTAAAACCTGGAACGGACTGCTTTTGACAGCTGTCAAAGCGCTAAGTGTTAAGAACGTTGATACTCTGTGAAAGAAACAATTGCTTATAAAGGGATTTTGGATAGGAAAGCAATTTTTGATTGAAAGTGTGTATGGTTAAAGGACAAAGGGGAGCTATTAGGACTATATTTGTTGCTACTGAAACTGAAACTGTGTCCCCCTAGAGGAGATTTGTTGTAGCAAGCTTTGAGCTACAAAACAACTGAGCCTGGAAAATTCCTTTTCAAAACAAAGTAACCAAGCGTGAGACTGACCTTGGACTGTGTATGGGAGTGATATGGCAGATGAGAAGGGCAAAATAGAACAGACGGAAGAAAAGAAGCTCAGGTCTGGGAAACAATATAAAATTGACATTGCACAGCAGAGAAGGGCCTCAACATCTGGTGTAGCTGGCCCGTCAGGAGTTACAGTTTCACAGCAAAGACCCAAAGTTATGTCATCTCAAGACCCAATTGCGCAGGCACTAAGCAAAATCAATACATCATTGGAATATTTAGCTAAACAAGTTGCAGAGACAAATAAGCAAGTAGCGGAGGCCTCAGCAAAAATTGATTTGAACACCACAAGCATAAATTTGAATACTACAAGTATAAATGAATTGGGGAAGAAGGTGAATTCCAACACACAATCTATTGAGAAGTTATTAGAGGAATCGGCTTCCACCAGGAAATTAGCTGAGGAAGCAAAAGAAATTGCAACTGCTGCTCAGGAGAGGATTCCACTGGTATATAAGAAACTTGAGGACCATGACCTGACCTTGTCTATGTTGGAACTCCAAGGGAAAGAGAAGAACCTGAGACTTCGGGCGGTACCAGAAGAAGAACAAGACAATTTGGTGGACTTTCTCATGAAAGAATTTACAGAATTTTGGCAAAAGGACTTGGGGAAGGAAGAAATTAAGATAGTGAGTGCTTTCAGGATTGGTAGGAAACAAAGAAAGAATAAAGCAAGGGACTGCCTGATCTCCTTAAGATCAAAAGAAGAAAGAGACAAAATTCTGAATTTACAGTACCAAAGATCTTTGGAAATTGGAGACTCTTTCGTGGAAATTTTCAGGGATATCCCTAAACTTATCTTGGAAGTCAGGGCCCATTACAGAGATCTGGCGGACCTATTGAAAAGAAATAATATTCCTTTCAGATGGGAATTTCCTCAAGGTGTATCCTTTAAATTTAAAGGAAGGAAAATAAGAATAAGGACTGTGGAGGATAAAGACAAATTTCTCAATGAACAAGGGGAGAATCTGCAGAAGGGAGTGACTGGAGAGGAGCCAATCGACTCACAAGGAATTCTGGACGTAGCAAATTTATCATATGGACTTGCTGAACCAGGGAAAGACATACCACTGACAGAAGAAGAAGAACAACTCGGGGCAGTAGGAGGGAAGAACAAGTAATTCACCATGGCTCTGCAACTTCTAAGTTGGAATTGTAATGGGATCAATTCCCCTCGAAAGAGGAAAAGTGTTTTTCATATATTAAGAAAAGAACAATTGGACTTGATTTGTTTACAGGAAACACATGTAATGAGGTCACACAGGAAGTTGCTTATTAATAAGAGATTGGGGCAAGAATTTATTTCATCTGACAAGGTTAAAAAAAGAGGAGTTGTGATCTATGCAAAGGAGAAACTTTTACCGAAACAAATTTTTAAAGATGAACAAGGAAGATATTTGGCTATTGAAATTCAACTTCAAGGAGAAAAATTTTTGATTGTAGGGGTGTACGCACCGAATGAGGGGAAATCTGAATTTTTTAAGAAGTTGCATGAGGTTCTCTTGGACTATATGGACTACAATATAATTTTAATGGGAGATATGAATGGAGTTGTTTCTACAAATATGGACAAGGCACAAAGACAGGTAATCACCAAAGATGGGAGACTACCAAAGACTTTTTTTGAACTGACTGACAATATGGACCTGATTGACATTTGGAGAACTAAGAACCCCCTAGAGAGAGAGGGAACTTTTTTCTCTGAAGCAAAAATGACCTGGACTAGAATCGACCAAATTTGGATTACTAGAGGAATGGCACCAAAGATCAAGAAGGTAGAAATCTGCCCTAAAACTTGCTCCGACCACAACGCTGTAAAGATGGAGATGAAGCAAATAACACCCGGTTCCTTCAGATGGAGGATGAATGACACCTTATTTAGAGATGAAGAAGTATACAAAAAGGCCCAAAAAACTTTGAGAGACTATTTTGAAATAAATTTGACTACTAATGTTGAAAAAAGAGTAATTTGGGATGCCAGTTGTCAGCGCTGCCCAAGGTCCCAGCTCACACAAGACCAACGCTGCTTCTTGCTCAAGTTAAAAAGTCTTTATTGAAGTTCAGTCTCATTTCCAGACGCGCAGCGCGCAACGCTACATCTATCCATCAGACCGTAGAAGTCCCATCTGAATCTCCTCCCCCCTGACACCAGCTTAAGATTCTAGCCTTACTCCACCTCTTCCTCTGTTCCTTCTTTCTCTGGGTCCTTCTGCTAGTCGGAGTCTCAGCCCTCCGAGATTCTTCTGACGCTGATTCTCCCGACTCTTCCCCCCCCCTCTTTCGGGCTTTAGGACCTGGCTCCCAATCCGGGTTTTCTGCTGTCCCACGCTCCTCCACATTTGAACTTGGCGCGCGCGCGCAGCCTCCCACTTTCCTTCTGACCGTTACACTTGTGTCACTGCTCCCCCTTTCGGGGAGGCTAGCTGGACCTGGCCTTCCCTCCGTCTCCCCACTCCCCGATGGAGGAGAAGCTGGTCCTGACTCACGTGACTCTTCCCCCCCACTGTGCTCTGGTGGGGGAACTGGCCCTACTCCTCCGCTACTCCTTTGGGACTCCCCTCTGGTTCCTTGTTTATGGATCGTTCCCCCTGGGATTCGCCTCGCCCTTACCATAGGCGCCCCCTCCTGGGAATCTTCTGATTCGCTGGAGAAGCTCATGGAATCTCTCGGGCCACTGTCATATTCCCCTACGCTCCCCTCTGATTCCTCTCCTCCGCTCTCTATTTGCTCTCTCCCCTGCTCTTCTGCTCCTGAGCCTCTGACACCAGTAAAGCCGTGATGAGAGGGTTTCTGATTCAACAGAATGCAATAAAGAAGAGAAGTCGAAATGAGAAAAAGGACAAAATTCTGGAGAAAATAAAAGAAGGAGAGAAAAAATTGAGAGCAAAGCCAAAGTCACAGGAGATTTTGAAAGAAATAAAGCTACTTCAGGTACAATACATGGAATTGATGAACCAGGAAATAGAATGGAAAATTAAACAAATGAGACAGAAGACATTTGAATCAGCAAACAAATGTGGGAAACTATTAGCATGGCAACTGAAAAAAAAGACAAAAACTAAATACAATTACAAATCTGGAAGTGGAAGGAAAAGATATACATAATCCAATTGAGATTAGAAACTGCTTCCAGAAGTATTTTAAACAATTATATGCACAAGGGCCACAGAAAGAAATGGACATAGACCGATTTTTGAAGATAAATGGATTACAAAAAATTTCACAAGAAAGTAAACTTATGCTGAACTGTAAGATAACCGACCAGGAGATAGAAGGTGCCATTCTAAGTATGCAAGTGGGCAAGTCTCCAGGACCGGATGGGTTGTCTTCCTGCTACTACAGACTTTTGAAAGAGTGGCTATTGCAACCATTGAAGGAAGTTTGTAACGAAATTTTGGAGGGGAAAAGGGCACCAGAATCGTGGAAAGAAGCCTACTAATACCAAAAACAGAGACTGAAAAGACTCAACTTAGGAACTACTGTCCCATATCCCTATTAAATGTGGATTACAAAATCTTTGCTGACATTTTAGCTAAGAGATTGAAAAAAGTACTGATTGAGGAGATTCATAAGGACCAGGCGGGCTTTCTCCCGGGTAGACATCTCTCGGACAATCTAAGGAATATAATTGACATTTTGGAGAAGCTAGAAGTGAACATAAACACTAAGGCAGTTTTGATATTTGTGGACGCGGAGAAAGCCTTTGACAACATTTCTTGGAGCTTTATGAAAAAGAACCTACAGGGTATGGGAGTAGGCCATGGTTTTGAGAATGGTATTGGTGCAATATATTCAGAACAAACGGCTAAACTAATTGTAAATAATGTGGTTACAGAACAGTTCAAGATAGAAAAAGGGAGACGACAGGGATGCCCAATTTCCCCTCTGCTTTTTATCTCGGTCCTGGAGGTTTTGCTGAACATGATTAGAAGGGTTAAAGGTATACAGGTCGGAGCCAAACAGTTTAAATTAAGAGCGTTTGCAGATGATCTAGTTTTGACACTACAGGAGCCAGAATCTAGTACTAAAAGAGTTCTAGAACTAATTCAAGAATTTGGTCAGGTGGCAGGATTTAAATTGAATAAGTTAAAAACCAAAGTTCTTGAGAAAAACTTAACACCGATAGAGAGAGAAAAGTTCCAAAATGAAACAGGCCTGACTGTGGTTAAGAAAGTGAAATATTTGGGGATTAATATGACAGCTAAAAATGGGAATTTGTTCAAAGACAATTATGAAAAATGTTGGGCTGAAGTGAAAAAAGATTTAGAAATTTGGTCAAATTTGAAGCTTTCCTTGTTGGGTCGAATTGCAGCTATAAAGATGAATGTATTGCCTAAAATGTTGTTTTTGTTTCAAACTTTGCAAATTTTGGACAAGATGGATTGTTTCAAGAAGTGGCAGAAAGACATTTCTAAATTTGTCTGGCAGGGCAAGAAGCCTAGAATAAAATTTAAGATATTAACTGATGTAAAGGAAAGAGGTGGATTTGCCCTGCCAGACTTTAAACTCTACTATGAATCAGCAGCATTTTGCTGGCTGAAAGACTGGCTGCTTCTTGAGAACACAGACATTTTGGATCTTGAAGGTTTTAACAATGTTTTTGGGTGGCATGCATATTTGTGGTACGACAAGGTGAAAGCACACAAAGCTTTTAAAAATCATATTGTCAGGAGAGCACTGTTTAATGTTTGGACTAGATATAAAGATCTATTGGAAAATAAAACTCCAAGGTGGTTGTCACCAATGGAGGCTAAGGCTCAGAGAAAACTTAACATGGAGGCCAAATGGCCAAAATACTGGGAAATTTTGGAACAAGAAGGGGACAGACTGAAATTGCAGAGTTTTGAGAAATTGAAAGATAAAGTGCGGGATTGGCTTCATTATTATCAGATAATGGAGGTTTACAATTTGGATAAGAAAGTTGGTTTCCAGGTGGAAAAATCTAAATTGGAAACAGAATTGCTAGAATCCAAAACTAAGACTTTGTCAAAAATGTATAACTTGCTGCTGAAATGGAATACTCAGGATGAGACGGTTAAATCTGTAATGATTAAATGGGCACAAGACGTTGGACATAATATCATGTTTGCTGACTGGGAACAGTTGTGGACCACCGGGATTAAGTTTACGGCATGTAATGCCTTAAGAGAGAATATTATGAAAATGATATATAGGTGGTACATGACCCCAGTCAAGCTTGCAAAAATCTATCATTTGCCCGACAACAAATGTTGGAAATGTAAGGAAAATGAAGGTACATTCTTTCACCTTTGGTGGACGTGTCCCAGGATTAAGGCTTTCTGGGAGATGATATATAATGAATTGAAAAAGGTATTTAAATATACTTTCTTGAAGAAACCAGAGGCCTTTCTCTTGGGTATTTCTGGCCAAGTGGTGCCAAAGAAGGACAGAACTTTCTTTATGTATGCTACAACAGCAGCAAGAATACTTATCACAAAGTATTGGAAGACGCAAGATCTACCCACGCTGGAAGAATGGCAGATGAAACTGATTGACTGTATGGGACTGGCAGAAATGACGAGCAGAATCCGTGACCAGGGAGAAGAGTCGGCTGAAGAAGATTGGAAAAAATTTAAGGACTATTTACAGAAATATTGTAAAATTAAGGAAAGTTAAATGGTGTTGGATTGAAATTGAGTGGTTTCTAGCTGTAATGATATAAAGGAACATAGATGGGGGGGGGGAAAGGGTTTGAAAAATAAGGTAATGTTATAAGCTGTAATGCTTTAAATGAAGGATTTGCTGAACAAATAACCTTAATTGGGATACAAGGAGGAGAAGTATGAGGAGGTCTGAGAAATTTGTTATTTTAAAGTATGATTTATGAACTTTATATGTTTGTTTTAATGTTTTTGTTTGTTCTGTTTTTGTTTGTTTGTTTGTTTAAAAAATTGGAAAATTTAATAAATATTCTTTAAAAAAAAAAGAGTGGCAAATCGCAAGGTCTTGACAGAATCACATTAATGAACTATAAGAACCTGGAAGAAGTAATCCTCCCTATATTACAAAGAATAATGAATAATATACTGGGAGGGAAAGATATACCACAATCATGGAAAGAAGCACTGATCACTCTAATCCCGAAACAGGGAGTGGAGTTGACAGACATGAAAAATTATAGACCAATCTCCCTGTTGAATACAGACTATAAAATCTATGCTGGGGTGATGGCTAATAGATTAAAAAAGACTCTAAACAAAATTATCAGCAGAGACCAGGCGGGCTTCTTACTGGATAGACATATAAAAGACAATACAAGAATAATAATTGACCTGTTGGAGTATGTGGAAATGAAACCAAGTAAAAAGATGGCCATGTTATTGGTTGATGCAGAAAAAGCTTTTGATAGAGTATCATGGAATTTCTTATTGGAAACTTTCAAAGGTCTGGACATAGGGTGATATAATAATAATAATAATAATAATAATAATAATAATAATAATAATAATAATAATATTTTATTTACTGTATTTTTCGCTCTATAAGACGCACCAGACCACAAGACGCACCTAGTTTTTGGAGGAGGAAAACAACAACAAAAATATTCTGAATCTCAGAATCCAGAACAGCAAGAGGGATCGCTGCGCAGTGAAAGCAGCAATCCCTCTTGCTGTTCTGGCTTCTGGGATAGCTGCGCAGCCTGCATTCACTCCATAAGATGCACACACATTTCCCCTTACTTTTTAGGAGGGAAAAAGTGAGTCTTATAGAGCAAAAAATACGGTATATCCCACCCTCCCCAGCCGAAGCTGGGCTCAGGGCAGCTAGCAACAATAAAACAGTACAAAAGTACAACACAAACAACACTCTAAAATCATTCATTATAAAATTAATTCAAATCAAGCCACTGGCAACCATTGGGCCAGAGCTCCGCGTAGATTGCCGAGGGAGGGAGTCAGGCTGTGCCCTGGCCAAAGGCCTGGTGGAACAGCTCTGTCTTGCAGGCCTGCGGAAAGATGTCAATATGATAACCAAAAAGCAAAATTGCTAATAAATAACGAGATCACTGAAGAGTTCAGCATCAAAAGGGGGACAAGACAGGGGTGCCCTCTCTCCCCACTTCTTTTTATTGCCACCTTGGAACCACTTTTAATAGCAATAAGAAAGGATAAAAACATAAGACGAATTAACCTAGGAACTCGATACTACAAAATTAAAGCCTTTGCAGATGATGCAATCATGACCACTGAAAATCCAGTGGAAAGTATCCAAAAAATGCTTGCACAACTGGAAGAATTTAAGAAGGTCTCTGGGTTCAAACTGAATAAAGGAAAATCCAACTTATTAACGAAAAATTTACGTACAAGAGGAACTGGAAAATACAACAGGTTTAAAGGTAGCCAATAAGGTAAATTATTTGGGGATTTGGATCACCAATAAGAATATAAACGTATATAAGGACAATTATGAGAAGAAGTGGAAGGAAATAAAAAAAGAATTAGAGACTTGGGGAAAATTGAATTTGTCCCTGTGGGGGAGAATATCCACAGTTAAAATGATGGTATTGCCAAAGATGATTTTTATGTTCCAAACAATACCTATAATTAGAGGCGTAAAGTGTTTTAAGGAATGGCAGAAAGGCCTTGCCAAGTTTATTTGGCAAGGGGAAAAACCACACATAAAATTTAAGCTACTAACAGAGTTGAAGGAAAAAGGAGGCTTTGCGGTCCCTGACCTTAAACTGTACTTTGAGGCAGCGTGCTGGACATGGATTAAGGACTGGATATTAATTAAAAACACGGAAGTCCTAGATCTGGAGGGGTGGGATATTGTGTACGGGTGGCATGGCTACATAGGCTATGACAAGGTTAAATCCCACAAAGGATTTTTAAATCATATTGTGAGAAGGGCATTATATGAAGTATGGGAGAGGAGTAAAAAATCAGTAGTAACCAAAACACAATGGTGGCTGTCACCAATGGAATCTATGTCGGTTCACAGGATAAATATGAACAGCGATTGGCTAACATATAAGGATTTAGTAGAGGAAACAAGTAGTGATCCGAAAATAAAGGACCTAAGCGAATTGAAACAGAAGGGAATAACCTGGCTGGAGTATAATCAATTAAAAGCCGCCCTTGAAAAGGATAAAAGAACCAAAGGATTTGACAAAAAAATATCCTATCTGGAGAAGGATATTTTATATAATAATCAAAAGACACTTTCAAAAATGTACAAACTACTTTTGAATTGGCAAAGAAAGGAGAAAGATATCAAAGAAATTACAGTAAAATGGGAGAGGGACCTGGGACATACGATCAAACCCAATATTTGGAATGAATTATGGACTGAAAATATAAAATTCACGGCTTGTTTCCTTATAAGGGAAAATCTTATGAAAATGTACTATAGATGGTACCTGACCCCTGTAAAACTTGCAAAAATGAATAAATCAAACAATAACAAGTGCTGGAGATGTAAGGAACACATAGGAACATACTACCATATGTGGTGGTCCTGTCTAGAGATACAAAGATTTTGGAACATGATTTATGAAGAGATAAAGAGATTGATAAAAACTACATTTAGCAAGAAACCGGAAGAATTTTTACTAGGAATGGTTTCAGATAATATTCCCAAAAACAAAACTAGGCTATTTATGTATGCAACGTCAGCAGCAAGGGTTATAGTGGCAAAACACTGGAAAGATAAAAATACACCCACTAAAGAGGAATGGCTCAACAAGAAAGATCTGGCTATGTTTAGAATGATACCGCATAGAGAAATGCTCCCTGATACCAAGATGAGGGATTCCTTTGGAATGCAGATAGAGAGAATTGATAAGAATAATGATCTGTTGTGAGCTTGACGGAAGTGTACAATAGATGAGCTTTTCTGATTTGGCTCATCTTCCTTTTACTTTTTTTTTACTTTTCTATTTTTCTTTTTTCTTTTCTTTTATCTTTCCCATAGTTGCTTATGTTCTGTGTCATGTACTTCGATATTTTTTGTAGTTTTTTCTTAGCCCCCCCCCCCATTACTATTAAGGAATTTTCCTTTGTAATTTTGGTTGTCTATATTTATATGTACCTGTTTAAAGCAAAATAAAAGTTTTTTTTTTTAAAAAAAAAGAGGGGGAGCCCGGCATGGGAACGCAAGGAGAGGTTCCAGAGGAAGTGACAGAGACAGCACGTCGCATCATCTTGCTGCATCTATGGCAAACGGTGAAAGACAACAGCAATGAGGTCAGCCTGCTGTGCTGGATCATTGACAGTGGTGCCAGTCATCATCTGCTGCCATCTGGTGGCCAAATGTGGAACTGCAGAGCTGTTTCCGGAGGAAAATCAGTCACACTTGCCGATGGTTCCAAGAGACAGCTGACCACCTTTGGAAATGTTTTTGTTCCTTTTTTGCAGGTGGAACTGGAAGCGTTTGTGGTGCCAGGGATGCAATGTTGTTTACTGTCTGTGTCTTCTCTTGTTAGAGATGGGTTTAAGGTTTGCTTTGAGAATAATGTGTGTTCTATTTCCAGGGGTGGGGAACAATTGGTCAGTGCTGAATGTCAGAACAGGCTATTTTTTCTGGAAACACCTCAAGCAGGTAAGGGTAACACTGAGACATCACAAGCACAGTGTGCTAACGTTCACAATATGTGTCAGCATTTGTGGCACAGGAGGATGCCCCACAGCAAATGGGGTTATGTGAAAAGGCCTCCAGAGTGCACTGAGGGATGCAAAATAAAGGCATGTGCAAAGTTCCTGGATTGCAGAGCCTGCAAGAAGGCAAAGGTAAAAATGTGCAGTTATCCTAGGTCTGACAGGGTAACCACAAAACCTTTTGATGCATGCAGATCTTTGTGGTCCTATGCCACTTGCAAGTCTGGGTGGGGCTAAATATGTTTTGACCCTGACAGATGATTTCTGTAGAAATGGTTGGGTTATACCTCTTAAGGACAAGAGTAAGGCTGGCAACATGGTAAAAGAGTGGGTCACTGCAGTGGAATTACAATTCTCACTGAGAGTTTGCAGTTTCCAGTCAGATCGCGGTGGGGAATTCACTGGGTCTGCTTTGCAGGGTTTCTTTTGCCAGAAAGGGATACATCACAGGCTGACGGTTCCAAACTCACCACAGGAGAATGGGGTGACAGAACGGCAGAATCGGACACTTCAGGAAGCAGTGGAAGCAATGCTTTTTGACGCAGGCTTAACACAGCGTTTCTGGGCAGAAGCTTGGAAAACTGCAAGCTTCATGCTAAATCATTCATACAATTCTGTTGTGGGGCACACTTCCTATTCTCTGTTTACCAAAGGTACATTTATTCCGTGTGTTTGGGTGCGAGGCTTGGGTTCTTGTGCCAAAAGCCCAACGCAGGAAGGGTGGCTCCAGGTCCCAGAAAATGATCTTTTGTGGGTATGAGCCAGGGACAAAGGGGTGGAGATTTGCCTATCCAGAGGGCAATCAGTCAAGGGTTCTAGTCAGCAGGAGTGCTGAGTTCTGTGAGCAGAATGGGTGGACACGCATTCATGGGAATCCTGATGTTATCTCAGAGAGTCTGTTTGACTCTGCTGAGGAGGGAGAATTAGTAACTGAACCTGCTGCTGAGGATCAGGTCCCTGACCAGGAGCAGGAGAAGGCATCTCCAGAGGCTCTTAAGCTAGATGAGTTGATGAGTTGCTTGATAAGTTCAGGATGGCTGAGTGTGCAGGGGTCAGAATGCGCATGGAGACGAGCTATGTGAAAGACAGTCAGCTCGGGGACCATTCTGAGTTCTCAAACCCTGAAGTTTTTCAGTCCTCTCTAGGGAGTTTGTTGTATCTTTCCCAGTGGAGCAGACCAGACATAGCGTTTGCTACAAATCTGCTCAGCAGGGAGGCTACAAAACCTAGTGTGAGTGCCTGGAATGGTATCAGGAGAGTGCTCAGGTACTTGCAGGATACCAAAGATTTTTGCTTCAAACTGTCAGCTGAGGGTGAAGCACAGCTCACATGCTGGACTGACAGTGATTGGGCAAATCTGGGGGACAGGAAATCAGTGTCTGGGATGGTAGTGAAGTTTGGAGAATCTCTAGTTGGGTGGAAGTCCCGAAAGCAAAGTGTTACTGCGCTTTTCTCTACTGAAGCTGAGTTCAGTGCATTGTCATAGCTATGTAGAGAACTAGAGTTCTACAAGTGTTTGGTCCAAGAGATTTGTGGGGATTGTTGCTTGCCCATCACCGTTTGGGAGGAAAATCAACCCTGTTTGAAGTTGGCGGAGTCTGGACAGTTTAAGTCCAGAACCAAACATTTGGACATAAGTTTCCAGAATGTGTGTCAGAGTGTCCAGACAGGCTTGGTGAAGCTGAAGTACTGTCCAAGCCAGAAAAATCTGGCAGATGGGTTCACTAAACCTTTGAGCTTCCAGCGTCATGGGGCGTTCTGTGAAGGGTTGTGTTTGGGGTAAGTGGTTATACTTACAGTTCCCCCAGTGTACAGGATGAGAGGGGGTGTGAGGAGAATCAGAGCTTACAGGGTTAATAGCTCTGTGTGACGTCCTGTCCTCTGGGGCTGTGTTCACATATGGGGCTTTGTTCTTTGTTATGTGAGACAGTTACTTTCGTTTTTGCTCCGAGAGAGGAAGCAATGTCTCCGCTTTCTCCTGGACTGATTTATTTCACTGGCTGTAAATAAAGCTTCTAGATTAGGAAGAAGCTGTGTACAGACTGTTATTTCTGCATGCTTCAGATCGCTCTCTCGGATCGGCATGCTATACGCAAATCTCGAGGATCAGGCTTCTCCTCTTTAGGAGAATGGGTACCTATGGTGAACAGTGGTTCCTCCAATTCTTGGTCAGACCCTTCAGATGGTCTCAGAGAAGCCTTTGCACTTTTGTACTCCTCAGAGTCACTACTCTCACTTTCTCCAATAGTGGAGGTGGAATCTGAATCTTGCTCATCATCAGACTCTGCATCAGTGTCAGGGTAACATTTGAAAATTCCCACTTAGCATTGTATTTGACACTCCTGGTCAGTCTTACTATTTCATTGTCAGACATTTGCACTCTGTAAGCTCCTTTCTGGTACCCTAGAAAGATTCCATGCAAACCACATTTGCCTAGCTTGGTGCCCTGAGGTGTATGTGTTGGGGGTCAAATTCGTCCAGGGGTCCGGCACACTTCTCTTGCGCAGCTCTGGTCTTCCCCCCTGGGACCTTTGACTCAGCAGAGCGTAAAACACAGCGGAAGCAGAAGCAGGAACGTTCTGTCGTGTGGTAATAACTCAGGCTGAAACGCAGCAGTCTCCTTATCTTTAAAGTCTTTATTCCTTAGCAAAACACAACAGCTATAAATCTCCTGGCGACAGTTCGCCCATGTTGCTTGCTCTCTCAACGGAGCTAACACGCACACTGAAAGAACACAGTAAACCACTCCCTTCAGTGTTCTAAGCCCGCCCTCAGAATGTGAGGCGTCATCACTCAGAACTCTTAACCCTGTAAGTTCTGAGCCTCTCCTAACACCCCCTCTCGAATCACGTTCTGAGAGGACTTCTGAGTGTTCAACACCTTCCCCATTGCCTTCCGCCCCTTCCTGGCATCGTTGTTAGGCACCTGTTGAACCTCACAAACCTCAGGTTCGCACTGTGCGAAACCAACCCACGCATTAGTGACCTGAAACCTCTCAGGTGGAATTCCCTTTGTAGTCCGCGATGACCGCCTGGGCACAAACTGGGGTGCTCCTTTTGACCCACTGGAGCCAGCATGTGCGTCTTCCTCATCAGAGGACTCCCCCTCTGACTTGACACGTCTGTGAGCTTTCTCCATTATGCGCACAGGAGATGAGGGCTCACTCTTGGACACTCCCTTAACAACCTGTGGAGATGCCCTACTCTGTTCAGGGACCTGGTCTCCACCAGCAGGTTCAGGCTCTGGCTCTCCTTCCTCCTCAGAGTCAGACAGACAATCTGAGTGAACGTCAGAGCACGCTTTGCGCCTTGCCCAACCATCCTGCTCAAAGAACTCAGCCTGTTTACTGACCAGAAGCTTGGTCTGATCACCTTCTGGGTATGCGAATCTCCACCCTTTTGTCGCAGGCTCATATCCACAGAAGATCATTTCCTGGTACCTTGGGCCACCCTCCTGCTGCAGAAACTTTGGAACAGGCACCATGGCTCTGCTACCAAAAGTGCGAAAGAAATGCACAAGCGGCTTCTGCCGATGAAGCAGGAAATACGGGGTGTCACCTACCACTGCATTGTAGCACCTGTTCATCGTGAAATTGGCCGTTTTTACTGCCTCCCCCCAGAAACTGTGGGGCAAACCAGAGTCATCCAGTAGAATCTCGGATGCTCGAACCAGAGCTTTACTCCTCAGCTCTGCCACGCCACTCTCCTGAGGAGAAGTCACCTTGTGACGTATCCCCCTCTGGCGAAAGAAACCCTTTAGAGCAGACCCAGTGACCTCTGAACCTCGGTCACATTTGAACCCTTGCACCTTGGTGGAGAACCGTAGTTCCACCTCTGCAACCCAATCTTTGATCAGTTGCGTTGCCTCCTCCTTCGTTTTCAGCGTGTACGCCCATGCGTTCTGCGTATAATCATCTGTTAGCACCATCAGCCACTTGGCCTTGCCCAGACTTGGCTGTGGCATACCAAAAAGGTCTGCATGCACAAGCTCAAAAGGCTTTGTGGTTACTCTCTCCACCCTGGGATTATTAAATCCCTTGTTTCTGGCTTTTCTGCAAGCCTTGCAATTCAAAGGTTGACCACATTCTTTTACCTTGCAACCTTTGGTGCACTCTGATAACATCTGGACGTCCTCACAGGACCCATGTGACATCCTCTTGTGCCACACGCAAGCACACGACACATGAGTGTGATCAGTGGCTTTCCCAATATGCCCCTCACCCTCCAGAGGTGTTTCTAGAACAAAGAGGTTGTTTTGATCCTTTCCAACACTTACGAGCTCCTTCCCATCTCTGGAAATTGTACAAACATCCTTTTCAAAACTCACAGAATATCCCTCCTGTAAAAGGCATGGTACAGATAGCAGGCAATGTTTTATCTCAGGGAGAACATAAACCTTCAATTCAGCCTGTAAAAAAGAGATAAACATGTTAGAAACATGGGTTATACGTCCCTGTGAACCTGTAGCAAATGTAACTGTTTTCTCAGTTGAAACAGCCTTGCAGTTCCACATTTGTCCATCAGGTGGCGCTGTGACCAAATGGGCATTCACAGCCGAGTCCACAACCCAACGTAGGACTCTCCCCCCTCCGGAGTTGTCCTTCTTTGTTGCCTTAGCAACTGACTTCCTGCTGCCCCCGACCTTGGGGCTCTCGTTGCAGGTGTTGTCCAAAACAGCCATCGAAGCAGTCAGCTGATAAGCTTTCTCACGCCTGCTCCCTTTGCAGGCCCAGTTGCCATGGAAACCCGGCTGGTTCCCATGGGAAACGACCTTGAACACATCCTGCCCTGGCTCTCTCGCTCTCTGTGGGCAGCTGCGACGCAGATGTTCAGCCGAGGCACAAACAAAACATCGCCTAGTGGAAAACTTTGCAAACTTGCCTTTGGTCTTCTCTGCCCCCCCAACCTTTCCAGCAGCACTCCTCCTTGAGGCTTTTCTGCCGTTGGGAAAATGGCTTTTGGCTTCTGCTGTGGTTTCTCTGCAAACCCCCTCCAGCTCCTGCCAAACAGCCTGGGCACTCTCAAGACCCTTGGAATGGCCTGCAACCCCATTCTCTGGTGCAAAGCTCTTCTCTTCTCTCAGCTGTTCTCCAGCATGCAGCTCATATGTAGGGGCATTCCGGCAGCCCTCTAACACAGTCCCAGCCCCCTCTGGGCCTCCTGGGCGTCCCTCAGCCCCTCTTGGACCTCCAGCCCCCTCTGGGCCTCTTGGTGCTTCCTCAGAGCAATTCTCAGCCCCCTCTGGCCTGGCTCCCACTGTCTTCTTCAGTGCCTGCCTTCTCCCGGCCCAGGGCTTGCTCCCGTCCATCTTATCAAAAGGGATTGACGACTTCTGGCTGTCTGCCATCTCTCCCCCGGGGGCCCAGCCTACTTACAGGTACAGTAGCACCTCCCGGTCCGGCAGATCCCTCCCAGCAAACTCCTGGCTGGCACCAGCTACTCCTTAGCTGGCCTTTGGCTGCTCCTCAGCCTCTTTGCCTGCAGTTTCACTTCCCAGCGTCTCATCGGCTGGCCTCTGGCTGCAGCCTCCTCACACGCACGAACGTTGCTTATCTTTATTGCTGATCGCCATAACCTGTTGGGGGTCAAATTCGTCCAGGGGTCCGGCACACTTCTCTTGCGCAGCTCTGGTCTTCCCCCCTGGGACCTTTGACTCAGCAGAGCGTAAAACACAGCGGAAGCAGAAGCAGGAACGTTCTGTCGTGTGGTAATAACTCAGGCTGAAACGCAGCAGTCTCCTTATCTTTAAAGTCTTTATTCCTTAGCAAAACACAACAGCTATAAATCTCCTGGCGACAGTTCGCCCATGTTGCTTGCTCTCTCAACGGAGCTAACACGCACACTGAAAGAACACAGTAAACCACTCCCTTCAGTGTTCTAAGCCCGCCCTCAGAATGTGAGGCGTCATCACTCAGAACTCTTAACCCTGTAAGTTCTGAGCCTCTCCTAACAGTATGAACCCACATGTCAGACCCCAAAATCCTCAGATGTTTCACAGATGGTTTTCTACCAAATATTTTCTCATAAGGAGTGCATCCTATTGCTGAATAATACCTTCTATTATAAACATGGGAAAATAAATTCAGCGCTTCGGCCCAGTACGATTCAGGCAAATTTGCATCATGCAAAAGAGCCTTCAGGCCCTGTTGAAGAGTCCCATTAGCCCTTTCACAAAGACCATTTTGCCATGGTGCCCTGGGATTGACTACATCGTGCTGAATTCCCTTCTCAGCCAGGAAACTCTCAAACTGATGAGAACAGAACTCTCCACCTTAATCTGTAAAGAGATAATAAACTTGTTTCTTGTGGACATTCTGTAATCATGAACAGAATTCCTTGAACCTGGGAAATGCTTCTGATTTCTGCTGCAGTACATAAACATGAATATATCTGGTATATGCATCAATCAAAACCATGAAATATTCTGCTTTGCCTAAAGAGGGTGCTAGTGGACCAACAAGGTCTGCGTACACTATCTGGTAGGGTTCTGTAGCTTGCCTTCCAGATACCTTACCCTTTGCAGCCACTTTCACCTTGTGCACTGCACATGACTTACACTTCATGTGAAACCTGCAGGGTTTAACGGTCATCCCTTCGACCATGTCAGGCATCTTGGACACTGCCTCAAAATTCAGGTGACCAAGTCTCCGATGGTGGTCATGTAAACAACCTGCATGTAAAGCCTTGTTAGTATTCACAACACAACAAGTTTCATCCTGCATCACATCAATAGAATCATCATACGTCAACAAGAACAAGCCATTAACATATTTAGCATGCAAAATGTCTTCCTTGTTCTTTGTAATGATACATCTCCTTTTTCTGAAGGAAACAGCAAAGTTCTGTTCTGTGAGCTGCGACACACTCAACAGATTGTCTGCCAAATCTGGAACAAAAAGAATGTTGTGAATCGATGCATCCAAACTGTGAAGCGCAACCGTCCCAATGCCTTCACTCGGGACTGATTGTCCATCCGCTTGGTGGATTGTTCCCTTCTGTGGCATAAATGTGACAAACAAATGTTGATCTTTGCAGATGTGGCGAGTTACTCCTGAATGAACGATAAATAAGGGCGACTCCCCCTGAACTTTTGGGGTGGTGCAGCGTGTAACCAAAGCCTTGTGCTGTGTAGCTTTGCGCTTGGGGCTTTCCCCATCCCTCTGCTGCTCTTCGAGCTTTTGCTGTGTTTCTCTGTTGCCTTGGGACTTTTGCAGTCCTTTTGTATGTGTCCTAGGTGACCACAAGAAAAACATTTCACAGCCTTCAAAGCTCTAGTGCCACGTAGTTTCTGCATCGCTGTCTGGGGTGACATAGCTGTTGACTCCCCCTGAGTGTTGCACCCAGCACTTCATCTATCGGCTTCATTCTGGAGAACTGCCGTCACGTGCTGCACAGTTAATTGCTGCGTAGGCAAGACTGCCAGCTGGCTAGCAATTGCATCCCAACTAGGATCCAGAGAATGCAAAATCAGGAACAAGAACAGAGCCTCTGGAAATGTAATTCCACGCTGCTGAAGCTCCTGTCTGAGAGACTGCATCTGCATCAGGTGATCTCTCGCATCACTTCCTGGGGTCAGCGCCATGTTGTGCAGCTTCTTATAATAGAACAAAGAAGCTCCTGCCTCCACCCTTAAATGAGCATCTTTCAGGCAATCCCACATAGCTTTGGCTGAGTCTTTATCACGTAAAAGACAAAGCTCTTCAGGAGACACAATCAACATCAAAGTGCCCCTAGCTTTGGAATCCTTTGCTGCCCATTCCGGCATTACAGCTGCTGGTGCTTCATCTGTGATCACATTAAAGAGGCCTTCCTTTCGTAGAAGAGCCTCCACATAAAGAACCCAATTCTGGTAATTATGCTTGTCCAGCTTGGGAATTCCCAAAGCATTCCGTATCGATTCCATGTTCCTGCTTTTGCCTGCAGCCATGGACTATCCGATACAGTTCTTATCAGGCAGCTGCTAAATGAAATAGCCTGCCAAAGTCTCTTGCCGGCTGATTAGTGCCTGGCAGTAACTTCAAAGCTTTTCTGTAGCTCCGGCTCACATACCTCATAACTCCTCCGGGCATGCCGCCAATGACGCTCCGGTACTGACAGCCTTGGCTCTGGGCCCATAACCATTATGTTGGGTCGGCTGGGGGCTAGGACGACCCCCCCCCGGGCATACGACAGGAACGTTTCCAGCCTGTCTCTCCCATCAGCGTGCAGCGTGCAGCTCTAGGGAGTTCCGAACAGCCTTCCCTGACGATTTATAGTGACTCATGCCTTGGAGACATCAAGCACACATTCAGAGTCCAGCAGAGATAAAATGCAGCTAGAGCTAGGCTGGAGTTGTAAGCACTAAGCTACTTTATTAAGCATAAGGCAGAACAAAAGAAAACATGTCTCTTCTCTCTGGTCTTCCTTGGAGAGAAGTCAGAAGTGAAAGCAAAAACAAACGGAAACAGAGTACAGTAAACATCCGCTCCCATGATTCCAACAGTCAGTGCTGGAATGCATAACACAGACATGTGATGAACCAATCCTACATATCTGCAGAGTGAGAGGAATAGAAACCCAACAGGAGAAAGACTTTGAGTCTCCCGAACGACCGACCAGGAGGGAGAGAACATGCCAGCCGGGCATGTGTCTCTGCCAGGTTCCTACTCACGTGTAGGACACTCCCGACAGTGTGGGTAGCGGCAGAGGAACTCTCTCTGCATTACAGTGGCATGCACATCCTTGTATCTCTCCCATGAATTTTCCTCAGGACTTTCCAGGAAACTAAATACTGCAACTTCCTCCTGTAGAATCTAGAATCCAATACCTTCTCAAACTCGTGCTCCTCTTGATCCTCTACCATTACTGAAAGAGGAGGTGCCTGCCTAGGTTTCTGGTACTGGTGGGCTGGAATAAATGGCGACAGGAGGGCCCTGTGGAATACGGGTGTATCTTCATTGAGGTGGGCAATTTAAGTCTGAATGATACAGGGTTAATCTGTTCTACGACTTCAAATGGCCCCAACCTCCATGGTTCCAGCTTCCTGCACCTCCCTTAATCTCCTTGCCCTGCTGCCTATGCTCATCGTCACCCCTCTTGTACGCTCCCTTAGCCACATCTAATTTCTCCCTTAGTAACACATGCAAGGCCTGCATCTCTTCCACAAACTACTCCGCCGCCGGCACCAACAGGTTACTCCCTGGATCTGGAAATGCCCTCGGGTGTCTTCCGTGGTTGGCTACGAATGGAGTTTGTTGTGTAGACGCATGCACAACGTTATTGTAAGCAAACTCTGCCAGGCCCAACTTGTCTACCCAGTCATCTTGCTGATAGTTCACATAACAACAAAGGTACTGCTGCAATGTCACGTTGATTCTCTCCAATTCTCAATTGGTTTGTGGGTGCCTCACCAGGCACACTTCTCCATCCAACAGCTGCATCAGCCTCCCCCAAAATTGGGAGGTAAATTGTGCCCCCCTGTCCTAAATCACCCTCAACGGCAACTTGTGCAGCTTAAACACGTGGTCTACAAACATCTTTGCCGTTTCTTGGACTGATGGCAGCTTCTGGCACGGCACAAAGTACGCCATTTTCGTGAACAAGTCTACCACTACCCATATTACTGTCTGTTTCCATGAGGCAGGTAAGTCTGTAATGAAGTCCATCGCAATTGCTTCCCACGGTCCTTGTGGTGTCAGCAGTGGCTGGAGCAGTCCCACAGGTGCTTCCCGAGGCATTTTTGCCCGTTGGCAGGTCTCACACGCCCTCACGTACTCCGTCTCTTCTCACAACCTTGGCCACCAAAATTGCCTCGTTGGCTGACACAGAGACTTGTAGTGTCCAAAATGACCCGCTGTGGGATTGTTGTGACACTGTCGTAGCACTCGGGGGGCGCAACTCCCTTTCTGAGACGTAGAGCGCCTCCCCCTTAAACAGCAAGCCTTCTTTCTCAGTGAAGTCCTCAGTGGCGTCCTCACCTCTCCACACTGCTTCTAACTTGTTTTGTGTGAAGTCATCCACTTTCATCTGTCTCTTTTAAAAAAAATGATATTTATTACTTTTCCAACATTTTCAACATGACACTACAAACAAAAAAAGAAAAGAAAAAGAACAATACAAATACAATACAAAAACACTACATAACACCAACACATTAAACTAACAAAACAAAGCAAAAACAAACAAAAACAGTTTAAAAACACCTCAAACATTTTCAATATCTTATCTTTCATTCACTTATTTCCAACGACCTCCTCACACCTCCCTTTTTGTATTCCACTTCTATTAATTGTTTCAGCAATTCCTTTCCATCTTCCTCTGTTTTCTATCCTATAATTATCTTAACACATTCTTGCCTTATTTTTTCCTTTAAATTTCTATTAATCTATTTATACTTAATTCCTTATAACATTTCTTCTAAAGCCATATAACTTCATTCCAACATTCTTCTAACATTCCTTAATTTTACAATATTTCTATAAATAGTCTTTAAACTTTTTCCAGTCTTCTTCCACCGACTCTTCTCCCTGGTCTCGGATCTTGCCAGTCATTTCCGCCAATTCCATATAGTCCATCAACTTCGTCTGCCATTATCCAACACTTCAGTGCTTTCAAGAAGCAGCCATTCTCTCAGCCAGCAAAAGGCAGATGGTTCACAACAAAGTTTAGGGGTCTGGCAGGGCAAGTCCACCTCCTTCTTTGGCATCCGTCAATATCTTAAATTTTACTCGAGGCTTCCTGCCCTGCCAAACAAATCTAGAAACATCCCTCTGCCACCTCCTGAAACAATCCATCCCATCCAAAGCTTGCAATGTTTGAAGCAAAAGCAACATCCCCAGCAACACAGCAGCCCTCGTCCCCACCACAGCAACTCAGCCCAACAATAACAACTTCAGATTTGTCCATATTTCCAAATCCCCCTTCTCTTCAATCCAACATCCTTCACAGTTATCCTTAAATAGATTCACATTTTTGGCGGTCATACTAACCCCCAAATACCTCTCTTTCTCAACCGATGTTAGTCCTGTCTCCTCCTGAAACTCTGTCAAGCTTTCCTTTTCCAATTCAGGTAGGGCTCTGGTCCTCAAATTCGTCTGTTTTTCTTTAAGTTCAATCATAACAAATGTCAGCTTATGTTCATCAAGTTGTCTTTGTATGGATGGGACTCTCTCTCTCTCCAGTTGTATTGCTTTACATTCAGCAGCAAGGGTTTTCTCCCTGACTTCATCTGCAGTTTGCCGTATCAGAGTAGATTCCTGTATCAATTTCTGGATGGTTTCTGTATTGGTATTCACCTTTTGTCCCAGATTATTTAAAATTTCTACAATTAAGTCAATTTTAATATTTGCAGCATCCACTTTCACATTTATCACGTCTGTTTTCTTGTGAAGCTGTTCCAGCGAATCGTTTATTTTCACTAATGCGACCACTAAGGCCTCTTCTGTCGACATTCCGTCTGTTTTTTCCTTTCCATTTGCCATAACACTTAAGAGATTCAAGGTCGGGGCTTCCGGTCGAGCCACGGACCCAACGCAAGTGGGACTTTCTCGGGAGAGAGAAAGTCCGGGTTCTCGAGGGTAAAAGGGGGTGCTACAGGGCGCGGTAGCCCCCCAAAACCCCTCTGGAGGGAAACCAGAGGGTCAGGAGCCCAGCGGAGCCATTTGCAGATCGCGAGGTCGTCAGGTAACTCCGTAACAGGAGCGAAGAGAACGGCAGGTGGAGAAAGCAGGCACCGGGGAAGCCATTGTCTCACCCTCGAGAACGCAGCCCCAGACTTGCAGGGCGAGTGATCGATTCTCAATAACAAAGGATCAAAGCCAGACTGGGAGTTTGGAATTACAATTGGAATTACAAAAGGACGGCTTTGGAAAAAGAAGTTGAAAAAAAGAGGTCAGTTTTCATCTGAAATCGGAGAACGACGCAAGAATAAGAGCAGAGCGTGGAGAGGAGGTTGGTAACGCAGCAAGCGGTTAGAACTTCTCCCTCGTAAAAAACTTGCTAAAAGTCATATACACTGTTGCTAAAAGTAACAAAGAGTTGTATAAGAAGGGAACAGTTAAAGGAGGGAGCAGAGGGTAATTATCTGAGGACTTTAAAAGGCCCTTGATACAACGAAGGGTCTGAAAGAAGTAAAAAGAAAGGACACTTCCCGGTACTTTCACTTTTAAAAAAACAACTGCGCAACAAAGTAGAACTTTTGTGCCTCCATTTTAACGGAAAGATAGAGCTAACCAGCTATAAGTAAAACATAAAGCTAATATTAGGCAGCATAATTTTTTGCTCTACTATCTTTTACCTCTGCTTTCAAGTAAATTTAACTGTTTAAACACAACGGAAAGGATTGCATATGAAAGAAGACTTCACTTTCGCAACTGGTTCCTTCTCTTTTTTCCCCTTTTTTTATGTTTATCCGTGGAATGAAATGAGAAAGAGCTGCCTAACAGGCTGCATGAAGGGCATGATTATTATTTGGAGCTTTGAGAATTGTGACTTGAACTAACAAACTACTCCCTGTTTTTTTACTTGTTATCTTTATCTTTATTTTAATAAGGGAACAGTCTGGATTAATAAAAAACTACTTTGTTTTCTTCTTCCTTCTATGAACTTTGTTTAACTGAGCTTAAATTTGACACTCTCAACTACGGATCCCTTAGCAACTCCCGAGTTGCTTTTTGGATAGAACCTTCCGGACATCTCCCTTATTCACTCTTTTTGGATATATTGGGCATTTTTGGACCTATTTATTCCCTCGTTGTTGTTTTTTACTAATACCTTCAGAAACTCTGATTGGACTACGTCCATTGGATTACAATATATAATCATTGGTTTTCATCGGTTACAGCTAACTTATTTTAATAACTGGACTATAATAATTGGATTTAGCCTAAGTGGTGGCAAGAAGAAAGAAGAAGGAAGAAACTCAGTGTTGGATAGGCCTCTTTAAAGCAGAAACTTATAGGTTAATAGGTGTTCCGCCTTATAAGTTGAATTTATATTGGGAAATTTATTTAGGGGGGGAAATGGTTTATATAAATTAATTGATATACAAATTTAAGTGTATGAGAATTTAGGAGGAGGATCTATTTATATATTTGTTTTATTCAATGCATCATTAGAGGGAAAATATTTCATTGACTGTATATCTGGACTGAACATTTTATTATTGTGGACTGTAAATTAAGTATTTGTAATTGGACTATAATGTCTCATACACAAAAGAAAGGAGGGGAGGGGGGAACACCGGCAGAGAGGAGAGGCTCAAAACAAGAGTCAGATCTTAAAGGGGAAATTATGAAAATGTTTGCAGAGGTTAATTCCAACATCAAGCAGAGCGAAAAGAACATAGAAGCGAAACTGGAACAAATTGATAAGAGAATGGGCCAAATGGACAAAAAAAATGATGTTACAGTTAATGAATTAAAAGGGCAACTGAAGGACGTGAACAAGAGGACACAGAACCTGGAAGAGGGAATGAAGAAGACAAGAGTGGAAATGAGGGAGATGAGGAAGGAAGAAGAGAGAATATGGGTGGGGATGTCAGAAATTAACAAAACTCAAGAGGAGGTCTGGGATGCGATTTCCATGAATGAACTCAGGCAGAGAGAAGTGAATTTAAGATTGAGACTCGTCCCAGAACAGCAAGGAGAAAATATTAAAGAGAAACTAATAAAATGGATGGAGATGGATATAGAAGAAGTGACAAAATCTGTGCAAAGTGCATTTCGACTGAAAACAAGATCAGCCAAGGCAAGAAAGTTTCCAGGAGACTGCCTGATTACTTTTAAGGACAGGGAGATGAGAAACCAGATTCTCCAAAAGAACAGAGAAAAGAGACTGAATATAGAAGGAAATTATATAATTATTTTTAAAGACATCCCGCTCAGGCTTCTTAAACGGAGAGACCCATATAAACCAACAGTACAGATATTAAAAAAGAACAACATTGAATTTAGATGGGAATATCCAGAAGGGATCTCCTTTGTTTATAAAAGTAAAAGACACAGAATCACGAGCCTGGAAGAATTGGGAATTTTTTTGAGAAAATACAAAGAGCTACAAAGCGAGGATGAAGAAACAAGAGGAGCGGAACTAGGAATGGAGGCTGCAGGAGGAGTGGATCCGGAGGAGTTAGAAAAAGAAAAAAGGAAGGAAGGAAGGAAGGAAGGAAGGAAGGAAGGAAGGGAAGAAGAAGAAGAAGAAGAAGAAGAAGAAGAAGAAGAAGAAGAAGAAGAAGAAGAAGAAGGGGTAGACGAATTATAAAATTTATAACAAAGAACTCAAAATGACTAAAACGGAGCTGAATTTATGGACCTGGAACATTAATGGGATTAACGATAAAAAAAACGAAACAAAGTTGAACAATATCTAAAAAAGAAAAATTTGGATATCATCTGTCTACAAGAAACACATGTGGCGAGAAGGCATAAAAAAATCTTAATCAACAAAAGACTGGGAAATGAATTTGTATCTTCAGATAGGAGTAAAAAGAGAGGGGTAGTTTTGTACATCAGGAAAAACATTGAAGCTCAACAAATCTTTAAAGATGAAGAAGGCAGAGTTATGGCAGTTCAAATAAAGTGGCAAGGAGAAAAAATAATAATCGTCGGGATCTAGGCACCAAATGGAAACAAGACAGACTTTTACAAAAACTTAGAAGAAAATCTGTTTGAATATATGGATCAGAAAATCATAATAATGGGAGACCTGAATGGAGAGGTGTCAGTGGAAATGGACAGATTGAAATCAACTGGAGTGGGTAAAGATGGAAAATTACCTAAGACTTTATTTTCAATGATAAAGAATTGTAACCTGATTGATATTTGGAGACTGAGACACCCGCTAGAGAAATTTACGTTCTATTCTGATCCAAATCAATCTCTGTCAAGAATAGATCAAATTTGGGTCTCAAATGAACTAACCCCAAGAATCTCGAAAGTTGAAATTCAACCAAGAGTGATTTCGGATCATAGTGCAATAAAATTTGAATTAAAAGGTTTCGAAGAAAGAACGTTTAGATGGAGAATGAACGACTACCTTTTGGACGATCAGAAGATAGTTGAAAATGCTCAAAAATATTTGTCAGAGTACTTTCTGAATAATTGCAATAAGGGAACAAAAATGAACATGGTGTGGGACGCCAGCAAAGCAGTGATGAGAGGATTCTTTATCCAGCAGAACGCTTTGAAAAATAAGAACAGAGAGAAAAATAAGAAGGAAATATTAAAACAGATAATGGAGAATGAACAAAAATTGATAAAGAAACCGAATAATGAGAAGATAAGACAGAGTATAAAGACCCTACAAACACAATTCACAATGATGATAAATAAGGAAGTAGAAGGGAATATAAAGAGAATGAGACAAAGAAACTTTGAATTCGTGAATAAATCAGGAAAATGGCTGGCGTGGCAGATTAAGAAGAGAAAGGAACAGAATACAGTAAACAAAATCATTATCAATGGTACAGAAATAGAAAACCCTAAACAAATTAGAAAAGGATTCTTGGATTTTTACAGACAACTATATAAAAGCAAGGAAAAGAATAATATGAGAAAGATAGAAAGATTTTTAAAGGAAAAAGAAGTGCAGAAGATCCCGACGGAGAAAAAAGATTTTCTGAACGCCCCAATTGAAATAGAAGAAATAAAAGAGGTAATAAAGGAATTGAAAAAAGGGAAAGCTCCAGGACCAGATGGATTTACAGCCAGATATTATAAGGAAATGAGAAGCTCCCTACTTATACCATTGAAAGAAGTCACAAACAGCATATTAAAGAACTGTGAAATTCCGGGAACATGGAAAGAAGCCTTTATCACACTTATCCCAAAACAAGACTCGGATTTGACACAGGTTAAAAATTATAGGCCTATTTCACTGTTGAACACTGACTATAAAATCTTTGCGAGTATACTAGCAAAGAGAATGAAAAAAGTATTGCAAGAATTTATACATAAGGATCAAGCGGGTTTTCTTCCTGGCAGACAGATGAAAGATAATATAAGAAACATAATAAATATATTGGAATATCTGAATGCCAGGAATGAAAAACAAGCTATTTTAATCTTTGTGGATGCTGAAAAGGCCTTTGATAACATATCATGGAACTTTATGTTAAAAAATCTAGAGTATATGGAAGTGGGTAAGGAATTTTATAATGTGATAAAGGCAATATATACAGAACAGAAAGCGAAACTAATAGTAAACAACTATACTACAGAAGATATTAAAATAACCAAAGGTACAAGACAGGGATGCCCACTGTCGCCACTATTATTCATTACGGTGCTGGAAGTTTTGTTAAAATCAGTAAGAAAAAATGAAGATATAAAAGGGGTGTCTATAGGGAAAAATGAACACAAAGTTAAAGCATTCGCGGATGACTTGGTATTGACAGTAGAAGAACCAGTGGAGAGCATTGAAAGAATCTTAGAAGAAATAGAACAATTTGGTCGAGTTGCAGGATTTTATCTCAACAAAAGAAAGACAAAAATCATGGTTAAAAACATGAACCAAGAACTAATCGAGGAAATACAACAAAGGACAGAGATAGAAGTGGTGAATAAAGTGAAGTATTTAGGAATATGGTTAACCCCCAAGAACATTGATTAGTTTCAAAACAATTACCTACCTATGTGGAATCAGATAAAAAGGGATTTGGAGGTGTGGGGAAGACTGAAATTGTCCTTTTGGGGGAGAATATCTACGATAAAAATGAGTGTGCTACCAAAGATGTTATTCCTTTTCCAATCATTGCCGATAATTAAGGGGGCATCAATTTTTAAAGAATGGCAAAAAATAATTTCAAGATATATCTAGCAGGGTAAGAAGCCAAGGATTCAGTTTAAGTTATTAACAGATGCAAAAGAGAGAGGTGGCTTCGCCCTGCCAGATTTGAAATTATATTATGAAGCATCATGCCTCTGCTAGATAAAGGAATGGATTAAATTAGAGAATGGAGAGCTGTTAGATTTAGAAGGATTTGACAACAGATTTGGTTGGCATGCTTACCTATGGTATGAGAAGAAAAAAATTCACAAAGGCTTTGAAAACCACATATTCCGAAGATCACTGATAGAGGTGTGGGAGAGGTATAAAAATTTGTTGGAACCTAGACTCCCCCATTGGATTTCACCATTAGAAATGATGAGTGTGGAAAAAATTAATATGAGGGGGAGGTGGATAACATATGGAGAATTGGTAATAAGAGAGGGGGGAAATGGAAAATGAAAACTTATGAAGAGGTGAAAGAATTTGTTTACGACTGGTTACACTACTTTCAGATTAATGAAATGTTTAAAAAAGATTGTAAAATGTGTGGGTATGAAGGTAAAGAATCAAAATTCCAAATGGAGGTATTGAATAATGAGTATAAAAACCTGTCTAAAATGTACAAAATGTTGCTGGAGTGGCATACAAAAGATGAAGAGGTAAAAGTAGTAATGATACACTGGGCAAGAGACTTTGGTTACAATATACAGTATGATGATTGGATGAAATTATGGAATGAAAGGCTAAAATTTACGGCATGTACTGCATTGAAAGAAAATGTAATGAAAATGTTTTACAGATGGTATATAACGCCAGTTAAACTGGCCAAAATGTATAAAACATGCAATAAGTGTTGGAAATGTAATGAAAAAGAAGGTACTTTCTATCATATGTGGTGGGAGTGTAAAAAGGTGAAAGACTTCTGGGAAATGATATACAATGAATTGAAAAAGATGTTGAAATATACGTTCGTTAAAAAACCAGAAGCCTTTCTATTAGGAAATGAAATCAATAAGAGAGACTGTAAACTGTTTCAATAGGCAGTGACTGCCGCAAGGTCACTTCTGGCCCAAAGATGGAAACAGGAAGAAATTCCAACAGTGGAAGAATGGAGAAGGAAATTGACCGAATATGCAGAATTGGACAAATTGACTGGGAAGATTTGATACCAGAAAGACCAAAAGTTTATCCAGGACTGGGGGAAATTTACAGAATATCTGAAAAATATATGTGATGCACAGACAACACTTGTTGGTTTTGAAGAGACTCTGTGAAATAGTAAGAAATACTGCAAAAAAGAGAGTAAGAGGAAAAGGAGTGGGGAAAGGCAATATCATGTTTAGAAATGTGTCAATAAATAGAAATTTTTCGAAAGATTGACAGAGAAACTGAGGGAAGTCAAAAATTGAAGCATGAGTGTAAAATAATTTGTTGACTGTATAAAACTTGTTTGGAAAATGAATAAAAATTATTTTTTTTAAAAAAAGAGATTCAAGGTCAATTCCAGAGTCTCACAATTTTTTATCTTGCAGCTGGAAATTCCCCTAGCCCAGCTCCTGTAAAGCAACCAATTTCAAAAGCTTCCACTAGGGGAAAACAGTTTCTATTTGTATTAGTCAGTATGTCCTCTTTTAAACACAGTTCTAATAATCCAAAGTTAGTTTCAATTTTCAGTTACTTTTACTCCTTTTTTTTTGAAAACAACCGGAGACAGTAGAAACAATGTATTCTCTTGTTTAGCTACCTGTCAATGAACGTTCTAAACGCTGTCAATGAACATTCCAAAAGACATCAGTTCTGCTAGTAGCCCGTTTCCAGGGTCAGAGCGGCGGTATTTTAACTCTCTTAACTCTCTCCTACAGACATATTCAGTCCACCACTTCCCCCCCCTTCTCCTGTCTCCAAAGGGGGGGTTTAGTTCTTTACCGATGGAGATTTAGTCTTTTACAAAAGGCTTTCCAAGACTTCAGCTTGCAGCCTTATTGCTTCAGTTTATTTACAAAAGGGGGAGGCGGACTTCCTGTATTGAACCTCCCCGTTTCGATACCAAATTAAACGTTTAAAAATCCAATTCTCCCACTTCAGCTCTACTCACGGGTAATTACTTTAGAGTCAAATTGTCCTCAGGAAAAAATCAGTGCTCTCCGGCAACAGCTATGCGGCTTTGCTCCATGGAAGAAGCAGACGATTCGAAGCACCGCGCCACTCACCCCACGTCGCTCCGGATCCCCGAAACCGGGTCTCCCCGCGAGTAGGGGAGGCGCAAAAGGTGCCCGCCGAATCCCACATTCACAGGCTTCTCCCGCCTGTGATTTTTACGGGTCTCCGCCTTCGCCGTGGCGGTACAGACCCAAATTCCCACGGGGCAAATTCCTCCCGATCAGAGGAATTCCGCCATTGCCGGAGGCACCAACCCGGAAGTCTCACTTTCATCTGTCTCTTAAAATCCATGGTTTTGACTACAGGTGCTGCCGCCAGCTGTAACTGTTCTGGTTTTAGAATATGCCTCAGCCCAGTGTCTGACTCTCCCTCCAGATACTCAGGTTTCCAGGACAGGGTGCCCACCCTCTGATTCTGGTGTCCTGGCACGTATCATATTCTGAAGTTGAATCGAGCAAAAAACTGCACCCATCTGATTTGCCTCTGGTTCAGTTGCCTCACCGTTTGTCAGTATTCTAAGTGCTTGTGGTCTGTACGTACCTCTACTTGGTGCTGTGCCCCTTTGAGGAAATGTCTCCACACTCCTAGAGCTTCTTTTATGGCGAGCAACTCTCACTCCCAAATGGTGTAGTTCTGCTCTGAAGTGTTTAACTTCTGGGAGTGGAAAGCACACGGCCTCAGATCTCCATGGCTGTCCTCTTTCCAAAGCATTCGTCTCCACCACCATCAGCCGATGTGGATCTGCATGGTGCAGGTACTCTTCGTCAGTGAACATCTCCTTGAGCCTCTCAAACGCATCTTGTGCCTCCTTCATCCAGATGAACGGTTTCTTGCCCCTCAGGCAGTATGCTGAAGCAAACTTTATGGAAGACTGCCCCACGTTATTATAGGATCGTGCTTAGTGAGCCATGTCATTCCTAAGACTAGAGGGTAGGTGGCCAACTTTGTTACGTGGAACATCATTGTCTCTTTGTGGCCTGACAATTCCACCCCCATTGGCTGTGTAGCGTAGGCAACTTGCCCTGACACCAACGGCCGCCATCAATGGTCTGCACCTCCAGTGGGGCCTCCAGCCACTGCATGCCCAGCTTCTGCTGCTTCACAAAGTCCGAGTCTAAGAAGTCCAGGGAAGCCCCTGAGTCTATCAGGGTCTGAACCTACACATGGCGTCTGGCTGGGAGTTGTAGCGTCACCAGCACAGTAATTCCAGGAATGGCTGGTCCAACCTGAGGCCCTTTTACTGACTTGCAACCCAGCCGCCGGCCTCCTTCACAGACTGGGGCTTCCTGCTTCCCTCTGGCACTTCCTTAGGCTTTGCCCCCCCCTCTACACAGGCCCTGGACAGGGAGCCCCAGGCCTTTTTGTCTGGGCACTGTCTTGCCAAATGTCCAGGTTTGCCACATGCAAAGAAGTGTCTGGTCTGTCTGCGACATCTGCCTCCTTCCCCCCACTCAGCTTCAGCACTCGGCCTTCCTGCCGAACCCAGTTGCATCAGTTCAGGAGCGTCTTCCTGCCTGGGCGTACTGCCAACTCTCTGCTCTGGCATGTTAGGAATGTGGCTTCTCACAAACACTGGCCGTCCCTGCCCCCTCTTCTCCAGCATCCTCTGCTGCTGTCTCAGATCAAGTTGCAGAGACGGCCTCACTAGGTCATCTAAAGATTCAAGGGGTGCCATTCTCAATAATTCATCCAAGATAGGTTTAATCAGCCCTGCCTGTTGGATGCGAATTTTCCCTGGCGGCAGATGACAGGACCACGAGACTGATGTAAAATACTCCAACAAGAGTTTTATTACGACTATACAAACAACAAACACAAAGCATGTGGGTGTTCTCTTTCTGCAGGCAGTTGCAAACTTCAACTTCTCTCTTTATACACATCACCAGCTGTGCCTAATTAGCCTGGAAAACCACACCCAGAACTCATAGAAAACGTCCTTAAAGTTATCCGCACCCTTTTCTTGTTTCTTGACGAATGATACCTAACACTGCCCGGTACAAAATGGCCAGGGGCTTTCTGTCTGCCTGCCACCCAAGCTTCTGAACCAACAAGCTGAACAAAGTCCAATAAGCAGAGACTGAATTACTGCCTTGGCGCAGGTTCAACAGCTGCCGCATGGCCATAGCATTCTGCAGGGGATCTTGGAAAATTTTCTCCATTATTTGCAAGAACTCCCCCAAGTTTGAGAGCGCAGGGTGCTTGCTGGCCATTAGAGGAATAGTCCATAATTTTGCATTTCCTTCCAGAAAGCTGATTAAGTACATAACTCGTTCTTTATCTTAAACTCCCCTGCTCTGACGTCCAGAATGCAAAGAGCTTCCATTTTAAAAGCTAGATATTCATCATTTACAGGCAGCATTCCAGAGCGAGAGAGGCTTATCTCACTCTCACTGTGTGGAAGACTCAAGTTTCTACTCCCCTCAGCTTGTCCTCCCTCCTCTTCGGATTCTTCGCTGTCTGTCAGAATGGGAACGTCCCTGACAAATGATATCGGCATATAATCCTTTTTGTCCAGTGGGTCCTTATCTTGCTGTGGTACTGTATCAGTGTAATATACGCTTGTTTCCAGGATTCTGGTATTTTCCCTGTGTTTAATACCTTGTTCATAATATCTTTTAATGGGGTTGTTAACTCATATTGGAATTTTTAATAATATCCTATAAAAGGCCATTATAAAAAAATCCAATATGTGTTAGATTATGGCAAAAAGAGATATCCAAATTCATATGGCAGTATAAAAAAACAAGCATTAAACACAAATTTCTAATAGATAAAAGCATAGATGTGGACTGGCCCTACCTGACCTAAATTTATATTACGACGCTGTCTGTTTAAATTGGCTAAAAGAGTGGATTGTATTAAAAGATGGTGATTTGTTAGATCTAGAAGGATTTAACAATTGTTATGGTTGGCATGCATATTTAGCTTATGAAAAAGGGAAAGTACACAGGGGATTTATGAACCACGTCATAAGGAAATCATTATATAAAACATGGACAAAATATAAGGATCTCCTAGAACTGAAAACATTATGGTGGGCATCACCTCTAGAAGCAATTACAACAAAAAAGAAAAGTATGGAATTAGAATGGGCCACATATAAAGATCTGATTAAGGGAAAAGATAATAAATTGGTAATTAAAGATTATGAGGAAATTAAACAACACCTTACGGGTTGGATCCAATACTATCAATTGCATGAAGTGTTCAGGACATATAAGAAAAAAGGTTTCTCAAACGAACCTTCATTATTAGAAAAAGTGTTATTACAAAACAAAACCAAGGTAATATCAAAAATGTGTGATACATTATTGGAGTGGGAGGTCAAAGACGAACAGGTCAAGGAGGTAATGATCAAGTGGGCTTTAGATATTGGGAAAACCATTAACTTAACAGCATGGGAAGAACTATGGAGAAAGAACTGGAAATTTACAGCCTGTGAAGTATTGAGGGAAAATCTAATCAAGATGTTTTATAGATGGTACTTAACACCTACCAAAATAGCTAAAATGTATAAGACAAAAACAAATCTGTGCTGGAGGTGTGGTAAAACCGAGGGGACACTTATACATGTTTGGTGGACCTGTGAAAAAATCAAAAGCTTCTGGAACATAGTATATGACAAGCTTAAATTTTTTTAAAGTATAACTTTATGAAAAATACAGAAGCTTTCCTACTAGGGATAACGGGCACAGGTATAGCAAGAGAAGATCAGAAAATATTCCTCTATGCCACAGGAGCGGCAAGGATCCTAATTGCTAAAAGCTGGAAAAAAGAAACTGTGCCAACAAAAAAGGAATGGCAAGACAAACTGTTAGAGTATATTGAACTGGCTAGATTAACAGAGGCAATTAGAGATCACACTAGACAAGCGTTTCAAAAAGCATGGTGGAAATGCAGAGAATACTTCACAAAACAGTGCCCTAAAAAACATACCTGGACTTGTTTCGATTAATGTCTGCCGGAGACTTTGTGGATATTTAAGTTATAATTAGAAAAATCTTAATAATTATTCATAAAGGAAACAGCTTATAAGAAGTAAATAAGCGTGGCGACGACGCGGGGACCCTTAGAAACCACAGGCGCTGAAGCCTGTGGACCTGGTGACTCGGTGGGCACCATTTGCGCGCCCCCCCGACCCGCAAAGAAGCCTTTTTAAAGGCTTCGGAACGGGGGACGGAGGGAGGTGTGGTGCTGAGAGTTCGACTGCTTCCCCTGCTGAGTGAAGCCGCATGCCATGGACGGAGAGCGTTAACTTCTTCTTTTGAACTTTTGGATCAAAAGTAACGACCCGTGAGTAACACGGTAATTGGACTTAAAAGGGAAAATTATTTCTGGGAATTCGGCAAGATCGGGTAAGGTGCTAAAAAGGAAGTCAACCTGCCCGCCTTGTAAACATCGTAAAGCAAGGATTTTATTACTAAGGTTGTGTGAATGTCTTTTTTTTTGTGTGGAAAAGTGCAATTAACTTTATATTGGGCCAATTTAAGTGACTGTGCTGGAGGATAAGAGAACGGAATTCACCCCTCCCCCAAAACCCGGGAGCGATCGGGGAGAGAGCCTGTGGAAGAGGTTTATAGATTTTGACAGCTGTCAAATTAGCTGTCAAAGTTGGAAAAAAAAGGAGAACTGTGTCTTTGCTGTCTTTGCTGGTTACATCTGATACAATTTGGTAACAAATTGTTAAAAACAAAGAAAAAAAGGTTAATTTGTCATTAAGTAACTAGAATCCCTCTAGAGGGGGTTCAGGACATTACAAAAATGGCCGTAAGTGGAAAAATACTGGCTGAACTGGAAAAGACCTTTCGTCTTTTGGGAAATCTACAGAAGCAGACAAATGTTTTGACTATGAGTGTAATAACAATGAAGGGAACAGTAAACAAAATTGCTGAACCTGGAAAGGATATGATTCAAGCTCCTGCAGATGAACAGGGAAGTGTTGTTGCTGATACAAAAATCCTTATAGCCAAACAGGAGAAAGAGTCTGAGTCATTTGAGATGTCATTTAAAGAATATGAGAAAGAAGGAGGCGCTGGGATGTTGCAGATGGCTAAAGAGAGCCAGAGGCCTGTTAAGTTGGAAACAATTGAAAATAAGAACATGACAATGAAAGTTTGGCTGGAAGTGAAGAATGGAATCTGGAGAGCTCTCCTCTTATGGGGATCTGAAGACATATGGAATATAAATATGGACAGTACAGAGTTTGGAGCCTTTGGGACATTTGAACTTATGAGAAGCAAGAAACAAGATTTTGGCTCCATTGTTAAATATGGAGGTCTGGCTGGAAGAAATATGGATTTTACTGGAACAGAGCCTCGTCGAGATTCGGAATTTAAAATAAAGGACTATCAAGAAAACCGGCAGAGAGAAATTGAGAGAGGGTTAAGTGCCTCGGATGTGAGATCGCCAGGCTGATTTTGGATGGACTGATGGACTTTGGTTGGGGATCGAAACCGGGAAAGGGGGTAGGAGGGCTTCGGGAATTTAAAGGGTGTAAAAATATGATTCTGTTTTAATTAAGTTGGCTTTTGCCACTAACATAAAAATGGGGAATTTGGGGAGAGATTTGGGGCCGACCTTAGCAAAAGATTATCAAAAATAAGTGTTTCGTGTATAAAGATTGGGATTTTTAAGTTTAAATAGGTTAATTAAATTGATGGAGGAATTTAGGGAAAGTATGTTAAGAATAAGTTTTGAAATATAAAGATAGAGGTTTAGAAGTTAAAATTTGTTTAAGATAATTGAATTAGAGGAAATAAGGTAAAGTGGGGGGGGGGATAAAAATTGCTGAGCTAAAAATTGGAATTGGAATACAAGAAGGGCAGGTGTGGGGAAGTCAAGGAAATTGGGTATGGAATGTAATTACGGTAAACTTTTTAAACTGCTGTTTTTCTTTCTCTCTTCTTTTTTTCTTTTTTTCTTTTTCTCTTTTCTGTTTTCCTTTGTATTCTTTTTTGAAAATTTTAATAAACATAATTATATAAAAAAAATAAGAAGTAAATAAGGAGGCCAGATACAGGATAAAGGAAGTCTTCTACTTGGTTGTTTGTATTGTTGTATGTTATGCTCATTGTATGTTATGTTCACGTTTCATGAGGGTGGATTTCTGTATTGGTGGGTGGGGGGGTTTATGTTATGTTGTAAATAAAATTTCCCAAAAAAAATTATTAAAATATTAAAATAAAATAAAATAAAATAAAAGTCCTTCCAAAAATGCTATTTCTATTTCAAAATTTCCCAATCATAAATAATATCTAATGCTTCAAAGAGCGTCAGAAAAAATTATTAAGGTTCATATGGCAGGGAAAGAAGCCCAGAGTAAAATATAAAATTATGATTGATGTGAAAGAAAGAGGAGGCTTCTGTCGGGAATCAAGCCTTTATCAAGAGAAACTGGCAACTCTCCCAGGCACCCGGCTTGATCTCCTGTTGACCTCCCTGTCTGCTTTCCCGGCAAGATCCAGGCAGAGGTCGCGATAGGCGATCCTTCTTAGTGTGAGAAGAACACACCCCTCTTTCCTGCCCCCCGGGCAGGGGAAAGAGATAGACAGAAAACGTATTTACATGCCTTTATTTCTGTCTTTGCAGCGTTACAAAAAACATGACTGCTCTCTTCAAATTCCGGCAGTCGAGAGTGAAACTCCTTCTGTACTTCCTGTACAGCTCATATTACACTCTGAGCTAATTCCGGTGCTTCGCACTGTGAATAGACTGTCCCTCTGTTTCCCACGGAACAGTCCCAACATTCCCATTATGTTTTGCTTTCAAGCTACCAGCAGCTCGCGGGTGCATTGCTTCTATATCGTAACATACTCCCCCATATGAATCAATGTGCGCTGCGAGCAAAGCGTGATCCAGAGAAGAAAACAAACAGTTGTTATACATATAACACTCCCCTGTTGTTTCAGTTCCACCCTTGGAACTACCCGCCACTGGTTTCCCCAGTGTACCTCTCTGGTTGTCTGACTTCTAAGGAATGAGTGCATCTGCATTACCTTGGCTAGGGAATGTAGTGTTACGCTTAGCAACTCCCTGTTGTGTCTTTGTCTCTGACTTAGACACAGCTTCAACCTGTCTTGAGTTGTCAATAATAGTAACACATGCAACAGCTGAGTTAGCAAACTCTTTTGAATACCTCTTGGGTGGTACACCCTTTGTAACTCTCTCAGACCTGCGTATGAGGTGCTGATCCTCTCTGCTCACTGGTTCAGTCTCAGGACTCTTTGGAGAACCAGTTCCAATAGTAAACAGTGGTTCATCCTTCACTTGTGAAGGTCTAGCCATTGTGTGAGATTTCCTCTCAATGACTGTGTCAACTGAGCTCTTTGAGCTATTACTGTCACTCTCAGTACCACTGTAATCAGTAAAATCATCATCATCATCTGAATTGTCCTCAGTGGGAAATGTGTGAACAATTACTCTCTCCTGTTCAGGAGCACTCTCTAGAAATTTTGTGAGAATCACCTGACCAGATTCAGACAAAATTACTCTGTAGAAACCCTTTTCATAACCCACAAAAATGCCTCTAGCATTCTTTACTCCACCTGGAGCATCAGATTTCACATGAGACCCAAAAACCTTAAAATGGGCAATAGAAGGTTTTCTATGGAACAGCTTCTCAAAAGGAGAACTTCCCAAATCTTTTGAAACCTTTCTCATCCAAGTGTAACAATAACACATTATCGATTCCGCCCAGTACTCATGTGGCAAATGTGAACTCAGCAATTGCGCCTTCATCCCATTTTGCAATTCTCTGTTCACTTTTACACAAATACTTTTGTTCCATGCACCTGCTGAAACAGCAGTCTTGTGCCTTATCCCTTTCTTATCCAGGAAATCCTGAAAATCCTGTAAAAGAAAAACTGGCTTTTCATCTGTGAAAAGACAATCAATGTTAGCATCATGAACATTTTTAACCTTGTCACAAAACCTTTTAAACCTTTCTAAGGCTTCTTGTGGTTTCTGCATTATATGTATCCACACATAATGAGAGAAATAATCCACACACACAAGATAATATCTTGCATTGCCTCTAGATGGTGCTAGAGGACCAATCACATCAGCATACACTCGCTGAAAAACCCTGTCAACTTTGGTCACCTTCTGGACGTCCTTCGTCATACCTGCAAGAGAAATCATGTTAGATTCAGATGCATTACAATTTATACAATCACTTTGATCAAAAGTCAACAAATACAGTCCATCTTTCTCTCTGGCAGAAAGATACAGCTCTCCATCTTTGAAGATTTTGCAGCTATCTCTATCATAGGACAAAGTCAGTCCTTTCTTTGTGATCTGTGAAACACTCAGCAGATTGAACTTTAAATCAGGAACCAAATAGACATTGTTAATAGTCAAGTTCAGACTCTCAAGATACACAGTTCCAAATCCGGTCGCTTCCAGCTCCTGGCCATTGGCCTGTTTCACAGTGAAGCTTTGCTTCTTAAACGTTGAAAACAGATCTCTGCGCGACGTCATGTGTTGCGTCGCTCCAGTGTCCAAAACAAAAGCGTTCTCCGTTGAAAATTCGGCTTTTGTTGACAGCAATGCCTTTGCAGGTTTCACCTGGGACTTGGTACGACTTTTGCCTGACGCCTCAGGCTTTGCAGAGCTCCCCTTAGCTCCTTTCTGCTGACGTGGCCTCTTACAGTTCCGCTGAAGATGCCCAGGTTGGCCACAATTGTAACAACAAACAACGTTCAGAGCTTCAGCTTGCTCTTTCCTTGCAATGGCAGTGGGGGCGCTACATCTCCGGGCCTCACTCCCCCTGTCAGCAACATCCGTTGCAGCAAGAACAGGAACAGCAACAGTTCCTTCACTCCCCCTTTTGGGGTCAAAGCTCTCCTCAGCTTTCGACGAGCTTTTAGGAATTTGGCCAGCGCCATCTTGGCTCCCCCCTTCTGGGGTAGTACACTTTCGGCTCTTGCTTCTCACTCCAGCTTCACAAGCTTCTCGGAGCTTCTGCGAGAACAAAGCCATCTCAATCTCAAGCCTCAGCTTTCAGCAGTGAGCTTGTAATCCAAGAGTCTATTGGCTGTTCACTGCCTTGCACTTGGCAGCTAAATGCTGGCTGTTTTGAAAGTCCCTCCAAGAGCAGTGAGATAGCAGACAAAACAAACGCTGTTTTGCCAGTGTTTTTCCAGCCTCTGACTGTGCCAGCCTCACTTCCATGTTGGTTAGTAACTTTCCACTTTACTGAGGTTTCGTTGCTTAGCAACTGGACATTCCAGGCTTGAGCAGCAAACCCTTATCAGTCCCAGGAATGCGAAGTATGCAGGCTGTTTCTCCGTGCTGTTTTTATCCAAAAGCAGCTTTTGTGAACCAGAGAAGAATCAATCTGTGTTCACACTTTTAGCCCATAATTCAGCATACCTTAGGGATTCCGTTGCTCCTGGTTTATCAGCAAAACCGTCTGCTTCGGTGCTCAGCCGTCCTTTGTAGCTTTCATCCGCACGCTACCATATCTTCCTTTATATCCTTGCAGAGGATGAAGTACGATCCATCAACCTCTTCTGCTGCATTCATGGATCGAAACCATCGGCTCCGTGCTACCAGATGTTGGGAATCAAGCCTTTATCAAGAGAAACTGGCAACTCTCCCAGGCACCCGGCTTGATCTCCTGTTGACCTCCCTGTCTGCTTTCCCGGCAAGATCCAGGCAGAGGTCGCAATAGGCGATCCTTCTCAGCGTGAGAAGAACACACCCCTCTTTCCTGCCCCCCGGGCAGGGGAAAGAGATAGACAGAAAACGTATTTACATGCCTTTATTTCTGTCTTTGCAGCGTTACAAAAAACATGACTGCTCTCTTCAAATTCCGGCAGTCGAGAGTGAAACTCCTTCTGTACTTCCTGTACAGCTCATATTACACTCTGAGCTAATTCCGGTGCTTCGCACTGTGAATAGACTGTCCCTCTGTTTCCCACGGAACAGTCCCAACATTCCCATTATGTTTTGCTTTCAAGCTACCAGCAGCTCGCAGGTGCATTGCTTCTATATCGTAACAGCTTCACCCTGCCATACCTTCAACTTTACTTTGAGGCATTATGCTTGCTTATATTGGATAAGAAAACTGATTTTGTGGGAAAATATCAAAAGGTGGTGCACCTGCCTATGGTATGAGAAAACGAAAATAGATAAAACTTTTACAAATCACTTAATTACAGTAGTAAAAATCTATTTAGAGTATGGGGAAAGTACAAAATTTTTTTAGAAAATAAAACATCACTGTGGATATCCCCAGTGGGAGCTATGATTAGGAAAAGAACAAAAATGGATAAGCAGTGGTAAACATACAGTGAAATTTTAGCTTTTACAGGACAGGAAGCAAGACTGAGAAATCTTAAGGAAGTTAAAAATCTGGAATCTGGAATTATAGGGACAGAACTACCCAAACTGTACAGAAACTTATTCATGTATGCTACTATAGTGGCAAGAATGTTACCGTACTTTTCGCCCTATAGGATGCACTTTTTCCCCTCCAAAAATGAAGGGGAAATCTGGGTGCGTCCTATGGGGCGAATGCAGGCTTTCACTGAAGCTTGGAGAGCGAGAGGGGTTGGTGCGCAACGACCCCTCTCGCTCTCCAGGCTTCAGGAAGACATCCGCAGCCTAGGCAGCCCTGCGGGAATTCCCGCAGGGCTGTCTAGGCTGCGGATAGTAGCCTGCCTCCCGGAGCGCCGGGCGCGCTGAAAGCAGAGCTCCCAGCGCTTCGGGAACACATTCGCAGTCTAGGCAGCCCTGCGGGAGGTCCTGCAGGGATGTCTAGGCTGCGAATAGCAGCCTGCTTCCCAGAGCATCGGGCGCCCTGAAAGCTGAGCGCCCGGTGCTTCGGGAACACATCCGCAGCCTAGGCAGCCCTGCGGGAGGTCCCGCAGGGCTGTCTAGGCTGCGGATAGCAGCCTGCTTCCCGGAGCGTCGGGCGCCCTGAAAGCAGAGCGCCCGGCGCTTCAGGAACACATCCGCAGCCTAGGCAGCCCTGCGGGAGGTCCTGCAGGGATATCTAGGCTGCGGATAGCAGCCTGCTTCCCGGAGCGTCGGGCGCGCTGAAAGCAGAGCTCCCAGCGCTTCGGGAACACATCCGCAGCCTAGGCAACCCTGCGGGAGGTCCCGCAGGGATGTCTAGGCTGCGGATAGCAGCCTGCTTCCCGGAGCGTCGGGCGCCCTGAAAGCAGAGCGCCCGGTGCTTCGGGAACACATCCGCAGCCTAGGCAGCCCTGCGGGAGGTCCCGCAGGGATGTCTAGGCTGCGGATAGCAGCCTGCTTCCCGGAGTGTCGGGCGCCCTGAAAGCAGAGCGCCCGGCGCTTTGGGAAAACCTCCGCAGCCTAGGCAGCCCTGCGGGAGTTCCCCGCAGGGCTTCCCACGCTGCGGATAGCAGTGGAAATGGTTTATTGAATATTTACAGATAAATTGTAAACAGATAAGAACATTGGCAGGATTGTAAAAGATTTATCAGAGTTGCATATGAAAGGAAAGGGGGGGAAATGTAAAATAGAGGAATATATAAAAAATAGTAATCTGCCAAAAATAAAAGAGGAACAAATGCTGATTTTAAATACTCAAATAACAGCTCAAGAAGTATTAGAGGCAATCAATTGGACAAAAAGTGGCAAGTCTCCCCCATTACTTTTTATATCTGTCTTGGAGGTTTTATTAAACATGATTAGAGAGGACCAGCTGATCAAAGGGATTCAGGTCGGAGCTAAACAATATAAATTGAGAGTGTTTGCAGATGACCTAGTATTGACTTTACAAGAGCCAGACACTAGTACGAAAAGAGTTTTAGAGCTAATACAAGTATTTGGTCAAGTAGCAGGCTTTAAGCTGAATAAACAGAAAACGAAAGTACTGGAGAAAAACCTAACAGTTGCTGAAAGAGAGAGGTTTCATAGTGAAACTGGATTAATGGTAGCAAAGAAAGTGAAATACCTGGGGATTAATTTGACATCTAAGAATGTGAACTTATTTAAAGACAATTATGAGAAATGTTGGACGGAAGTTAAGAAAGATTTAGAAATATGGTCAAATTTGAGACTTTCCTTGTTAGGCCGAATTGCTGTTATTAAGATGAATGTTTTGCTGAGAATGTTGTTTTTGTTTCAAACATTGCAGATTGTGGATAAAATGGACTGTTTCAAGAGGTGGCAGAAAGACATATCTAGATTTGTTTGGCAGGGCAAAAAGCCCAGAATAAAATTTAAGATACTAACTGATGCAAAAGAAAGAGGGGGGTTTGCCCTGCCAGACTTAAAACTGTATTATGAATCAGCGGCTTTTTGCTGGCTGAAAAATTGGCTACTTCTTGAGAACACAGACATTTTGGATTTGGAAGGGTTTAACAATAGGTTTGGTTGGCATGCATATATATGGTATGACAAGGTAAAAACTCACAAAGGTTTTAAAAACCATATTGTAAGGAAAGCACTATACAATGTTTGGATTTGGTACAAAGATCCGTTTGAAAATAAAACCCCTAGGTGGTTGTCACCAGTGGAAGCTAAGGAAGTGAAAAAACTTAATATGGAATATAAATGGCCAAAATATTGGGAAATTATAGAACAAGAGGGTGGAAAAGTGAAACTACAGAGCTATGAGAGATTGAAGTCTAAAGTAAGAGACTGGCTCCATTATTATCAGATAAATGAAGTATTCAAACAAGACAGGAAAATTGGCTTTCAGGTGGAGAGATCAAAATTAGAAACAGAATTGTTAGAACCCAATACTAAGAATTTGTCAAGAATGTATAACTTGCTGTTGAAATGGAATACACAAGATGAAACGGTTAAATCAGCTATGATTAAATGGGCACAAGATATTGGTCATGACATCATGTTTGCTGACTGGGAACAGTTATGGACCACCGGTATAAAGTTTACGGCATGTAATGCCTTAAGAGAGAATATTATGAAAATGATTTATAGGTGGTACATGACCCCAGTCAAGCTTGCAAAAATCTATCATCTGCCCAATAATAAATGCTGGAAATGCAATGAAACTGAAGGTACTTTCTACCACCTTTGGTGGACGTGCCCAAGGATTAAGGTCTTCTGGGAAATGATCTATAATGAAATTAAGAAGGTTCTTAAGTGCACATTTCATAAGAAACCAGAGGCTTTTCTCCTGGGCATGGTGGGCCAATTGGTGTCAAGGAAAGATAGGATGTTCTTTATGTATGCTACAACAGCAGCAAGAGTTCTTTTAGCAAAGTATTGGAAGACACAAGAACTACTCACACTGGAAGAATGGCAGACGAAGGTGATAGACTACATGGGACTGGCTGAGATGACTGGCAGAATCCGTGACCAAGGAAAAGAGACGGTGGAAGAAGATGGGAAGAAATACAAAGTTTATCTTAAGAACTGTTATAAAATTAATGAGTGCTAAAATGTCATGGGTAATGTAAAATAGAATTGCAGCGGTAAATGATTGGGTAAGAGAAGAAGGATTAAAGAAAGTGAATGTCAACTGAAATGAGGGGTTGCTGAAGAAAATTTTAAAATAGGGATGCAGAAAAGGGAGGCATGGGGAAGTCGCTGAAATAAGGTTTATGAAGAAGAGGTTATGAAAGTATACATGTTTATATGTTTGTTTGTTTGTTTGTCTATGTATTGTGAATTGTAATGTGTTTAATTTATGTTGGAAAACCAATAAAAATTTATTAAAAAAAAAAAGTGGCAAGTCTCCAGGACTAGATGGACTAACGGCAAAATATTATAAAAAGTTAAGTGAACAATTGGTAAATCCATTGAAAGATGTGATGAATTAGATTTTAAAAACAGGTGAAACCCCAGAAACATGGAAAGAAGCCTATATTACAGTAATTCCAAAACAAGATTCAGATTTATTGCAAATAAAAAATTATAGGCCTATTTCTTTATTAAATAATGATTATAAATTATTTGCAAATATATTAGCTACCAGATCGAAAACAATATTAGGTGAGTATATACATCAAGATCAGGTAGGATTCCTCCCAGGTAGACAAATGAAAGAGACTATAAGAAATATTAGGGGTCAAGTTTACTGCATGTACAATGTTAAAGGAAAATATTATGAAAATGATGTATAGATGGTACGTAACCCCTGTAAAATTAGCAAAGATTTATCACAACAGTGATAATCTATGCTGGAAATGTAAAGAAAAGGAGGGTACCTTCTATCATATGTGGTGGACCTGTCCCAAGGTGAAAGACTTCTGGGAGAAGATTTATAATGAATTGAAAAAAAATATTGACATATACATTTGTTAAGAAACCAGAGGCCTTTCTTCTTGGAATAACAGGTTTGGAATTGCCCAAAAAAGATGTTAGATTGTTTTTGTATGCCACAACTGCAGCTCAAATTTTACTGGCCAAGAATTGGATAACACAAGAAGTACCACTGTGGAAGAATGGCAGATGAAGATGATGGACTTTTCGGAGCTAGCCGACCTGACCAGAAGAGTCCATGACCAGAAGGAGGAGGAGCATCAGGAAGAATGGAAGAATTTCAAAGATTATTTACTTAAATATGTTAAGATAAATTAATTAGAAATACTTGCAAGAAAATAGATAGGCTAAGGATTTAAATATGTGAAGTTATAGAATACAATGTTTAAAGCAAAGATGAAATGAAACAAAGATGTTAAGAGGATTAAGTAAATTTTGTGAGAATCTGTTTTGGAAAACCGTTACAATGATGATAATAATAATAATAATAATAATAATAATAATAATAATAATAATAATTTATTATTTATACCCCGTCCATCTGGCTGGGCTTCCCCAGCCACTCTGGACGGCTTCCAAAAAAAATATTAAAATACTTTACTACATCAAACATTAAAAGCCTCCCTAAACAGGGCCGCCTTCAGATGTCTTCTAAAAGTCTGGTAGTTGTTGATCTCTTTGACATCTGGTGGGAGGGCATTCCACAAGGAGGGCGCCACTACCGACAAGGCCCTCTGCCTGGTTCCCTGTAACTTGGCCTCTCGCAGTGAGGGAACCGCCAGAAGGCCCTCGGTGCTGGACCTCAGTGTCCGGGTAGAACGATGGGGGTGGAGACGCTCCTTCAGATATACTGGACCGAGGCTGTTTAGGGCTTTAAAGGTCAGCACCAACGCTTTGAATTGTGCTCGGAAACGTATTGGGAGCCAATGTAGGTCTTTCAAGACCGGTGTTATATGGTCTCGGCAGCCGCTCCCAGTCACCAGTCTAGCTGCCGCGTTCTGGATTAGTTGTAGTTTCCGGGTCACCTTCAAAGGTAGCCCCACGTAGAGTGCATTGCAGTAGTCCAAGCAGGAGATAACCAGAGCATGCACCACTCTGGCGAGGCAGTTCGCAGGCAGATAGGGTCTCAGCCTACGTACCAGATGGAGCTGGGAAACAGCTGCCCTGGACACAGATTTGACCTGTGCCTCCATGGACAGCTGTGAGTCCAAAATGACTCCCAGGCTGCGCACCTGGTCCTTCAGGGGCACAGTTACCCCATTCAGGACCAGAGAATCCTCCACAACTGCCCGCCTCCTGTCCCCCAAAAACAGTACTTCTGTCTTGTCAGGATTCAACCTGAATCTGTTAGCCGCCATCCATCCTCCAACCACCTCCAGACACTCACACAGGACCTTCACTGCCTTCACTGGTTCTGATTTAAAAGAGAGGTAGAGCTGGGTATCATCTGCATACTGATGAACACCCAGCCCAAACCCCCTGATGATCTCTCCCAGCGGCTGCATGTAGATGTTGAAAAGCATGGGGGAGAGGACAGAACCCTGAGGCACCCCACAAGTGAGAGCCCAGGGGTCTGAACACTCAACCCCCACACCACTTTCTGAACACGGTCCAGGAGAAAGTAGCGGAACCACTGTATGACAGTGCCCCCAGCTCCCAGCCACTCAAGACAGTCCAGAAGGATGTTATGGTCGATGGTATCAAACGCCGCTGAGAGATCCAGCAGAACTAGGAAACAGCTCTCACCTTTGTCCCTAGCCTGCCGGAGATCATCAACCAGTGCAACAAGGCAGTTTCAGTCCCATGATGAGGCCTGAATCCTGACTGGAAGGGATCCAAATGGTCCGCTTCTTCCAGGCGTGCCTGGAGTTGTTCAGCAACCACTGGCTCAATCACCTTGCCCAAGAATGGAAGATTTGAGACTGGGCGATAGTTGGCCATCGTGGCCGCATCTAAAGATGTTTTTTTAAGAAGCGGTTTAATAACCGCCTCTTTCAGCGGGTCTGGGAAGGCTCCCTCACGGAGGGAAGCATTCACCACCCCACGAAGCCCATCGCCCAGCCCTTCCCGGCTAGCTTTTATAAGCCAGGATGGGCAAGGATCAAGGAGACAGGTGGTTGTCAAGCATCAAGGAGACAGGCAGCCTGTCCACATCCTCGGAGGTAACAGATTGGAATTGATCCCACGCAATTTGACTAGACAGGACTCTAGCACTCTCCCGCCCCGGCCCTGCTCCCACGGTGGAGCGACTTTGTCTGCAAAAAAACTTTGCAAAATCATTGCAGGAGATCATGTGGCCCGTACTGGGCCCCGATGTAACAGGTGGTTCCGCTAAATTGTGAACCACCTGCTGCTGTTTTCTGCAGATGCAATAGAGGCGGTGAAGAAAGTCTTCTTCAGGACTTCCGGTCAGCGCCAGCGCTTACTGGCGGATTTCCCCTGGAGTTCCCGAGGGAGATCTGCTTCGTGGGTTCGGGTCCTGCGGCTACGGCGGAGCGGGGACCCTTAAAACTCACAGGCGTGAAGACTGTGAACCGGAGACTTGGTGGGCACCATTGCGCCCCCCCGACGCTGTGAAGGAGCCTTTTTAAAGGCTACGGAACAGCTGTGGGTGTGCGGCGCGGTGCTGAGAGTCGTTTTTCACCCAGCCTATGAAGTGAAGCCGCGTCGCCATTAGCGGAGAGCGCTGATTTCTTTCTGAAAATTGGATTAACAAGAAACAACTTTCTGTGAGTAGGATTAAAGTTTAAAGATTAATTGGACGCTAAAATTGAAGAAATTGGGCACCGAGACGGACAAGCACTAAAAAGGAAGTCTGCTTTCCGTTCTGCAGTAAGATTAAAGCAAAAGACATCTAAGCTGTAACCATATACAGGAGACTGGTGGGAGTTAAGGAATCCACCGTTAAAAAGGAAAAAGAACTCCCCCCCCCGAAGGCAGGAGAGGGGGGGGAAGAAAATTTTACAGTACTTCCCTGCTTTTTAAAAGAATTTGGACTGTATACCGCTGCTCTTAAACCTGGGATCGGACTGCCGGAGAAAAGAAAACCGGCTAAGGACTGTTGCTACATGAAGGTAAAAAAGTAACTGAGATACTGACTTTGGTAACTCTCAACTTGGAAACACTTTACTTTGTTGCACTGTAAAGACTTATGCAGGACAGTATTGCTTTGGATCTTTTTAAAACCAAAATCGCAAGAGATTCTAAGAGAAATTAAACTATATCAAACACAGTTTAGGAAATTGATGAATCAAGAAATAGAATGGAAAATTAAACAAATGAGACAAAGTGGTAAGCTATTGGCTTGGCAAATAAAGAAGAGACAAAAACTCAACACGGTAACAAATTTAGAAGTGGATGGAAAGAATATATTTAACCCAGTGGAGATTAGGAATTGTTTTCAGGGCTACTTTAGACAACTTTATACACAAGGGCCGCAGAAAGAAATGGACATAGAACAATTCCTTGAGAAAAATGGACTGAAAAAGATTTCTCAGGAAAGTAAGAGAATTTTGAACCAGGAAATATCAGAACAAGAAATAGAAGGTGCCATTCAAAGTATGACGTTGGGCAAATCTCCTGGACCGGACGGACTGACTTCCAGATACTACAAAGTTTTGAAGGAATGGTTATTACAACCTCTGAAGGAAGTCTGTAATGAAATTATGGAAGGGAAAAGGGCACCAGATACGTGGAGAGAGGCTTATATCATACTTATACCAAAGACAGAGACTGAAAAGACCCAACTTAAGAACTACCGACCCATCTCGTTATTAAATGTGGATTATAAAATCTTTGCTGATATTTTAGCAAAGAGATTGAAAAGAGTCTTGATGGAGGAGATTCATGGGGACCAAGCGGGCTTTCTCCCGAAAAGGCACCTGTCGGATAACGTAAGGAATATAATTGACATTTTGGAAAAGTTGGAAGTGAATATAAACACTAAGGCAGTTTTGATATTTGTGGATGCCGAGAAAGCCTTTGACAATATTTCTTGGAGCTTTATGTTGAAGAACCTCCGGGGGATGGGGGTAGGTCAAGGGTTTGAAAATGGTATAGGTGCAATATATTCTGAACAGAAAGCAAAACTAATTGTAAATAATGTGGTTACAGAAGAGTTCAAGATAGAAAAAGGGACACGTCAGGGGTGCCCTATCTCTCCACTACTTTTTATATCAGTCCTGGAGGTTTTGCTAAATATGATTAGGAAGGACCAGTTGGTTAAAGGGGTTCAGGTCGGAGCTAAACAATATAAATTGAGAGCATTTGCAGATGACCTGGTACTTACATTACAAGAGCCAGAAGCTAGTACGAAAAGAGTTTTGGAACTAATTCAAGAGTTTGGTCAAGTGGCAGGATTCATTTCATTTTTTTCAAACCTTTATTGCATTAGCGTACAGCCATAGCAGGATAAGACAAAAATGCTAGAGAGAAGCAACCTAACAAAATCCAAACGATATTAGTGGCATTGTGACATTTAAATAACCCTAAAACAATAATGTAAAAATTTAGTTGCCAGCGCCGGGAATCTAAAATGCAGATGTATATAAAACATATAATGGCCCCAAAATAGGCTCGGCACATTAGGTTAAAAAGGTAATACAAAGAATTAAAACAGGTCCAGGTCTGGAACACACTACCCAGTCAGTGTAGCCCTAAGTTTCAAAGCCTGCGCTATAAAGATTGCCACCCCACGTGAAATTTGGGGATTTGCATCCACAAGAAGCGATTTCAAACAGTCTTCCTTAGATGTGATGGTGGGCGGGATCAAGAGGAGGAGCTTAGTTCTTATTAGCTCATAAATAGGGCAGTAGAAAAAGAAGTGTATGAAGTCCTCTACTTCATTCATTGTGCATGGACATAGACGCTGAGTAATGGGGGTCTTAAAGTAAATCCCCTGCAAGAAGGCCGTGGGTATAGAATGGAAACGGGCCATGGTAAACGCTCTTCTCAAATTGGGCTCCGTCAGGTCTATCAAGTAGTTGGCAAGTGATCTTACCACTTTCACTTTAGGGAGCCACTTGGAGAGGCGAGCTGTGGCGGACTGTGCCCGGTCCATGGCCTCGTCTCTTGTAAGAATCCAGGCCCGGATATTATGATGGTCCCAAGATGACAGCGTGTCAAGATCTGGGAGGGAGTAGCGTGCCGTGATAATCTCCATGGCCTTGGACCATTTGTTGTTATAAGCACAAGTTAAAAAGGCTTGCCTGGCTAGTAGGGAGCCTGGGGCTTTGATTAATTTACAATAAAAACTAATTATTCTAATGTGGGCTCTCGCAACAATAGAGGGGAGGCCCAGTTCTGTTCTTAACTGTGCAGCAACCGAGCCCTTGGGGAGGCCCAGTAACTTTCGTGCAAAAGAGTTTTGTAGAATCTCGAGCCGTTGTAGTGTTTTTAAATTCCACCCCCAGATTTCAACCCCATACAGTAACATCGGGAGGACTTTGCTGATAAATGCTTTTCTGATTGGAGGAACCAACTGGCCGCCTTTTGCATAGAAGAATTTCTCCAAGGCTTTGATGGTTCTACGGGCAGCCAGGATGGTCATATTTAGGTGAGCTGACCAACTAAGCCCATGCTGAAAAGTGATGCCCAAATACTTGAATGCTGAACAATATTCAATAGAGTGGCCCTCAAAATTCCAGAATGGCTTCCGAGTTTTCGTGCCAAAAGTAAGAATTTTGGTTTTGGCGAAATTGATTTTGAGGGAGTTGGTATCACAATATGTCATGAGCCCTCTGAGCATGTTGTTTAAGCCCTGCTTGGTTAAAGACAGTATCACCATGTCGTCCGCATAGAGTAATATGGGGATCTTGCGCTGTTGTAAAGAGGGGGCAGATTGGTTTAGGGCCTTCATGGTTGTAACGATGTCATTAATGTAGAAATTAAATAGAAAAGGGGCCAAGAGGGAAAGAATCAGAGGGAAAGAATCAGAAAGAGCTCCCAGAGGGCCAAATTTTACTCTGGCCGATATGTCATTATGAATTTCCATAAGAAGGTGGAGGAGTCTCTTATCTATGTTGGTGTAACTAAGCTTCTGCCATAGCCTATCTCTAGGGATGGAGTCAAAAGCGGAGGTCAGGTCCACAAAAGCCGCGTGTAGTTTGCAGTTGAACCTGTTTAGGTATTTATCAATCAATGTAAATAGAACAAGACATTGGCCAGATGTACTATGACCTTTACGGAAGCCAGCCTGTTCCGGATGGAATAGCTTTGTTTCTTCTGCCCACTCGATTAATTTCTCTAACAAGAATCTAGAGTAAACCTTGTATGATATGTCCAGCAGGCTAATAGGTCGATAGTTACGCGGATCTTGTGGGTCCCCCTTTTTATGTATTGGGATGACTATGCTCTGTTTCCAGTTAGGTGGAATCTTAAGAGTAGCATTAATAGTGGTAAAGAGAGATGCTAAAATAGGGGCCCACCACGTCTGGTTCGATAAAAATACCTCAGGTGGTATCATATCCTCCCCCGGGGATTTATCCCCTGATAGCATGCTAATTAGTTGTAAACATCTCTCTGGGGAAACTGGTTCCCAGGTGGGCAAGGCAGATGCTGGAAGAGAAGAGACTACGTTTACTTCAGGATCTGGGGTGGAATACAGCTGAGCAAAGTGAGAGTGCCAACTGGCTGCTGTGATATTATTAACGATGAATGAGTGGGGTCTTAAACCTGCATTAATTAAATTCCAGAATTTCTTGTCGTCACGGGTTTTAATGGCCACTGACAGGGCCGTCCAGCATTCTTTCGCAAAGAGCAATTTCTTATGTTGAAGCAACTTCTTGTAGTATGAACGGAATTGGGCTAACTCCCTGATTTTGCTCTGGGAGCTGTCTGATTTCATCTCAGACTGAAGAAATCTAAGCCAACTTCTGCACTGTTTGCATTCTTGGTCGAACCAAGTTTGATTCTTCCAGGTTAGAATCGCACGGGGAGGTTTCGTGAGTGAAGGAAGCAAGTAGGCTAGAATTTGCTGGAAAGTTGAGAAATGATTCACATTCGTTGTTAACAGCTGAGCTTTCAAGGCTAGGATCTCAGGGGAATTTAGGAGGACTTTTATGTCTTGCTCCAGATAGATATCCCACTTCTTACGTCCGGGGGCTAAGATCAGTGGGTCCTGGAGGTGGAATGAGCTGGGAAGCCCCAGCTGTGTGTGGGGGAAGGAGATGGCGATTGGAAGGTGGTCACTTTCGGTTCTGTTGAACACATTGAAACAATATGCCTTATCATTAAATGCCGAGGAGGACCAGATGTAGTCTATAACGCTTGCCCCTCTCGAACCTAGAAAAGTATAGAATCCCCCGGACCAGTCTTTGGGTGTGCCATGCAAGCTGTGCAGGCCGCAGTTTATGGTAAGCTCCAGTAGTATGATGCCAGCCTTATTGATGGTCTTATCATGTGAATTCCACGTAGGAAACCACTCCTCTTCTATGAATAATTGCAACTTGTGGGTGAATGAGCTTATATCTGCTCCGATTCTGGCATTAAAGCCCCCCATTATAAAGATCTCTGACTTTGGAAATTCAGCCACCGATTTATCGAGGATAAATCTTAAATCCTCCCAAAACTGATTTGAATGAGAAGGGGAGGAGGTAGATGGATTGTACAAGTTTACACATATGAAGTCCCCAACCGAGCTGTTAGTGATATGTAAAGTTTGAATGGAATTACTCTCTAACCAAAAGAGAGGAGAGATATTAAGTTGAAGCTCCTGCGAAACAAATGTTACCAGGCCACCACTAGGGCGCCCATACAAATGTGTTTTGGTCGCAGGAATCACAAAGGTGTCATAGCCCGGTAGGGATGGGGGGGGGTGACGATTCTAGGCACCAGGTCTCTTGTATACCCATAATCTGGAATTTCGCTAAAAACTCTTTCATATCCCTGCCATCCTGTTTGGACGTCCATCCCGCCACATTCCAGGATAGCACATTAAAGCAGTTTGAAGAGGGACTATGTGCTAGTCAGTTACTCTGGTTACTGGTGGGAGAGGCATTGTCAAGGGTCTGAGACAGCACCAGGCGTGAAGTTGCCGAAGGTAACGAAGGGGTGGTAATTTGATTGATATGTCCAACAGGGTCATCAGTAAGACCTGAGCTGTCTCTTTGCACAGTGGCTTCCTTAACGTTTATGTATTGGCTTGAAGAGGTTGTGGGTAAATGAGGTTCTGCCAAAAGAGGTTGACTGGCAAAGGACGAGGATGTACAGTCATCTGAGTGGGCCGCACTGATTGAAGACTCCAGGTCAGGCATAGAAGAATAGGACATTGACAGATTTCCAAGATGAGGGGTGTTTGGCGCATTGCTCTTTAAGACGAAGGGCGAAGTAGTTGATTGCAGATCTATTAGTAGAGGTGAAGGGAGACTGCGTTGCGACGGAGTATGAGGAGCTTCCGCCAGGCAGACTGCCATATCATCCGTTAATGGAGTCCCAATATTTGGCAGGGATTTCTGGGGTGTTAGCCCCTTCATGGCTGCGTTCCTTTGATTTAGTAGGTTACTATGACCAGATTTTGAGGACATTTTTTTCTCATGAAGTACATGTGTAAGTTGCTGCTTGAGTATATCAAGCCTATTAATAACTTCCTGCTGTTCTTCTAATGGCAACTCACCATAGGATGAGATAAGGTCCCTCTCCTCTAAAGCAGCCAGATGGCTGGGCCCGCTTTGGTCATGCTTCTCTGTTGCTGGAGTAGATAAACCAGGTAGCTTGGGCTGAGAGGGAGGGTGAGGTTCCCGGGTGGGCAGCTTGAGTTTCAAGACTATGTCGCGCCAGTCTGGTGAGCGGATACCTTTTTGTACGATATTACGGAAAAGAGGTTTAATCCTGGTGTCATGAAAGACTCTCGTTGGAAAGATGCCCCAGGTGGCCAAAAACGCTTTACGCCTAACCAGTATGGAAGGAATTTTTGGTGACTGGAAGGAGAGCAGTACTTTTTGGAACCGATGGTAGTAGTTCAAAAGTTTCACTGAACTAAGATTTATTAGCGGAGGCCAAATCTGAAGGAGTTGCCTTAGATGATCTTTGATATCTCTCGAATTATTCCACCTTGGGGACCTGGGGTCACTGCTGCGTATAGTTAGGCATATTTTGTTTGCTTGTAGGATCAGAGATTGAGAGTCCATTTGAGCTTTTAATAAGTGACCACCAGAACCACTTTCATGTCTAACAGGGGAGGTACACCTCTGTCCCTTTAAATCCCTCGGAGGCAGAGTGAGGTTGTGCTGCAACTCCAACAAATGGGCCTCAAGCTTTTGGTGAAGGTTATTCACCTGCATGGAGATCCCATTTATGCTCTTAAAGATGCAGCGCAGGGTCCTGGTTATTAATTGGAAATGATCGAATCCCATGCCGTCGCCCAGGGCCGACTCGGACTCCCCCTTCGAGGTGGCTCTCACTTCTTTGTCATTATCCTTAGCATTATTCATTGCCTTCGAGTTCACCCCCTCCACTTCTATGTCGGCTGCGAGGTCAATTAAAGGATTAAAACGATTGTGAGTTTCAACCGTGTAGCTATCTTCCTCGTTATTTCTGCTACAGTTAAAAAAGAAAGAATCAATCTTGGACTGTTTGGGCCTCGGGGGAGGCATTGCCTCATCCAGGTCCCTTGGCCGCTTGCCATGACCCATAGTGGAGATAAGGAGAAATATCCGTAGTAATTGGAAATATCTTAATGCACCTTAGAGAGTATTGTAGGAGGCAGGGGAGTGGTAAGTAAAAAAAGTTGGTAGAGTTCGTTGCTTACTTACAATTCTCAGTCCTCATAACTCATCGCCTCCTAGGCAGCTCCGCCACATTATAACCTCTCCCCTCTTTATTATTTTCTGTTCTTCTTAGCCAGTAGACAAAGCAATGGACGAAACTGCAAGTTAGTCACAAGGACTACAATCAATCTTCACTGGGCGTTCATTGTTACGCTAAGTCGAATAGAGCCATAAAACAATAAAACAGTACCAATAAACTAAAAACAACAGAAGACAAAAAGATAAGGCAACTATAAGGCAGCTAATAAAACAATTAAAATGTGAACTTAGGATCAAAAGGTGACTAAAAACAACTTAAAAGCTTAATGGAAGGCGGGAGGCTCTGACTAGGCTGCTACCTCCGCTGCCATTATGTAGATGATCTATAGGTGGTACATAACCCCAGTCAAGCTTGCAAAGATTTACCATTTGCCTGACAATAAATGTTGGAAATGTAAGGAAAATGAAGGCACATTCTTTCACCTCTGGTGGACGTGCCGGAAGATTAAGGCATTCTGGGAAACAATCTATAATGAACTGAAAAAGGTATTTAAATATACCTTCCCTAAGAAACCAGAGGCCTTTCTCTTGGGTATTGTCGGCCAAGGGGTGTTAAAGAAGGATATAACTTTTTTTATGTATGCTACAACAGCAGCAAGAATACTCATTGCAAAGTACTGGAAGACACAAGATCTACCCACCTTGGAAGAATGGCAGATGAAGGTGATTGACTACATGGGCCTGGCAGAGATGACGAGCAGAATCCGAAACCAGGGAAGAGAAGCAGCGGAAGAAGAATGGAAAAAATTTAAGGACTATTTAAAGAAATATTATAAAATTAATGAAAGTTAAAATGATGTTGGATTAGAAAATAAATGGTTACTATCAGTAATGGATAAGATAAGGAGAATAAGTAAGATCAAACTAAGTTAAAATAAGGGAAGATTTGCTGAATAAATGATTAGAAATTGGAATACAGAAAAGGGAGGCATGAGGAAGTCGGGGAAGTAAGGTACAAGAAAATAAGATCTGAAATTGTACTTGTTTTTGTTTGTTTGTTGTGTTTATTGTATTGTATTGTTTTGTTTTTGTTGTTATAAAAAAAACCTTTAATAAAAAAAATAAATGAAGAAAGTCTTCTTCGCCGTCGCTACCGCCACTTGGTAGGCTCGACATTGAGCTCTAACCCGTGTCCGGTCAGCTTCAGAATGAGTTATCCGCCACCGGTGCTCTAGCCGTCTCAACGATTGTTTCATTGCCCTCAGATCCGTGGAAAACCACGTGGCTGTCCGGGCTCCATGCAATCAGAGATGGCGCTTCAGAGCCAAACAGTCAATAGCCCTGGTTAACTCCACACTCCAGCGGGCCACCAGGGAATCAGCTGAAAGGCCATCAACATGGGATAAAGCATCCCCTACCACTCTCTGGAAACCATTTGGATCCATTAAGTGGCGGGGGCGGACCATCCGAATCGGTCCCACCTCCCTGCAGAGAAGTCCAGTTGCGACTTCCAGTCGGCGCCAGCGTTTAATGGCGGTCTCCTGCTGAGCTCAGCTCAGGGAGACTACTCCGTGAGTTCGGGTCCGACCGCTACGGCGAAGCGGGGACCCCTAAAATCACAGGCGCGGAAGCCTGTGAACAAGGAGACTCAGTGGGCACCTGAAGCGCCCCCCGTTACTGCGAAGGAGCCTTTTTAAAGGCTCCGGAGCGGCATCGGGTGAGAGCGCGGTGCTGAGAGTCGCTACCCAGCTCGCGGAGTGAAGCCGCGTCGCCATAACGGAGAGCGCCGATTCCTTCCTGGCATTTGGATTTACAACTACCCGTGAGTAAGATTGGGAAATCTCCGGGATTTAAAGGAAAAAGATTTGAAAATTTGGCTGAAAACGGGAAAGAGTTAAAATAAGGAAGTCTGCCTTTCCCGGACTGCATGACAGTTAAAGCAACGATATACAAGCTGCAATTTGACGGAAGACAGCTCTATTTTTATTCAACCTAGACATTGAACCTGAACCTTCCCCCTTAGCAGCAGGAGCGGGGGGGGTGAACGTGAACTAGTATTACCTGCTGGAAAGAGGTGAAAGGAAAAATTATTCCGCTGTTCTAAACCCTTGGGAAAGGACTGCTTTAAAAAGGACTAAGTCACCGGGACTGGATGCTGTCATTTGAGACTGGATACAAAGTTGGTGTATTGCAAGTTGGATATAAAGTTGAGACTTTATTTGCTACTGTTGGTGGCTGAGGATACAAAATGACAGTTCTCTGACTGGAAAATTACTAGAAAAGTTGTGGCCATTTTTGTTTTCTTTTTCTTTGTTTCCCTGTACCTTGAACTGTGAATTGCTCCCTCTAGAGGGTTGAGGGAAAATTTAACAGTGTAAAGAACAAGTTAGTGGAGTTTTCCATCTGGAAACAATTCCTGTGGGAACGACCTTGGGACATGAGAGGCCAAGAGGATGAGATAAAAACAAGAGCAAAAACAAAAATTGCACAAAGGAGAAGAGGTTCCATATCAGGCTTAGCCCTCGCAGGTGTAGAAGGGCAGGAAAGAGGGATGGATACAGTGACACAAGCACTATTAAAAATTAATGAATCATTAGAGGCTTTGACCAAGCAAGGTACAGAAAATTCTAAACAACTAACAGAGCTATCAGAGAAGCTTGATTTGAACACTAAAAGTGTGGCATCTAACACAGAGACTATAAATAAATTAATTGAAGAAAATGTTGTAATTCGTAAGACTGCTGAAGAGGCAAAAATTATAGCTGAATCTACGCAAGTTAAATTAGAACCTGTTTGTAAAAAGCTAGAGGAACATGAGGCGGCCCTGTCCTTAATAGATCTTCAGAGAAAGGAGAGGAACTTGAGATTGAGAGCCGTTCCAGAAAGTGAGCAGGACAATTTGGCAGAGTTCCTCACAAAAGAATTTTCGGATTTCTGGCAAGTGAATTCGAAAGAGGAGGAATTCAAGATAGTTACGGCCTTCAGACTGGGAAGAAGACAGAATAAAAAGAAGCCAAGGGACTGCCTGATAACCTTGAGATCTAAGGAGGAGAGAGATAAAATATTGAATTTACAATATCAAAGATCTCTGGAGATTGAAGACTCCTTTGTTCAGATTTATAAGGATATTCCTAAATATATCTTGGAAGTGAGAACCTACTACAAGGATCTGACCACCTTGTTGATGAAGAATAATATAATATACAGATGGGAGTACCCACAAGGCCTGTCTTTTAACTATAAAGGGAAAAAAATTAAAATAAAAACAGTGCAAGATAAAGAACAGTTTCTGGAAAAAAATCAAGAAGACCTTGTGAAGGGAGTGGTGGACCTGACTACTGAGGCTAAGGACTTAGCGGATATATCGAACTTGACATTTGGACTTCAGACCCCAACAAAGGAAGAACAACTGCTGGGGGCAGTTGGAGGAGCAACAAAGTAGACAACAATATGGCTCTACAAATTTTAAGCTGGAACTGTAATGGCTTGAACCTTCCCAGAAAAAGACGTGATGTTTTCCATATTTTAAAAAAAGAACAATTGGATTTGATTTGTTTGCAAGAAACCCACGTGACTAGAACACATAGAAAATTAATTGTTAATAAAAGACTGGGACAGGAATTTATTTCATCAGATAAAGTGAAAAAAAGAGGAGTGGTGATTTATGCTAAGGAAAAATTGGCCCCTAAGTTGATGTTTAAAGACGAACAAGGAAGATATTTGGCAATAGAAATACAAGTCCAAGGAGAAAAATTATTGATAATTGGGATCTACACTCCGAATGAAGGGAAGTCAGAGTTCTTTAAGAAACTACATGAGACATTAATGGACTATTTGGATTACAATATAATCATGATGGGAGACATGAATGGAGTGGTCTCTACAAATATGGACAAAGCACTAAGACAGGTGGTTTCTAAGGATGGGAGACTACCCAAGACTTTTTTTTGAAATGACAGATAATATCGACTTGATTGACATCTGGAGAACAAGAAACCCTCTGGAGAGAGAGGGAACTTTTTTCTCTGAAGCAAAAATGACCTGGACCAGAATCGACCAAATTTGGGTAACTAGTGGAATGGCACCTAAGATAAAGAAAGTGGAAATCTGCCCAAAGACTTGCTCCGACCATAACGCCGTAAAGATGGAAATGAACACAACAACAGCTGGTTCCTTCAGATGGAGGATGAATGACTCCCTATTTAGAGATTAAGAGGTGTACAGAAAGGCCCAGAAAACTATCAAGGACTACTTTGAGATAAACCTGAAAACAGAGGTGGAGAAAAGAACAATTTGGGACGCAAGTAAAGCCGTTATGCGAGGATTCTTGATACAGCAGAATACTTTAAAAAAGAAGAGACAGAACGAAAAGAAAGATAAGATTTTGGAAAGGATAAAAGAAGGTGAAAAAAAATTGAGATCAAAGCCAAAGTCTCACGAAATCTTAAGAGAAATAAAGTTTTATCAGAGACAGTACATGGAACTGATGAACCAGGAGATAGAATGGAAAATAAAGCAAATGAGACAAAAGACATTTGAATCGGCAGATAAATGTGGGAAACTTCTGGCATGGCAATTGAAGAAAAGACAAAAACTGAATATGGTTACAAGCTTAGAGGTTGAAGGAAAGAACATTTTTAGGCCAAATGAGATTAGAAACTGCTTTCAGAGTTATTTCAGAAGACTTTATGCACAAGGGCCGGTGGATGAAAAAGAGATAGAAGAATTTCTTTAAAAATATGGATTACAAAAAATATCTGAACAAAGTAAAGTGAGTTTAAACCAGAAAATAACTGAGCAGGAAATAGAGGGAGCCATTCAAAACATGAAATTGGGAAAATCTCCAGGACCAGACGGTCTGACTTCCAGATATTATAAAGCTTTGAAAGATTGGCTGATTCAACCGTTTAAGGAAGTCTGTAATGAAATTTTAGAGGGGAAGAAGGCACCTGAATCGTGGAAAGAAGCATATATTACACTTATACCAAAATCGGAGACTGAAAAGAACCAGATTAAGAACTACCGCCCTATATCATTGCTTAATGTGGATTACAAAATTTTTGCAGACATTTTGGCAAAAAGATTGAAGAGGGTTTTGGTGGGTGAGATTCATAAAGACCAGGCTGGCTTTCTCCCAGGAAGACATTTATCTGACAATGTGAGAAATATAATAGACATTATGGAATTACTTGAGAATAACATTAACACTAAGGCAGTATTAATATTTGTGGACGCTGAGAAAGCCTTTGACAATATCTCTTGGAGTTTTATGAAAAAGAATCTCAAAGGAATGGGGGTGGGCCAAGGTTTTGAGAATGGTATAGGTGCAATTTATTCTGAACAAAAAGCAAAACTAATTGTAAATAACGTGGTTACTGAAGAAATTGCTATTGAAAAAGGGACACGACAGGGGTGCCCAATATCCCCACTACTTTTTATAACTGTTCTGGAGGTTTTACTAAATATGATTAGAGGTGACCAGCTGGTAAAAGGGATTCAGGTCGGAGCTAAACAATACAAGTTGAAAGCGTTTGCAGATGATCTAGTTTTAACTTTGCAAGAGCCAGACACTAGTACAAAAAAAGTTTTGGAGATAATACAAGTCTTCGGTCGAGTGGCAGGTTTTAAGTTAAATAAACAAAAAACAAAGGTATTGGGAAAGAATTTAACAGTGGAGGAAAGAGAGAAGTTTCAGAGTGAAACTGGATTAATGGTAGCAAATAAGGTGAAATATCTAGGGGTTAATTTAACAACTAAGAATGTGAACTTATTTAAAGACAACTATGAGAAATGCTGGACAGAAATTAAGAAAGATTTGGAAATATGGTCAAATTTGAGACTTTCCTTGTTAGGCCGAATTGCTGTTATTAAGATGAATGTTTTGCCAAGAATGCTGTTTCTGTTTCAAACATTGCAGATTGTGGACAGAATGGACTGTTTCAAGAAGTGGCAGAAAGATATATCGAAATTTGTCTGGCAGGGCAAAAAGCCCAGAATAAAATTTAAGATATTAACTGACGCAAAAGAAAGAGGGGGGTTTATAATAATAATAATAATAATAATAATAATAATAATAATAATAATAATAATAATAATAATAATTTATTATTTATACCCCGCCCATCTGGCTGGGCCTCCCCAGCCACTCTGGGCGGCTTCCATAAAAACCAAAAATACAGTAAAATATCACACGTTAAAAACTTCCCTGAACAGGGCTGCCTTAAGATGTCTTCTGAATGTCAGGTAGTTGTTTATCTCTTTGACATCTGCTGGAAGGGCGTTCCACAGGGCGGGCGCCACTACCGAGAAGGCCCTCTGCCTGGTTCCCTGTAGCTTTGCTTCTCGCAATGAGGGAACCGCCAGAAGGCCCTCGGCACTGGACCTCAGTGTCCAGGCAGAATGATGGGGGTGGAGACGCTCCTTCAGGTATACTGGACCGAGGCCGTTTAGGGCTTTAAAGGTCAGCACCAACACTTTGAATTGTGCTCGGAAACGTACTGGGAGCCAATGTAGGTCTTTCAAGACCGGTGTTATATGGTCTCGGCGGCCGCCCCCAGTCACCAGTCTAGCTGCTGCATTCTGGATTAGTTGTAGTTTCCGAGTCACCTTCAAAGGTAGCCCCACGTAGAGCGCATTGCAGTAGTCCAAGCGGGAGATAACCAGAGCATGCACCACTCTGGCGAGACAGTCCGCAGGCAGATAGGGTCTCAGCCTACGTACCAGATGGAGCTGGTAAACAGCTGCCCTGGACACAGATTTGACCTGTGCCTCCATGGACAGCTGTGAGTCCAAAATGACTCCCAGGCTGCGCACCTGGTCCTTCAGGGGCACAGTTACCCCATTCAGGACCAGGGAATCCTCCACACCTGCCCGCCTCCTGTCCCCCAAAAACAGTACTTCTGTCTTGTCAGGATTCAACCTCAATCTGTTAGCCGCCATCCATCCTCCAACCGCCTCCAGACACTCACACAGGACCTTCACCGCCCTCACTGGTTCTGATTTAAAAGAGAGGTAGAGCTGGGTATCATCCGCATACTGATGAACACCCAGCCCAAACCTCCTGATGATCTCTCCCAGCGGCTGCATGTAAATGTTGAAAAGCATGGAGGAGAGGACAGAACCCTGAGGCACCCCACAAGTGAGAGCCCAGGGGTCTGAACACTCATCCCCCACCACCACTTTCTGAACACGGCCCAGGAGGAAGGAGCGGAACCACTGTATGACAGTGCCCCCAGCTCCCAGCCCCTCAAGACGGTCCAGAAGGATGTTATGGTCGATGGTATCAAACGCCGCTGAGAGATCCAGCAGAACTAGGAAACAGCTCTCACCTTTGTCCCTAGCCCGCCGGAGATCATCAACCAGTGCGACCAAGGCAGTTTCAGTCCCATGATGAGGCCTGAATCCCGACTGGAAGGGATCCAAATGGTCCGCTTCTTCCAGGCGTGCCTGGAGTTGTTCGGCAACCGCTCGCTCAATCACCTTGCCCAAGAATGGAAGATTTGAGACTGGGCGATAGTTGGCCATCGTGGCCGCATCTAAAGATGGTTTTTTAAGAAGCGGTTTAATAACCGCCTCTTTCAGCGGGTCTGGGAAGGCTCCCTCACGGAGGGAAGCATTCACCACCCCACGAAGCCCATCGCCCAGTCCTTCCCGGCTAGCTTTTATAAGCCAGGATGGGCAAGGATCCAGGAGACAGGTGGTTGGTTTCACTCGTCCAAGCAGCCTGTCCACATCCTCGGAGGTAACAGATTGGAATTGATCCCACTCAACTTGACTAGACAGAACTCTAGCACTCTCCCGCCCCGGCCCTGCTCCCACGGTGGAGTCTACTTCTTCCCGAATCTGAGCGATTTTATCTGCAAAAAACTTTGCAAAATCATTGCAGGAGAACATGTGGCCCGTACTGGGCCCCGATGTTGCAGGTGGTTCCGCTAAATTGTGAACCACCTGAAAAAGTCTCCTGCTGCTGTTTTCTGCAGATGCAATAGAGGCGGCGAAGAAATTCTTCTTCGCCGTCGCTATCGCCACTTGGTAGGCTCGACGTTGAGCTCTAACCTGTGTCCGGTCAGATTCGGAATGAGTTATCCGCCACCGGCGCTCTAGCCGTCTCAACGATTGTTTCATTGCCCTCAGATCCGTGGAAAACCACGGGGCTGTCCGGGCTCCATGCAATCGGAGAGGGCGCTTCGGAGCCAAACAGTCAATAGCCCTGGTTAACTCCACATTCCAGCGGGCCACCAGGGAATCAGCTGAAAGGCCATCAACATGGGATAAAGCATCCCCTACCACTCTCTGGAAACCATTTGGATCCATTAAGTGGCGGGGGCGGACCATCCGAATTGGTCCCACCTCCCTGCAGAGGGGATGGGTCGCAGAGAAGTCCAGTTGCACCAGGAAGTGATCTGACCATGGCACTTCTTTCGTTTCGCTTTTACTTAGTGTCAGATCACCAACATCCATAGAGGTAAACACCAGGTCCAAGGCATGTCCGCAGCTATGGGTTGGGCCAGACTTATTCAGGGACAGCCCCATGGAGGCCATGCTTTCCACGAAGTCCCGAGCGGCCCCTTGTAAGGTCGTGTCGGCATGGATGTTAAAATCCCCTAGGACGACCAAGCTAGGTGTCTCCAGGAGAACATCCGCCACGACCTGAAGCAGCTCGGGCAGGGAATCCTTGGTGCAGCGGGGAGGTCGGTACACCAAAAGGAATCCTGTACTGCCCCTATTGCCCAACTTCCAGAACATGCACTCGGAAAACTGGGTCTTCCCAATAGGACGCCTGGTGCAAACTAATGACTTCCTAAAAATCACTGCAACCCCCCCTCCCCGCCCACATGACCTGGGTTGCTGTGCGTAAGAGAAACCTGGTGGACAAGCAGCGGCAAGGACAGGCCCATCTGCTTCATCCAACCAAGTCTCTGTTACACATGCCAGGTCAAGTCCTCCATCCATGATCAAGTCATGGATGGCAGTGGTCTTATGAATCATTGACCTGGCATTGCACAGCAGCACCTTCAGGTCATGTGGGTATCCCTTGCTGATTCTAGTATCCATCCGGTCAGGACCAGACCCGGAGGCAGGAATAGTCCTCAGACAACGACTAAACCTGCCCCCTCTGTAATGACGTGCCCTGCCGGACTTAAAACTTTACTATGAAGCAGCAGCTTTTTGCTGGCTGAAAGACTGGCTACTTCTTGAGAACACAGACATTTTGGACCTAGAAGGGTTTAATAATAGATTTGGTTGGCATGCATATATATGGTATGACAAGGTAAAAATTCATAAAAGCTTCAAAAACCATATTGTTAGGAAAGCATTATATAATGTTTGGATTCGATATAAAGATTTGTTGGAAAATAAAACCCCTAGGTGGCTGGCACCAATGGAGGCTAAGGAAGTTAAAAAACTTAATATGGAATTTAAATGGCCAAAATATTGGGAAATTGTAGAACAAGAAGGTGGAAATGTGAAATTACAGAGTTATGAGAAACTGAAGTTTAAAGTAAGAGATTGGTTACATTATTATCAGATAAATGAAGTCTTCAAACAGGACAGGAAAATCGGCTTCCAGGTGGAGAAGTCAAAGTTAGAAACAGAATTGTTAGAACCCAATACGAAGAACCTGTCTAGAATGTACAACTTGCTGCTGAAATGGAATACACAGGATGAAATGGTTAAATCAGCTATGATTAAATGGGCACAGGACATTGGTCATGACATTATGTTTGCTGACTGGGAACAGTTATGGACCACCGGTATAAAATTTACGGCATGTAATGCCTTAAGAGAGAATATTATGAAAATGATTTATAGGTGGTACATGACCCCAGTCAAGCTTGCAAAAATTTATCATTTGCCCAATAATAAATGTTGGAAATGTAATGAAACTGAAGGTACTTTCTATCACCTTTGGTGGACGTGCCCAAGGATTAAGGCCTTCTGGGAAATGATATATAATGAAATTAAGAAGGTGCTTAAGTGTACCTTTCACAAAAAACCAGAGGCTTTTCTCCTGGGCATGGTGGGCCAATTGGTGTTAAAGAAAGATAGGATGTTTTTTATGTATGCTACAACAGCAGCAAGAGTTCTACTAGCAAAGTATTGGAAGACACAAGAACTACCCACACTGGAAGAGTGGCAGACGAAGGTGATCGAGTATATGGGACTAGCAGAGATGACGAGCAGAATCCGTGACCAAGGGAAAGAGACGGCGGAAGAAGATTGGAAGAAATTTAAACTTTATCTTAAAAATTCTTGTAAAATTATTGAGTGTTAAAATGTCATGGGTAAAGCATAACAGATTTGCAGCGATAAATGATTGGATAAGAGGAAAGAAAGAGGTTAAAGAAAGGAATTAATAAGTAATTTGGACCAGGGGTTGCTGAAAAAAAAGCCCAAAACAGGGATGCAGAAAAGGGAGGCATGGGGAAGTCGCTGAAATTGGATACATTAAAAAATTTATGAAATTATACATGTTTATATGTTTGTTTGTTTGTGTTGGTCTTTTGTATTGTTTTATATTATATGTTGAAAAACCAATAAAAATTTTATAAAAAACAAAACAAAAACAGAGAAGTCCAGTTGCACCAGCAAGTGATCTGACCATGGCACTTCTTTCGTTTCACTTTTACTTAGTGTCAGATCGCCAACATCCATAGAGGTAAACACCAGGTCCAAGGCATGTCCGCGGCTATGGGTTGGGCCAGACTTATTCAGGGACATGCTTTCCACGAAGTCCCCAACGGCCCCTGGTAAGTTCGTGTTGGCAGGGATGTTAAAATCCCCTCGGACAAGCAAACTAGGTGTCTACAGGAGCACAACTGCCACGACCTGAAGCAGCTCGGGCAGGGAATCCTTGGTGCAGCGGGGAGGTCGGTACACCAAAAGGAATCCTGTACTGCCCCTATTGCCCAACTTCCAGAACATGCACTCAGAGAACTGGGTCTTCCCAATAGGACGCCTGGTGCAAACTAATGACTTCCTAAAAATCACTGCAATTCCCCCTCCCTGCCCACAAGGCCTGGGTTGCTGTGCGTAAGAGAAACCTGGTGGACAAGCAGCGGCAAGGACAGGCCCATCTGCTTCATCCAACCAAGTCTCTGTGTGATGGCCTGGGAATATGATTCAGAGGCTGAACGGGAGGAATCCCAGCCTGCACAGGAGTCCCCGCCTCCAGGGCCGGCTGAGCCAGGGCAGGGCCTTGAATCTGAAGCGCCTGCACCTGTGCCGGATCCTCAGGAGCAGACACCAGATGATTCCACTCTGGCTCCGGAGGTGATTGAGGACCCATTGCCTACAGGTGCGCCTCTCCCAGCCCTGTCAGGGGAAGGTGAGCCTCCCCCTGGGTCCAGTAACCCTCCAGCCTCTCCTGAGCTGCAGAGGCTCAGGGCAGAGAGGCGGAGGGAACTGGGTTCTCTCAGGAGGAGTGCTCGCCTTAAGGCCAGGAGAGGCGGGTCACCTGTGGGCCGGGACCGCCCCTGGCCTCAGAGAAGATAAAGGCCAGTCAGCCCGGTCCCAGGTTGCGGGAGCAACGTCGTTGGAATTCTGTTTCTGCCAGCACCCAGACCTGTTCTTCCAGAGTTCCCGACCTTGCCCGGCTCCTCGCTTTGGACCCCGCTTCACCCTTGGTGGACAGTCTCCAGACCCTCGACCCAGGACCGGACTCTGACCTCGCCTCACGGTAACCTCCCCCCGGGACCAGCACACTCTGTTACACGTGCCAGGTCAAGTCCTCCATCCATGATCAAGTCATGGATGGCAGTGGTTTTATGAATCATTGACCTGGCATTGCACAGCAGCACCTTCAGGTCATGTGGGTATCCCTTGCTGATTTTAGTATCCATCCGGTCAGGACCAGACCTGGAGGCAGGGATAGTCCTCAAACAACGACTAAACCTGCCTCCTCTGTAACAACATGGTCTGGTCTTAGCGTAACTCCTCCTCCTACCCGTAATCACTGAGATTGGTTGTCCCAGTGCATATATTGAAATTCATTCAAGGGAATTTGACTGTTAAGTCACTTAACAATGTTATTAAGATTGGATTAAGTTCAGTTGTGATATATGTTTGTTTGTTTGTTTGTTTGTTAGTTTAAAATTTTGGAAAATTAATTTAAAAATTTGGGGGGAAAAGAAATATTATGAATGTAATAGAATACCTGGAGGTAAAAATGGGGGGGGGGGCAGCAATGATGTTTATAGAAAAAGCCTTTGACAATATTTCTTGGGATTTTATGAAAAAATTGCTTGAATAAATTAATTGTGGATTTAAATTTTTAAAAGGAATACAAGCAATATATTCAGAACAAAGTGCTAAGTTAATAGTAAACCAGGTGATAACAAATGAATGTAAGATACAAAAAGGAACCAGACAAGGATGCCCGTTATCACCGCTGTTGTTTTTTCTGGTCCTGGAAGTACTTGCAATAAATATAAGAGCAGATAAAGAGATTACAGGGATAAAAACTGGGGGGGAAATGAATTTAAATTGAAAGCCTATGCTGATGATTTAGTGATTACGGTGTTGCAAGCATATATAGAGTACCTGTGGCCCACTCAAGTTGTGTCCAAGAATTGACAGACGCAGCAGTGGAGAAAAAGGTTATATTTATTGCTCAAGCAATAATGACCCAGTGGAATCACTTCCAGAGCCTGGGCGCCGTAACCCTAGTGCAGTAGGGTTTTATACCTGAGTACATACAGCCTAAAACATGACATAATCGTATATAATCGTACATGGCAGCAAAAAATCAAACAAATGAGCGCGCACCCAAGCTTTTCCCCTGACCATGTAAAGAATATTCCTTACTTCTGCTTTCCTCAGATGGTAACATCAACCTGCCCTTTCCCCCAATTTACAGTAATAAAAGGGGAAAAGAAACCTATCTGACTGTTGTAATGTTGATAACGCTCCCACACATCATCTGCTACCGACTGGAACATTGCGGTTAGCTATCTTTTCCTGTTCCCTCCTCAGCCGCTGAGGAGCTTTGTCTGAGAGGAGGAAAGTGCCAGCACATCAGATTTATGATTTCCTTCAAACACAGTAGCGAGGAGGGGGGAGAAGTAGGACAGAGGTCATATTTGGATTTCTAAAATCTAAGCATTTAGCTCTGCAGAAGCCTTTATGATTCAAACATCCTTTGTATACATGGATATATAAAAATAATCATTAAGATATATGGATATGTGAGTATATAAAATCATAAGGGTATAATCCTTCCAGGTTGTCTTGCCACATTCCCCCCTTTCAAGCTTAGAAACAGATTTCAATTGTTTCCTCAGCTTGACCCTCATGTTGAACCCCAGAATAAACAACTGTCTCTCTCAGGGGAGCTTCTTCAGGGGGCATCTCACAAACTAGTCGAGCATACTCATGCTCCTCTTCTTCGGGCAGAGGGGGCAAAGCTCGATAAATGGCCATAATATGAGTGTCAGTGAGATTCTTAATGCTTCAGGCCACCATTCCTTTGACCAAAGATAGGCAACAAGGGATTGTACAAAGAAGCATCAGGGAAATTATTCCTCCTATTGCAATAGTGGTCAAAAGGCTATGTAACCATCCTTCTCCTGGGACCCAAGACCACATTCGTACCCAGGGACTTTGACTAGGTTGGTTGTTATTTATGAGGGCCTGTGATTTCTGCAATTTGTCCTCGATTGTCTTATTAAGATCATGGAATTTCACCTTGCATTTGCCTCCTGGGACAATTTTACAAAAACCATCAGATTTAGCGAGGAGGTAATCCAGAACAAGTCTATGAGATGCGGTCATTTGATTCAAATCCTCAATTTCATTCTGCAAAGATCGGAGGATATGAGTGGTGGCATTAATAGTTTTCTCCAACCTGCATGTGAGGGCAAATAACGCTTCACGATATAGATTATAGATATAGATATAGATATATAGATATAGATATAGATATAGATATAGATATAGATATAGATATAGATATAGATATAGATATAGAAATAGAAATAGAAATAGAAATAGAAATAGAAATAGAAATAGAAATAGAAATAGAAATAGAAATAGAAATAGAAATAGATATAGATATAGATATAGATATAGATATAGATATATGGATATGTGAGTATATAAAATCATAAGGGTATAATCCTTCGAGGTTGTCTTGCCACAATGGTGGAGGATCCAAAAAAATCTCTATCTAGAGTTATAGAAAGGATTCAAGAATTTGAGGAAGTGGCAGGTTTTATATTAAATAGAAAAGAAGAGAAAAAAGAGTTGATGCAAAGTATTGAGATAGAAATTCACAAAAAAATCAAATCAAATATCTTTAATACGGTCAGTGACCAGGAAGCAATTTATAAAAATATGACATTAAAAGTAGTATTGTGCTACAAATAACTGTAGAAATATGGCCAATTCACAGAATTGGTGCTTATATTTATGTCCAGGTTTCGACTTTTAAGGTTTTAAAAATTCAATTCAGGTGTCGCTACTGTTTATTATCGTTCCTTCGTTGTTTACAATTTGAACTCCATTGTTGACATCATTGCTCGTCTTATTCTTGTTGCAATGTAACAGTACTTTGCCACGGACCTGTTAATTTCGGGCTCTTTGTCAGCTAAGCGGTGTCTGATGTAGGTGTCGTCTGTACTACGAGGTATTTTCCTCAGAATCGGTTCGATCAGCTCTTTTCTTGAGTCTCGATATAATGGGCAGTATAAGATGACATGCCCAATGGTTTCGATTTCATTGCTGTTACAGGGACATAATCTTTGTTCGATTGGTATTTTATTGTATCTTCCCTCTAGAAGAGCTGAAGGGAGAGCGTTAAAGCGGGCCCTGGAAAATGCCCATCGGTGTTTAGTGTTTAGGTCTAGAACTTTGAGATAGTTTGCTAGATGGGGCCTTTGGGGATTGTATAGAAGTTTATAAGTTATCGGAAGTTGATTAAAGTCATTTTGGGCTTCAATGTCCCTGAGTCTTTCTTTGATTATGTTCTTGGCCCTTCCCCTTTCTAAACTTAATAAATACTCTGGGGAGAGACCATATGTGGCCAGTTTTCTGAGTGTGCCCTTCAACCAACTAGATTGGAATTTGTCAAGAAGCATCAGGGAAAGTAGTCCAACCGGCGAGTTGTTAAGTCTTAGCCAAGTGCATAAGGTTCTTATCCATACTTTGGCTTTAATGCTGTATAAGCCCGCTTCCAGTCGTAGGGCGGCGTTTGGGACGCATTTAGGTGTTTGCAGGAGTGATCTAAGGAAACCTGATTGTATCTTTTCATATGGGTCTAGATTAGAGAGGGAGGCGAGTGGTGCACCGTATAGTATTTGTGCTGTTGGTTTTGCAACGAATAGTTTAATTGTGGCAGGAATGAAATTTCCTCCCATTGTACGATGGAATCTTAGGATTGCTGTTGTACTTTTTTGTGCTGTGGAGGAGCTGTAATTTATGTGGGCAGTCTTCTTCCTTGATGCTTGGAATATAACTCCTAGATATTTAAAGCATGTCACTTGTTCAATCTCCTGATTGTCTAAATTCCATCTGTATATTTTCCTTTTGTTAGAGAAAACCATGATTTTTGTTTTTTGGTAGTTCACTACTAGTTTCTCTTCTCTACAATATTGGGATAAGCTGTTAAGAGCTCTTTTGAGGCCCATCTGAGTCTGGGACAATATAACCGCATCGTCTGCATAGAGTAGGATAGGCAGTTTTTTGTCTGCTAATTTTGGGGCGTGTGTATCCGCTCCTTGTAGGTGGTCTATTAGGGAGTTTATATAGATGTTGAACAAAAAGGGGGCCCAAATGCATCCTTGTTTAACTCCTTTTGTTGTTCTAATGAAATTAGAGAGTTGACCTTCTTGGCTGCATCTTATACGAAGTCGTGTGTTGTTGTACAGTTTGTATATTAGTAGCAGCAGACGTCGGTCTATGGATGATTTGTTGAGTTTGTCCCAGAGTCGGGTTCTTGGGATGGAGTCAAAGGCTGCTTTAAAATCTACAAATGCTGCGAATAGGTGGTGATTGTGGTGCGACGTGTATTTCTCAGCTAAGTGCTGTAAGATCAGGCAGTGATTCATTGTGGATCTCCCCTGTCTAAATCCTGCCTGTGCATCATCAAGAATCTTCGCTCTTTCTATCCATTCGCACAGTTTCTCGCTGAGGTGTTTAGCGTGTAATTTACTTATTATATTCAGGAGGCTTATAGGTCTATAGTTGGAGGGATCGTCCCTCGAGCCTTTTTTGTAAATGGGAATAATGATGGAAGTCCCCCAGTCGTATGGAATCTGTGCAGTTCTATCTATATATGTGAACAGAGAGGCTAGCAAGGGGGCCCACCAGTTCGCATTGGTTTTAAAAAGTTCCGCTGGTATACAGTCAATTCCGGGGGCTTTCCCGTTCTTTAGTTGGTCAATCAGCAGATGAGTCTCTGTTATTGAGACTGCTGGCCATGGCTGTATCTGATCTTCCGGTATGTCTAATGCATAGGACTCATCGCTAGATTCCTCGTAAAGATCATGGAAGTGTGTTTCCCAGGCTTTCATTGATATGCAGCAGGATAATTGTGATAGGCCCCTATCCGGCTGTACAGCTACGATTCTCCAGAATAATGATGGGTTACTTGATTTGGAGGCCTCTATCAGTTGCTGCCATAATAACTTCATTGCGTATCTTTTCTTTTGTGTCAGGAGTTTTTTGTAACTTCTTTTGGCTTCAAGCATCTTTTGTCTGTTATCCTCTGTTGGATTATCCTTGTGGCAGATGAAGGAGTGGATCAATGATTTCTTGGAGGTTATACACTCATGATCGAAACACTCCCTGGAAGTTTTCCTATGGTGGGGAGACTTGGAATTCAGTTTTACAACAAACTCTTGAATTTTATGTATAAGCATTTCATATGTTGTCATCATGTTCGGGGCGGTCTCCTCTATTTCTAAGCACCCTTCCATAATTGCTTTTGAGAGACGGTAGCTCTCCTCAGAGTTGTACCAGTTAGATATCCGCTCGCTCACTTGTCCATTCCATCTGATTTTCTTGAGGCCTGTTCCAGGTGTTAGATCTGATTGGTATCTGTGTTGTGGTTTGGGCAGATCAAAGGGTAAATCACACACGAGGGATAAAGGTAGGTGATCACTTTCAGCTCTTGCTGTAATGGTGAATTTTGATATCCTAGGGATCAGGTCCCGGGAAACAATGCAATAATCTATCGTTGACAGTTTGTGTCCTGACCAATATGTATATTGACCAGGATAATCTCCTTGTATAGCCCCATTCAGTAAGTGTAGATTCTGTCTGTAGGCCATCTGTGCTAAATGTAGTCCTCCAATGTTGCATGTCTTATCGTAGGATGATCTTGTCATTAGGGGTGGGATAATTTCCATTTCTGGAGGCCATTGGTGAAAATGTGCGTATAGGGCGTTGTCGTTGGGGCCCACTCTTGCGTTTAGGTCACCAGCTAGTAATATCATGGCTGACGGGTGTTGTCTCCTCCATTGCACCACGTGGGCTTCCACTTCTTTCCATAGTTGTTCTACTTGTGCCTGCCGTCGACATGTAGGTAAGTATAAGTTTATGCATAGCAGTTTGCTTTGTCCAAAATCTAAAACTGCTGCTACAGACCATTCATCATTGGAGGGTAATTGGGTAATATTAGCTTGTATCTGCGTTGAGAACAGTAAGGCTAAGCCTCCTTTGGGTCTGCCCCCTCTTTGACTAGGTGTTGCTCTTTTTATACACGAGTGGTAATTATCCAGGTAGAGCTCGTCTATCGACCAGGTTTCCTGGATGAACAGGATGTCAAATTTAGTGAGAAAGTCCATTAGATTGGGATCTTTGCTTTTAGCTCCCCACCCTGCGATGTTCCACGTACAGGTAGTCAGCTTGTGATTTTTGATTGTCAGGCATCTCAAGGGACAATCAAACTTAGGTTTATGGCCAATTTGGGATTTATCATTCATTATGTCCCTTTTGGGGTGTGTAGTGGGACATTTTGGCACGGTGTGTACTTGGACATATTTTAGTGTCCCGGAGGGGCGTTCTTTCCCCGTGACCTTATTTCAGTCATCCGTGTGAATGGTGTCTAGGGCTCCTAGGTTGTCCACAAAGATTGAACCGTTCTTGCCTGGTGGTACCGCTATTTCAGCTTGATGTGTTACTGTTTTCTTTGTTATAGGTGGTTCCGTAGGTCCCAGTTCCTCTGGCGATAGGAATAGCCTTAGTATCCACTCACTGTTGGATAAAGGTTTTGTGGTATAAGTTGCATAGTTAAATTCCCTGGTGACGGGTGTGGCTAGGAGTGTAATAGATTTCCTTATGGATGCTAATCTTTCAATTAGTGCGTCCTGAGCTTTATGTATTTGTTCAATAGTTGCTATGAAGCGGTTTTCCTTCTCTATGCTGGAGCTTTCGTCTGGTACGTGATTTGGGGATAGGGTTTTTGGTCTTTTAGCCAGCTGGTTTGGGTCTTTATCTGCCTCTAGTTGAAGCATCTTACAGTTCTCGTCCATCATAGACATTGTCGGCTTTATTTTTATCTTATCAGTCTTGATTGTTTCGATGAGAGGAGTGGGAGTACCGGACACTTCGAATAGGCGAGTCACCTGCGATCCAACCCTTTGTAGCTTGTCCTTATTGTCTGAAGCTAGTTTGGTTGTGTGCCAGTCTCTGAATGTTACCACAACTCTGTTTAGGTCCTTGTCTGATGGCAGAAATTTAACATTAATGATGTTTTCTGATGGGATGAACCCTCTAACGGCTAATTCAGTTTTCTTGAGAATATAGATTCTCTGTTGTGCTGGGGAAAGGAGATCTTTGTGCATGTGTACAGGTAGGATGATAAGTTTTTGTTTATTTAGAATTAGATTTCTGCGAGAGTATGTTGTTTTAGGAGTAGTTTCTTGCTTAGGGATCGGGTTTTCCCTTGATTTTCCCGCGGTTCCATTCGGGAGCGCTAGTTGCTCTGTTGAATTATGAAGCCTAGCCTTATGGAGTTCCTCTGTTGAATTGAAAAGCCCAGCCTTATGGAGGTTTTTATTTGGGCTTGGGCTTCGGCTTTTATCAAGGGGTGGCAGAACTGGGTTAGCTGGGCTCGTTGGATTTGAATTCTCTAATAGCTTAAATAGTCTTGTGAAGTTCATTTTCTTTGTTCGAGATGGGAGCTTTGTCTTCCTTCCCATTTTTACGTTCTTGGGCTTCTTCTCTTTATTCCTGGGACACTTCCCCTTTAAGAGGGATTTCTTAGGGTCAATTAAGTTTCCCTTCTGGTTTGCTTTGGTCCTAGATGTTTTCCTTTTTTCCACGTCATGTTGGGTTTTATTTTCCTTAACGCTGTTATCGTTTGGTGTGCTAGAGAGAACTTTATATGAATGCAAATTGTCTATTCTCCTGGTTATTTCAGTCAGGGTGGTAAGTAGGCCCAAGCATTCTGAGAGGAAGTCTTTGATGTGTCCCAGTTCTCTGCCTATCTGCAACTTCTGTTCATTTAACAGATCATTATATAGCCCTGTTAGTATATAGGGGAGGCATTCCAAGTCCAGATATTGGGCTCTTGTGTCCTCCAGGTCCTCATTCGTCACAGTGTGAAACCCCATCTTCTCCCCGGGCCTGGGTCTTTGGGAGGGCTCATCTGTCTTAATTACTGGGTTTTCCTCTTGTGGCTCTTGTTCCTGCTCCAGCCCCGGTTGATTCACTGAGGTTTCATCATCTATGGCAACTTGTTTTATTTCCGTTGCCAGATTGACTCCCACCCCTTCTTCGTCTGTTTCCATAAGCTCCCCGTACCTGGTGCGGTCTATGGACCATTCGTGGGGTTGTCGTTTGTCAGCATTATTTATTTTGTCTGTTTTCGGTTTAAAATATTGTGAGATTTTCACCTGCCTTCCTCTTGTAGAGGGTTCAGCCGCTTTGGTGAGGGGGATTCCCAGCTCTTTATAGCTCTGTCTTGTGAACACCATTCTCTAAGTTGAAAGCTTCCCTTATTGGGCACTTTATTGTAGAAATAAAGGTAGAGGTAAAGTTTGGAAAACCGGTATCCAGGCTGTTGGATCAGGGAGCCTCCCTACCTTTCCCTCTTTAAGCCTTAACTTGGGGTGGAAGGGTATTCATGAGGGAGTTCTTGGACTTATCTTATCGAAGTTAGGCTCAATGGAGTTCAGCGGTTTCCTCTGCTTCTTTGGCTGTATTTCAAGCCAATCCGTCGTCCGGGAGCTCCGAGGTTGTAAGTCAGTGTAGCAGTATCAGTAAACAGTGCGACGGTAAAACAATAAAAGAATAAAAGAATAAACTAATTAAAATGAGGCGACAAGACAGACAGCCAATAGTCTTTAAGGTCCTTAAGGTGCAGTTTTGAGGTCTTGAAGAGGCTAAAACTAATAAAAACGCTTAGTTGAAGTCGGAGGCTCTAATTAGGCTGCTACCTCCGTCGCCATCTTGGCCTCCTCTCCCTCACAAAAAAATAAAATATTTAGGGATATGGTTAACAACAACAAATATAAATGTGTACAAAGACAATTATGAAAAAGTGAGGTCCAAGATAAAAAGGAATTTAGAAATATGGAGCATAATAAACCTCTCCCTATTAGGAAAAATAGCAGCGATAAAAATGAATGTATTGCCAAAAATGCTCTTCCCTTTTCAGACAGTCCCAGTAATCGTTAAAAATGATTGCATCAAAAGATGGCAAAAGGACATTTCCAAGTTTGTTGGGGTGGGGGAGGCCAAGGATTAAACATAAAATACTCACAGATACAAAAGAAAGAGGAGGCTTTGCTCTCCCAGATCTTCTATTGTATTATGAGGCTGCATGTTTGGTGTGGATTAGGGACTGGATAAAACTGGAAAAGGAAGAAGCATTAGATTTGGAAACTCATGATAATAGATTTGAATGGCATGCATACTTATGGTATGGGAAAGGAAAAGTGCATAAAGGATTCTACAATCAGATACAGTGGTACCTCGGGTTACATACGCATCAGGTTACATACGCTTCAGGTTACAGACTCTGCTGACCCAGAAATATTACCTCAGGTTAAGAACTTTGCTTCAGGATGAGAACAGAATTCGTGCTCCAGTGGCACAGCGGCAGCAGGAGGCCCCATTAGCTAAAGTGGTGCTTCAGGTTAAGAACAGACCTACGGAACGAATTAAGTACTTAACCTGAGGTACCACTGTAATTAGGAGATCACTAATGAGAGTGTGGGAGCGGTATAAAGATTTAATAGAACAAAAACCACCCTGGTAGTTATCACCAATTGAAGCTTCGTTACTCAAACTGCTTGGCAAAAAGGGAAAGTGGCCTACATATAGAGATTTATTGTGAGACCAAGAAGGGAAATGGAAATTAAAAGATTATGAGGAAATTAAAGACCATTTTCAGAGTTGGTTACACTACAGACAATTACAGTATAAGGAAGATAATAATAAAGGGTTTAGCTATACAATTTCCAGATTTCAAAAGGAAGTTATAGAAGAAGTGAAGCTGCTGAAGAAAACATATAGCATTCTGCTAGAATGGGAAACAAAAGATGAGGAGGTCAAATCAGTCGTGATCAAATGGGCACAAGATATAGGACATAATATACACTTTGAGGACTGGGAAAAATTGTGGAAAGTAGATTTGAAATTTACAGATTGTTCTCTTTTAAAAGAAAATTATATGAAAATGATGTACAGGTGGTATATCACACCAGTACAAATAGCAAAAATATATAAAACCGGGTCAAATATATGTTGGAAATGTAAAGAAAAAGAAGGTGGGAATGTAGAGAAGTTAAAACATTTTGGGAAATGATATATAATGAATTGAAAAAAATGTTGAGGAATGAACAGATGATTAGTAAGGCCCAAAAGACTCTAAAAGACTATTTTGAACTAAATATAAACACAGAGGTTGAAACAAGAGTCATTTGGGATGCAAGTAAGGCAGTAATGAGAGGTTTCCTCATACAACAGAACTCGATAAGGAAAAAGATACAGAATGAGAAAAAAGAGAAAATTCTGTCTCAAATAAAAGACAAAGAGAAAAGTTTAAGATTAATGCCAAAGAGTCAACAGATTCCAAAAGAAATTAAAGCATTGCAGATTCAATTTTCTCAAATTATTAACCAGGAAATAGAATGGAAAATTAAAATGATGAAACAGAGAAATTTTGAATCTGCAAATAAATGTGGGAAATTGTTGGCTTGGCAATTAAAAAAGAGACAGAAGCAAAGTACTATTACAAACATTGTATCTGATGGAAAATCTATGGAAAACCCTGCAGATATAAGAAAATGTTTTCAGAAATACTTTAAACAGCTGTATAAAAAAGGTAAAGAAGATAAGGATAAAATTGAGCAATTTCTTGTGGCGAATGAAATGCAGAAAATTCCCGAGGATAAAAGGTTCCCACTAAATGGCGTGATTACAAGACAGGAGGTTGAGATGGCAATAAATAAGATGCAGTCAGGCAAAGCCCCGGGACCGGATGGTCTTTCTGCAAAATATTATAAAATATTGAAAGATTGCCTAATTCAACTGTTGGCAGATGTGTGTAATAAGATTCTAAGAGGGGACAAAGCTCCCGAAACCTGGAAAGATGCATTTATCACTCTGATTCCAAAAACAGATCAAGATAGATCCGATGTAAAAAATTATAGACCAATCTCATTACTTAATGTGGATTATAAAATCTTCGCAAACATTTTGGCCAATAGATTAAAAAAGGTCCTATCAAATTATATACATAAGGACCAGGCAGGATTTCTGCCTGGCAGACATATGAAAGATAACATTAGAAATATAATTGATATAATAGAAAGGCTGGAAGTGAAAAGAAATTGTAAAGCAATGTTAATGTTTATTGATGCTGAAAAGGCCTTTGATAATGTTTCTTGGTTATTTATGATGAAAAATCTAGAAAGAATTGAGGTTGGCCAGGAATTTTTAAATGGTAGTAATGCGATCTATTTTGAACAAAAAGCAAAAATCATAGTTAATAATGTGGTCTCAGAGGAAATCAGAATTGAGAAAGGAACCAGGCAAGGGTGCCCGCTTTCCCCTCTGCTATTTATTTCTGTTCTGGATGTAAGAGGTGTGTGCTGCCAAGCCGGCATAGATAAAAACTCCGGGCTCGCTGCCAGTTACAATCTCTTTGATTTATTTACAAAGTTCAAAAGAACATTTCCAGTGCTTCAAATCATGTCCGACCCTGTCGGGAAAGATGCCACATCTGTTTTCTTTTTACTTTTTTTTGCCCAACATGCAAGTCTGCGGAAACCACGCCTCTGATTTCCTCTGTTTACAGAATGACTAGTTCCAGGCTCATCCTCCCCCCTTGCTGCCTCCTCTTCGCTGTCAGATGACAGACTACTAATTATCTCTTTCGGCTCTCTGTAAGTGCTGGTTTCTCCCCTCAGCTCTTTCCCCGTTTGCCTCTCCCTGACACTGGAGGTTTTGTTAAACATGTTGAGGAAAGAGGAGGAGGTTAAAGGCATTGTAGTAGGATCCAAGCAATATAAATTAAAAGCCTTTGCTGATGATTTGGTTTTAACTTTACAAGATCCAGAAACCAGTGCAGTAAAAGCACTGGAGCTGATTCTAGAGTTTGGGCAGGTAGCAGGATTTAAATTAAACAAGAGCAAGACCAAAGTTTTAGAAAAAAACTTAGATAATGAGGAAAGAAAAAACCTTTTTGAAAGGACAGGCCTTGTTTCGGTGAAAAAAGTTAAATATTTGGGTGTGAATTTATCGGTAAAGAATCTGAATCTTTACAAAGATAACTATGAAAAATTATGGAATTAAATCAAGAGAGATCTTGAGGTATGGTCAAATTTAAAACTCTCATTGATGGGCCGAATATCGGTGGTTAAGATGAATGTATTGCCGAAGATGTTGTTCTTATTTCAAGTCTTACCAATCATTGATAATGTCAAATGTTTTAAAGAATGGCAGAAGGTATTGTCTAAATTTATCTGGCAGGGGGGGAAACCTATAATTAAATATAAATTACTTACAGATATAAAAGAAAGAGGGGGGTTTTCCCTGCCAGAGTTGAAGATATACTTTGAAGCTGCTGTGTTCTGCTGGATCAAGGATTGGATTCAATTAGAGAATGATGATGTGTTAGACTTGGAGGGATTGGATAATCGATTTGGATGGCATGCATATCTATGGTATGACAAGGTAAAGGCCCACAGGGGTTTTAAGAATCATGTAATTAGAAAAGCATTATACAATGTATGGACTAGATACAAAGATCTCTTAGTAAGAAAAACACCAAAATGGATTTCACCAATGGAAGCACAGGCCCAAAAAAAGTTAAATATGGAAAACAAATGGTTGAGGTATTCAGATTTGTTGTTAGAGAATCAGGAAGGTTTTAAATTAAAACCATTTGAACAAATTAAAGATAAAGTGAATTGGTTGCAATATTATCAAATTAACGAATTATATAAGATGGATAAGAGAAATGGTTTTGCAACAGAAAAAACCAAATTGGAAACGGAGTTTCCCCCCTCCCTTTTTTTCTCTCTCATCTTTTATTTTTCCTTTTCTGTTTTTTTGTATTAATTTGCTTTGTGGTTTGTGTTACTATGAAAATTTAATAAAAATTTATTTAAAAAAGAAAAAGAAAAAAATGTTTAAAATGACATTTGTAAAAAAACCAGAAGCATTTTTGTTAGGGATTGTAGGACAAGACCTGCCGAATTGTTAGAACCCAATACTAAGAATTTGTCAAGAATGTACAACTTGCTGTTGAAATGGAATACACAGGATGAAACGGTTAAATCAGCTATGATTAAATGGGCACAAGACATTGGTCATGACATTATGTTTGCTGACTGGGAGCAGTTATGGACCACCGGTATAAAGTTCACGGCATGTAATGCCTTAAGAGAGAATATTATGAAAATGATTTATAGGTGGTACATGACCCCAGTCAAGCTTGCAAAAATTTACCACTTGCCCAATAACAAATGTTGGAAATGTAATGAAATGGAAGGTACTTTCTATCACCTTTGGTGGACGTGCCCAAGGATTAAGGTCTTCTGGGAGATGATTTATAACGAAATTAAGAAGGTTCTTAAGTGTACCTTTCATAAGAAACCAGAGGCTTTTCTCCTGGGTATGGTAGGCCAATTGGTGCCAGGGAAAGATAGGACGTTTTTTATGTACGCCACAACAGCAGCAAGAGTTCTTTTAGCAAAGTATTGGAAGACACAAGAACTACCCACGCTGGAAGAGTGGCAGACGGAGGTGATTGACTATATGGGACTGGCTGAGATGACGGGCAGAATCCGTGACCAAGGGAAAGAGACGGTGGAAGAAGATTGGAAGAAATTTAAATTTTATCTTAAGAACTGTTGTAAAATTATTGAGTGTTAAAATGTCATGGGTAAGGTAAAGCAGATTTGCAGCGATAAATGATTGGGTAAGAGAAAAAGGTTAAAGAAAGTGAATTATAAGTAATTGAGATTAGGGGTTGCTGAAAAAGTTTAAAACAGGGATGCAGAAAAGGGAGGCATGGGGAAGTCGTCGAAATTTCCAACATTTATTATCGGGCAAATGGTAAATTTTTGCAAGCTTGACTGGGGTCATGTACCACCTGTACGTCATTTTCATAATATTCTCTCTTAAGGCATTACATGCCGTAAATTTAATCCCAGTGGTCCACAACTGCTCCCAGTCAGCAAACATAATATTGTGTCCTATATCTTGTGCCCATTTAATCATGGCAGATTTTAAAGTTTCTTCCTCAGTACTCCATTTCAACAGCAAATTATATATTCTTGATAATATCTTAGCACTGGGTTCTAGCAATTCTGTTTCCAACTTTGATTTTTCCACCTGGAAACCAATTTTTCTGTCTTGATTATAAACCTCTCTTATTTGAAAATAATGTAACCAGTCTCGCACCTTCCCTTTAAGCTTCTCATAACTCTGCAATTTCAGCTTGTCACCTTCCTGTTCCAAAATTTCACAATACTTTGGCCATTTAGCCTCCATATTAAGTTTTTTCATAGCTTTCGCTTCCATAGGTGATAACCACCTTGGAGTTTTATTCTCCAAAAAATCTTTATATCTTATCCAAACATTAAATAGTGCTTTCCTGACAATATGGTTTTTGAATGCTTTATGCGCTTTAACCTTGTCATACCACAAATATGCATGCCACCCGAATACATTATCATAGCCTTCAATATCTAGAATGTCAGTGTTCTCAAGAAGTAGCCATTTCTTCAACCAGCAAAAAGCTGCTGATTCATAGTAAAGTCTAAGGTCCGGCACGGCAAACCCCCCTCTGTCTTTAGCATCCGTAAGTATCTTAATTTTTATTCTGGGCTTTTTGCCCTGCCAGACAAATCTAGAGATATCTCTTTGCCACCTCTTGAAACAGTCCATCTTGTCAATAATTTGCAGTGATTGAAACAAAAACAGCATTCTCGGCAATACATTCATCTTAGTAACAGCAATTCGACCAAGCAAGGAAAGCTTCAAATTCGACCAAATTTCTAAATCTTTCTTCACTTCTGACCAACATTTCTCATAATTATCTTTAAATAAATTTACATTCTTAGCAGTCAAGTTCACCCCCAAGTATTTTACCTTCTTTACCAATGTTAAATCTGTCTCTTTCTGAAACCTCTCTCTCTCCATTGGCGTCAGGTTTTTCTCCAAAACCTTAGTTTTAAACTTATTTAACTTGAAGCCTGCCACATGACCAAACTCCTGGATTAATTCTAGAGCCCTCTTGGTACTAGGTACTGGCTCTTGTAATGTCAATACAAGATCATCTGCAAAGGCTTTAAGTTTATATTGTTTAGCTCCGACCTGAATACCATGAATCAACTGGTCCCTTCTGATCATATTTAGCAAAACCTCCAGGACTGAAATAAAAAGCAATGGGGAAATTGGGCAGCCTTGTCGTGTCCCTTTCTCAATTTTAAATTCTTCTGTCACTATGTTGTTAACTATAAGTTTTGCCTTTTGTTCAGAATAAATCGCACCTATACCATTTTCAAAATTTTGACCAACCCCCATCCCCTGCAGGTTTCTCTTCATAAAAATCCAAGAAATGTTGTCAAAGGCTTTCTCCGCATCTACGAATATCAAAACCGCTTTTGTATTGATATTCACTTGTAACTTTTCCAAAATGTTAATTACATTTCTCATATTATCAGATAAATGCCTAACAGGGAGAAAGCCAGCCTGATCTTTATCTATCATTTCTGCTAAAACTTTTTTAAGTCTTTTAGCCAAAATATCAGCAAAAATTTTATAATCCACATTGAGCAGAGATATGGGGCGATAGTTCTTAAGTTGTGTCTTCTCAGACTCAGTTTTAGGTATAAGTGTGATGAAGGCTTCTTTCCACGACTCCGGCGCCTAAAAAATCTTAATCTTTTCACATGTCCACCACATGTGGCTCATGTCACCGTTATTTCCTCCACATCTTCAACAAGCATTCGCCAAATTTTGATACATTCTTGATCATCTGGAAGGAGTGAGGTACCACCTATGAGCCATTTTCATCATGTTCTCTCTTATATTATAGCTGGCTGTAAATTTCAAATTTACATTCCATCAGTTTTCCTCATCTTTTAGCATAATTGGACGGCCCACATCTTGGGCCCACTTTATCATTGAAGCCTTAACCTCCTCATCCATTACTTCGTAGTCTAAAAGAAGTCTATACATTTTTGCGATTATTTTGGTTTTACTATTCAGCAGTTTTTTTCAAATCTTGAAGGCTCCTTTTCAAAACCCATCTGCTTATCCTGTCTGAACACTTCATTCACCTGGAAGTAATCTAGCCAACTAGAAAAGTGATCTTTTATTTTCTCATAACTTATCAATATTAGTTGACCCTCCCCCCCCTTAATATTGTGTTATACGTTATCCAGTTCTCTTTGATGTTGTTGCTTTTTTTAACAGCGATTGCTTCAAGTGGAGAGTTCCATCTTGGGGTTTTCTGTTCCAAATATCTTTTGTATTTTCCCCATACCTTATATATAGCATTTCTTATTATATGATTTGAAAAACTCCTATGCGTCTTTATTTTCCCATAATAAAGATAGCCATGCCACCCAAAACGGGTGTCATGACCTTCTAGCTCTAAAATATCCCAATTTTTTAATAAATACCAATCTTTCAACCAGAGAAGACATGAGGCTTCGTAATATAGCTTCAAATCCGGTAACCCGTAGCCACCTCTTTCTACAGTATCTATTAATATCTTATGCTTTACTCTTGGTCTTTTACCCTTCCACCAAAATTTAGAAATTTCTTTTTGCCACCTGTTGATACTGCTGGTCTTTCCTGTAATTGGAATCGTTTGGAATAGAAAGAGTAGCTTCGGTAAAACTATCATTTTAATTACCGAAATACGGCCCAGGAATGATAAATTTAACCTTGTCCATGTCTCCAACTGTCTTTTGATATCTTTCCAACAATTGGTATAATTATCTTCATATAAGTTAAGATTCTTTGGTGTTATCCATAATCCTAAATACTTGATTTTGGGGTAGATTTCAATGTGTATTATTTGTTCTAATTCTGCTTTTTCAGCTGGCGACATATTTTTAACTAATAGTTTTGTCTTGTTGAAATTCATTTTGAACCCCGCAACTTTACCGTAGCCATATATTATTTCCAACGCCTTTCTTAAACTCTGTTTTGGTTGCTCCGTAGTTATAATTAAATCGTCAGCAAATGCCCTCGTTTTGTAACTTCTATTTCCCAGCATAATCCCTTTTATTTCTTTTTCTTCCCTAATTTGTTTACATAAAACTTCCAATGTTAATATGAAAATTAAGGGGGATAGTGGGCAACCTTGTCTGACCCCTTTACTGATTTCACACTCCTGTGATAAATTTCCATTGATTATGATTTTAGCTTTTTGTTTTGATTATATTGCTTCAATCCCTTTTATATACTGAATGAACAGAATGAAGCACAGAATGAACTCAGGCTTGCTAGAGAGGTTAAAAGCAACAAAAAAGGCTTTTATGGGTATGTTCGTAGCAAAGGAAGAACAAAGAAACAGTGGGGTCACTCAGAGGAGAAGATGGTGAAATGCAAACAGGGGACACAGAAAAGGCTGAACTCCTCAATGCCTTCTTTGCCTCAGTCTTCTCCGATAAAGGAAACAATGCCCGACCTGAAGAATTTGGAGCAAAGGATTCAGCAGAGGAAACACAGCCCAGAATAACTAAGGAGATAGTACAAGAATACTTGGCTAGTCTAGATGTATTCAAGTCTCCAGGGCCAGATGAACTGCATCCAAGAGTATTAAGAGAACTGGCAGATGTGATTTCAGAACCACTGGCAGTCATATTTGAGAATTCCTGGAGAACAGGCGAAGTCCCGGCAGACTGGAGGAGGGCAAATGTTGTCCCTATTTTCAAAAAGGGGAAAAGAGAGGACCCAAATAATTACCGCCCAGTCAGTCTGACATCAATACCAGAGAAGATTCTGGAGCAGATCATTAAGCAAACAGTCTGTGAGCACCTAGAAAGGAATGCTGTGATCACCAATAGTCAGCATGGATTTCTGAAAAATAAGTCATGTCAGACTAACCTGATCTCGTTTTTTGACAGAATTACAAGCCTGGTAGATGAAGGGAACCCAGTGGATGTAGCCTACCTTGATTTCAGCAAAGCATTTGACAAGGTGCCCCATGATATTCTTGTAAAGAAGCTGGTAAAATGCGGTCTTGACTATGCTACCACTCAGTGGATTTGTAACTGGCTGACTGACCGAACCCAAAGGGTGCTCATCAATGGTTCCTCTTCATCCTGGAGAAGAGTGACTAGTGGGGTGCCACAGGGTTCTGTCTTGGGCCCGGTCTTATTCAACATCTTTATCAACGACTTGGATGATGGACTCAAGGGCATCCTGATCAAATTTGCAGATGACACCAAACTGGGAGGGGTGGCTAACACCCCAGAGGACAGGATCACACTTCAAAACGACCTTGACAGATTAGAGAACTGGGCCAAAACAAACAAGATGAATTTTAACAGGGAGAAATGTAAAGTATTGCACTTGGGCAAAAAAAATGAGAGGCACAAATACAAGATGGGTGACACCTGGCTTGAGAGCACTACATGTGAAAAGGATCTAGGAGTCTTGGTTGACCACAAACTGGGCATGAGCCAACAGTGTGATGCGGCAGCTAAAAAAGCCAATGCAATTCTGGGCTGCATCAATAGGAGTATAGCATCTAGATCAAGGGAAGTAATAGTGCCACTGTATTCTGCTCTGGTCAGACCTCACCTGGAGTACTGTGTCCAGTTCTGGGCACCACAGTTCAAGAAGGACACTGACAAACTGGAACGTGTCCAGAGGAGGGCAGCCAAAATGGTCAAAGGCCTGGAAACGATGCCTTATGAGGAACGGCTAAGGGAGCTGGGCATGTTTAGCCTGGAGAAGAGGAGGTTAAGGGGTGATATGATAGCCATGTTCAAATATATAAAAGGATGTCACATAGAGGAGGGAGAAAGGTTGTTTTCTGCTGCTCCAGAGAAGCGGACACGGAGCAATGGATCCAACCTACAAGAAAGAAGATTCCACCTAAACATTAGGAAGAACTTCCTGAGAGTAAGAGCTGTTCGACAGTGGAATTTGCTGCCAAGGAGTGTGGTGGAGTCTCCTTCTTTGGAGGTCTTTAAGCAAAGGCTTGACAACCATATGTCAGGAGTGCTCTGATGGTGTTTCCTGCTTGGCAGGGGGTTGGACTCGATGGCCCTTGTGGTCTCTTCCAACTCTATGATTCTATGATTCTATGATTCTATGATTCTATATACTGTATACCAAAATCCATATGGTGTAATAGACCTTTCATAAATTTCCAGGATACCCTGTCGAAAGCTTTTTCTGCATCTATAGCGATTAAAGACTGCCTTCTTTTCTATTCTTAAGTCTAAATACGCTAATAAGTTTATAATGTTTCTAGTGTTGCTATAAATGTGCCTCCCGGGCAAAAAGCCAGCTTGGTCATTGTGTATCATCATCTGGAAAACTTTTTTTGATCTTTCGGCTAAAATATTTGCATATAATTTATAATCGTTATTTAGAAGCGCGATAGGCCTATAGTTGTTAATAAGTAGATTGTCTGTTCCCTGTTTTGGAATTAATGCAATAAGGCTGTCTTTCCAAGAATCCGGCATGGTTCCGTCTTTTAAGATGTTGTTCATGATACTTCTTAATGGGTCAGACAGTAAGTCCTCAATTTTTTTATAATATATTGCCGGTAGGCCGTCTGGCCCTGGTGGCTTTCCTATCTTTGCTTCCTTAATTGCTCTTTGAATTTCGTACGATGTAATAGGGGCATTCAACAGTTCTTTTTGTTCTTTAGTAAGTTTCGGAAGACAGTTCTGTTCTAAATGTTCTTTAACTTCTTCTGTTGTTTCATTTCCTTCCTTATAGATTTCTCTAAAGAATTCGAGAAATCGTTTCTCTATTTCTTTAGGGTTGTTTATTATTTTGCCTTCGCACTTAACTCTATTTATAAGCCTTTCTGCCTCTCTCTTCTTTAATTGCCATGCTAATAACCAGGCTCAGGTTCTGTTTCAGGCTGTGTCTCTGTTTCAGGCTCCGGCGCTGTATCAAACACTGTTGCAGACTCAGGCTGTGGCACTATGGCTGTAGCTGTGGCTCTGGTTCTGTTTCAGGCTCTGACACTGTATCAAGCACTGTTTCAGGCTCCGGCTCCGGCTCCGGCTTCTGCTCTTTAGTAGGCTTTGTCTCAGTCTTTGGCTCTAGCACTTATTCTAGCTCTATTTCAGACTCGGCCTGTGTCTCAGCCTTTGTCTCTGTTTCACGCTGTTTCTCTGTTTCAGGCTCTGACGCTGTTTCAAGCCCTGTATCTGCCTCTGCCTCTGTTTCAGGCTCTGGCACTCTATCAAGCACTGTTTCTGGCTCTGGCTCTCTTTCAGGCTCTGGTCCTGAAGTAGGGTTTTGTTCTGGCTCTGGCTGTGTCTCTGGATCTGGCTGTGTCTCTGCTTCAGGCTCCTATGCCGTATCAAGCACTGTATCAGGCTCTGCCTCTCCCTCTGCCCCTGGCTACGTTTAAGCGTCAGGCTCAGTTTCAGACAGTGTCTCTGTTTCAGGATCCAGCACTCTATCAAGCACTATTTTAGACTCAGGCTGTGGATCTCGGCTGTGGCTGTGGATCTCGGCTGTGGCTCTAGGCTCCGTCTGTGGCTCTGTCTGTGGCTCTGGCTCTCTTTCAGGGTCTGGTTCTGAATGAAGATCTGGTTCTGACTCTGATTCAGGGTCTCATGATGGCTCTTCCTCTTGTGGGATGTAAACACAGGAGCAGTCAATGACAACATTCCTAGAGTATACATGTTAGAACATGGGGAGGGATGTCTGTCCAGCAAGCAGGTAAACTTCCTGGGGACGGACTTCCTCCGCATGTGACCAGAGGTGGGTGTGGCCTCACCTGTGCAGGTAATGACAAAAGCACAGGGCAGGCAGTCACTCTCTCTCTCTGCCATCTTCCTTCCATGAGGAAACTTCTAAGGATGCTCTCTTGGCTCCCAGCCAAGAGAGGAGATAAGGACTATCTTGCTACAAGATAGATTCTAAATGTATTTTACCTTTTTAAGCCTGTGTGCCTTCTGGGATCATATTGTGAACAGAACGTGAGTAAACTCTTTTATACTTTTATAAAGACTGTGTTGTGTCTTGTATTTTAAGAGGGAACAAAGGGGAAAATTACCAGAGTAATTATTATAGAGGTTCTAGCGAACCTGTGCACATGTTACCGGTGCGAACTTAAAGGGGAATGTCTATAAACTCTGCTGATATTTTGGGAACTTGTTAGCACAAGTTGGATTAGGATATAATCTCACAATATATCCTCTCCTGCACCCCTGAACATTCCCACAAAGGGTTAGTGGCCCCAGTATTGCATATTTCTGCGTATTTTTGAAGGATTGCATTGGATTGTGATTTTGAGTTGAGTAGTATTTTTCTGAGTTAACTTCCTGGTAAGCACATGGTCCTTTGTTCCATTGTGCAGTGGGGATTAAGCAACCCCCCCTTCCCTCAGAGTTCACAGTGACCCAAGGCAGTGAAGAATTGTTTTTGTATTTTGAGATTTTTGAGATTTTGATTTTAAAATTTTGAGAAATTTTGAAATTTTGAAGAATTTTCAAATTTTGGATTTTAAGATGGCTAGAGCAGCTTTTGATAGTGATGCAAAGCTAGGAATGCCTGTGCTGAATGAATACAATTTCATACACTGGAAGCAGCGCTTGATAGCATGTTTAGATTATAAGCACATTTTGGAAGCTTTAAAGCCTCAGCCTACAGGGACAACTGAGGGAGATTTAGCCAAGATAAGTGCTTGGAAACGCATGAACAGCGAAGCTAGACACATAATTTTGAGTGGACTTCGTGATGAGCAGCTATCATTAATAAATAGTACAGATGATGCATCTCAAATCTTAAGAGATATTGAGCGAGTGTATGGAGAATCTAGCATAAACTGCTTCAGAAACTTGGTGTGTAAATTAACCAGATTGAGGATGAATTCAAAAGAGGAATTCACAGAGCACATCAACAAGTTTACTGAGATTATTCAAAGAATTGATCTGACTCCCAAAGCTTTTGATGAAGATACAAAGATAGCATTTTTGTTATCATCACTTGGACCACGCTTTAGCGCATTTGTAAGTTTGATGGAACATAGACAAGGTCTGACTTTTAAAGACTTGATTGGTTATTTAAAAGAAGAATGCAGAGATAGAGCTGAATCTCCAGTGAGAAATGCTAGAAGCAAGGACAGTAGGTTATGCATCTAGGCAATTTACAAAGTCCAAAGAGATGCCTAAGAAAGTGATTTGTTTCAATTGTAACAAAGAAGGACACATTGCAAAGAACTGCAGGGCTCCTAAAGCAAAGAAACCCCACCCCTTTCAGCCAAAAGGGGAAAAGAAGGGGAAATGTGAATGCACATGGCTACTGCAAGAAAGGAATTTCGCTGTCCAGAATCGTGTAAATAAACGTAATAAATGGATTTTGGATTCAGGTGCATCCTCCCATTTTTGTCATAAAAAGGACTATTTTAATGAGATAAATGATGAAGAAGGATCTGAAATTGAGATTGCAGATGGCAACATTGTTAAAGCAAAAGGTGCAGGTTCCATGAGTCTGAAATGCAATATAAACAATGAATGCATTGAGAACACAATCTCTAGAGTTTTGTATGTACCAGAGCTGAGCTGCAATTTAATCAGCGTGTCCACATTGGACAAGAAAGGTTTCCAGATCACATTTGGAAATGGAGAATGTAAAGTGACTAGAAATGGCAATGTGTTTGCTCAAGCAAAGCTAATAAATGGTGTATATGAGCTTGATCTTTCAGAGAACCAGTCTGCAAAAGTGGCACATTCCAGCCAGAAGGATGAAGCAGATCTGGACCTATGGCACAGAAGGCTTGGACACAGGGACACCAACGTCATTCTGGATCTACAGAAAAGAGATCTCGTAAGAGGTTTGCAGGTAAAGCAGAGCAACAAAGCTCCAACAAAGTGCATAAGCTGTATTACTGAGAAGGCTGTAAAACCTTCATTTCCACGTTGTGCAGAACAAAGAAGCAACAAAGTGCTTGACATAGTGCACACTGACATATGTGGACCCATGAATGTTCCCTCACTGGGAAAGAATAGATATATTTTAATATTTCTGGATGACTTTTCAAGATTTTGTGTTGTATATTTCCTCAAAGAGAAGAGTGAGACAGTGGACAAGCTCCAGGAATACATTGCCATGGTCAAGAACAAATTCCAGAGAGCTCCAGCTGTGCTAATGAGCGACAATGGAGGTGAGTACTGCTCAAATGAAATGCAGGCTCTCCTGGCCAAGGAAGGAATTGCACACGTAACCACAATTCCTTACACACCACAGCAGAATGCCATAGCTGAGAGAAAGTTTAGGTCCATTATGGACATGACAAGGTGCATGCTAAAGGATGCATGTTTGCCACAGAAGCTGTGGGCCGAAGGAGTATACACATCGGTCTATTTGCAGAATAGACTGCCAACTAAAGGTGCAGAGCGCACACCATTTGAACTTTGGCATGGGAAAGCTCCCAATCTGTCGCACATACGTGTGTTTGGAAGTCCGTGCTACTTCCACGTGCCCAAGGAACACAGACACAAGCTTGACTCCAGGGCAAAAGCAGGTATCCTGGTCGGATATGCCTCTGGAGGCAAAGGATACAGAATTATGGACTTACAAACTGGTAAGACAAATGCATACCATGCGGTTTATTTTGATGAATATGGAAAAGTAGACACTAAGAACACTGTTGTGGATTCTTCAGATGAGTCAGAAAGGACTCAAGAGTTCATATATTTCCCTTTTGAGACCCCACAAAGTAATAATCTGCCTTCGAGTGTTACAGCGCCCCCTACAAGCGACGCACCAGAAGACGCAGAGGACCAGAACTCTGGCGGCACCAGAGACGAAGAGGAGGACTCAGATGGGGACATGCCTGCATTGGAGGAGGATGAGGAAGCTGATGCGGTCGCAGAACCAGAGGTCAGGCGCTCATCCAGAACCAACAAAGGTGCCCCACCATTACGGTTGTCCTACTTTGCAGGGTCGGCGTTTCCACAGGAACCTTCCACTTGGGAAGAGATACAGGAGATGCCAGCTGCAGAAGTCAGTCTCTGGAGGAAGGCCGCGCAGGAGGAGATGGATGCACTGCATCAGAACAAGACCTGGACACTCACTGAGCTGCCTCCCGGTAAGAAGGCCATTGGCAGTAAATGGGTTTTCAAGGTTAAGAAGGGGTCAGAAGGAGAAGTGCAGCGCTACAAAGCTAGACTTGTAGCACAGGGATTTTCACAGCGTTTTGGTGAAGATTATGATGAAGTTTTTGCACCAACCGTGAGGTACAGCAGCGTAAGAATGCTTTTAAGCATTGCGGCCTCCAAGAAAATGAGAGTGAAACACATAGACATTGCTACCGCTTTTCTACATGGGCAGATTTCTGAAGAAATTTACATGAAACAGCCCAAAGGTTTTGTAAAACCACATGAGGCACATTTAGTGTGCAAACTCCAGAAAGGACTTTATGGACTTAAACAGGCTGCCAGAGCCTGGAACCAGAAGTTGCATAAAATGCTGACGCAACTTGGGTACAAGCAAGGCGACGCTGACAAGTGCTTGTACAGTAAGTCAAATAATGGACAATTCTCATATATCCTAGCATTTGTTGATGACCTGATTATTGCCACAGCAAGTGAGAAAGACTATACACAGATAGTAAAACACCTTAGCAAAGAGGTGGAGGTCAAGGAGCTAGGAGATGTCCAGTACTACCTCGGGATCCAGGTGGAAAGAGAAGAGGACGGATCATTTCTTCTCAGCCAAAGACAGAAGATCCATGAGCTAATTGAGCACATGCAGATGCAAGACGCACATCCAGTTGCTACACCGATGGCTACTGACTTCCTGAAGAATCAGCAGGATTCGAAGCAGTTGCCAGACAACAATGACTACAGGTCGGCGATTGGTAAACTTTTGTATTTAGTTACCACATGTAGACCTGACTTAGCTAATGCCGTGGGGATTCTTAGCAGAAAAGTGAATTCTCCCACTGAGCATGATTGGGCAGGTGTAAAGAGGGTGGTGCGATATTTGAAGGGTACCATGAATTGTAAATTAAGGTTACCAGCTGTCAGAGACCCTAAGTTGGTTGGGTATACTGATGCGGATTGGGCTGGGGATAATGCTGACTATAAATCAACAAGTGGTCATGTTTTCATGTTTGGGGATGGACCTGTTGCATGGGGCAGTTATAAACAGAGCTGTGTAGCATTATCTTCCACAGAATCAGAATACGTTGCAGCAACAGAAGCCTGCAGAGAGATCGCCTGGCTTGATCAACTCATAAAGGACTTTGGGTTGGTGAGGAAAGGGCCTGTCAGCTTGCTGGAGGACAATCAAAGTTGCCTGAAGCTGACGCAGAGTGAGAAGTTCCTGGCCAGAACAAAACACATTGGGGTTAAATACCACTACATATGCCAGATGATCCAGGATGGACTTGTGGAACTATCCTACTGCAGCACCCAAGAGATGACTGCTGACATCCTGACGAAACCCCTACCAAGAGAGAGTTTCCAGAATCTACGTGTCAAGCTGGGACTCTGGGTGGTTGAATAAAGTTGTTTATGTTTTGTATATGTTGTATTGCCTGAGAAGGGGTATGTGGGATGTAAACACAGGAGCAGTCAATGACAACATTCCTAGAGTATACATGTTAGAACATGGGGAGGGATGTCTGTCCAGCAAGCAGGTAAACTTCCTGGGGACGGACTTCCTCCGCATGTGACCAGAGGTGGGTGTGGCCTCACCTGTGCAGGTAATGACAAAAGCACAGGGCAGGCAGTCACTCTCTCTCTCTGCCATCTTCCTTCCATGAGGAAACTTCTAAGGATGCTCTCTTGGCTCCCAGCCAAGAGAGGAGATAAGGACTATCTTGCTACAAGATAGATTCTAAATGTATTTTACCTTTTTAAGCCTGTGTGCCTTCTGGGATCATATTGTGAACAGAACGTGAGTAAACTCTTTTATACTTTTATAAAGACTGTGTTGTGTCTTGTATTTTAAGAGGGAACAAAGGGGAAAATTACCAGAGTAATTATTATAGAGGTTCTAGCGAACCTGTGCACATGTTACCGGTGCGAACTTAAAGGGGAATGTCTATAAACTCTGCTGATATTTTGGGAACTTGTTAGCACAAGTTGGATTAGGATATAATCTCACAATATATCCTCTCCTGCACCCCTGAACATTCCCACACCTCTGCCTCTGACCCAGCTATGTTTCAGGGTCTGGCTCTCTTTCAGGCTCTGGTTCTGAATTAGGGTTTTGTTCTGGCTCTGGCTGTGTCTCTGGCTCTGGCTCTGGCTCCAGCTCCGGCACTGTATCAAGTACTGTTGCAGACTCAGGCTGTGGCTCTAGGCTGCGGCTGCAGCTATGTTTTGCGCTCCGGCCCTGTATCAAGCCCTATTTCTGGCTCTGGCTCTGGCTCTGGCTCTGGCTTTCTTTCAGCTGTGGCTCTGAATGAGGCTCTGGCTCTGGCTCTGATTCATGGTCTCACTCTGACTCTGATTCAGGGTCTCGCTCTGGCTCTGGCTCTGGCACTCTATCAAGGACTGTTTCAGACTCAGGCTGTGGCTGTGGTTCTGCCTCTGTTTCAGGCTCAGGCTCTGTTTGAGGCTATGTCTCTGTTTCAGGCTCCGGCACTGTATCAAGTACTGTTGCAGACTCAGGCTGTGGCTCTAGGCTGTGGCTGTGGCTGTTGCTCTGGTTCTGGTTCTGGCTCTGGCTCTTTCTCAGGCTCTGGTTCTGAATGAGGACTTGGTTCTGGCACTGATTCAGGGTCTCGCTCTGGCTCTGGCTCTGGCACTCTATCAAGGACTGTTTCAGACTTAGGCTGTGGCTGTGGCTGTGGCTCTGTTTCCATTCTTACAATGGAATGTACACAAAACAATAATCCTTTCTATATAAATTTCCCAATACAGTCTGAAAACATAATAAATCCTTAATTGTTGTCCACCTCCTTTTAGTTCCTTTATCACTCGAATGCTAGCACGGAGTCAAAACTATTATTGTATTTTTGAACATATCTTGTATAACCATTCCATTTTTCTGCAAATTTTTGCTTTGAGATTCCTCTGAGTTTGCTAGTCAATTGAGCCGTCTCCACCAATTCCTGTAATTTGATTTGCCAATCTATTTTTGGAGCCTCATGATCTTTCCATCCCTTGGCCACAAGTATACGAGCTGCTGGGGTTGCAAACAAGAATACCTCTCTTAGATTTTTTGGGATCTCTTTATCTAAAATACTTCATAGAAATGCCTCCGTTTTTTTGTAAAAGTTATCCCCATCATCTTTTTTTAATTCATCGAATATTTCCCCCCCCCCCAAAAAAAATCTTAATCTTTTCACACGTCCACCACATGTGGCTCATGTCACCGTTATTTCCTCCACATCTTCAACAAGCATTCGCCAAATTTTGATACATTCTTGATCATCTGGAAGGAGTGAGGTACCACCTATGAGCCATTTTCATCATGTTCTCTCTTATATTATAGCTGGCTGTAAATTTCAAATTTACATTCCATCAGTTTTCCCCATCTTTTAGCATAATTGGACGGCCCACATCTTGGGCCCACTTTATCATTGAAGCCTTAACCTCCCCATTCATTACTTCGTAGTCTAAAAGAAGTCTATACATTTTTGCGATTATTTTGGTTTTACTATTCAGCAGTTTTTTCAAATTTTGAAGGCTCCTTTTCAAAACCCATCTGCTTATCCTGTCTGAACACTTCATTCACCTGGAAGTAATCTAGCCAACTAGAAAAGTGATCTTTTATTTTCTCATAACTTATCTATATTAGTTGACCCTCCCCCCCTTAATATTGTGTTATACATTATCCAGTTCTCTTTGATGTTGTTGCTTTTTTTAACAGCGATTGCTTCAAGTGGAGAGTTCCATCTTGGGGTTTTCTGTTCCAAATATCTTTTGTATTTTCCCCATACCTTATATATAGCATTTCTTATTATATGATTTGAAAAACTCCTATGCGTCTTTATTTTCCCATAATAAAGATAGCCATGCCACCCAAAACGGGTGTCATGACCTTCTAGCTCTAAAATATCCCAATTTTTTAATAAATACCAATCTTTCAACCAGAGAAGACATGAGGCTTCGTAATATAGCTTCAAATCCGGTAACCCGTAGCCACCTCTTTCTACAGTATCTATTAATATCTTATGGTTTACTCTTGGTCTTTTACCCTTCCACCAAAATTTAGAAATTTCTTTTTGCCACCTGTTGATACTGCTGGTCTTTCCTGTAATTGGAATCGTTTGGAATAGAAAGAGTAGCTTCGGTAAAACTATCATTTTAATTACCGAAATACGGCCCAGGAATGATAAATTTAACCTTGTCCATGTCTCCAACTGTCTTTTGATATCTTTCCAACAATTGGTATAATTATCTTCATATAAGTTAAGATTCTTTGGTGTTATCCATAATCCTAAATACTTGATTTTGGGGTAGATTTCAATGTGTATTATTTGTTCTAATTCTGCTTTTTCAGCTGGCGACATATTTTTAACTAATAGTTTTGTCTTGTTGAAATTCATTTTGAACCCCGCAACTTTACCGTAGCCATATATTATTTCCAACGCCTTTCTTAAACTCTGTTTTGGTTGCTCCGTAGTTATAATTAAATCGTCAGCAAATGCCCTCGTTTTGTAACTTCTATTTCCCAGCATAATCCCTTTTATTTCTTTTTCTTCCCTAATTTGTTTACATAAAACTTCCAATGTTAATATGAAAATTAAGGGGGATAGTGGGCAACCTTGTCTGACCCCTTTACTGATTTCACACTCCTGTGATAAATTTCCATTGATTATGATTTTAGCTTTTTGTTTTGATTATATTGCTTCAATCCCTTTTATATACTGGATGAACAGAATGAAGCACAGAATGAACTCAGGCTTGCTAGAGAGGTTAAAAGCAACAAAAAAGGCTTTTATGGGTATGTTCGTAGCAAAAGGAAGAACAAAGAAACAGTGGGGTCACTCAGAGGAGAAGATGGTGAAATGCAAACAGGGGACACAGAAAGGGCTGAACTCCTCAATGCCTTCTTTGCCTCAGTCTTCTCCGATAAAGAAAACAATGCCCGACCTGAAGAATTTGGAGCAAAGGATTCAGCAGAGGAAACACAGCCCAGAATAACTAAGGAGATAGTACAAGAATACTTGGCTAGTCTAGATGTATTCAAGTCTCCAGGGCCAGATGAACTGCATCCAAGAGTATTAAGAGAACTGGCAGATGTGATTTCAGAACCACTGGCAGTCATATTTGAGAATTCCTGGAGAACAGGCGAAGTCCCGGCAGACTGGAGGAGGGCAAATGTTGTCCCTATTTTCAAAAAGGGGAAAAGAGAGGACCCAAATAATTACCGCCCAGTCAGTCTGACATCAATACCAGGGAAGATTCTGGAGCAGATCATTAAGCAAACAGTCTGTGAGCACCTAGAAAGGAATGCTGTGATCACCAATAGTCAGCATGGATTTCTGAAAAATAAGTCATGTCAGACTAACCTGATCTCGTTTTTTGACAGAATTACAAGCCTGGTAGATGAAGGGAACCCAGTGGATGTAGCCTACCTTGATTTCAGCAAAGCATTTGACAAGGTGCCCCATGATATTCTTGTAAAGAAGCTGGTAAAATGCGGTCTTGACTATGCTACCACTCAGTGGATTTGTAACTGGCTGACTGACCGAACCCAAAGGGTGCTCATCAATGGTTCCTCTTCATCCTGGAGAAGAGTGACTAGTGGGGTGCCACAGGGTTCTGTCTTGGGCCCGGTCTTATTCAACATCTTTATCAACGACTTGGATGATGGACTCAAGGGCATCCTGATCAAATTTGCAGATGACACCAAACTGGGAGGGGTGGCTAACACCCCAGAGGACAGGATCACACTTCAAAACGACCTTGACAGATTAGAGAACTGGGCCAAAACAAACAAGATGAATTTTAACAGGGAGAAATGTAAAGTATTGCACTTGGGCAAAAAAAATGAGAGGCACAAATACAAGATGGGTGACACCTGGCTTGAGAGCACTACATGTGAAAAGGATCTAGGAGTCTTGGTTGACCACAAACTAGACATGAGCCAACAGTGTGATGCGGCAGCTAAAAAAGCCAATGCAATTCTGGGCTGCATCAATAGGAGTATAGCATCTAGATCAAGGGAAGTAATAGTGCCACTGTATTCTGCTCTGGTCAGACCTCACTATGGGGCCAAATGGCGTCCGGCACTCTTCTTAGCTGCGTCACTGCTGTCCGTGCCGGTAATAATCTCTTCCAGCCTCTTTGGCCCTCTTAGCAGAGTTTACACAGCGGGGAAAGCTGTTGCTTGCGTGGGTAATAACTCAGACTGCAACGCAGGCTTTTCTCTTATCTCCAACAGCCTTTAATGAGTAGAATAACATCGTAAATTCAGCCCGGCGAAATGGCAGGCATCCTCTCCGCTTCTCGGCAAAAGCGAAAGAGAAAAGACACACAGAGAAACACTCCCCTCTGTGAACATAGCCACGCCTCAGAATGTGAGACGTCACTCAGAACTGTTTAACCCTGTAAGTTCTGATTCTCCTCACACCCCCTCTCGTCTCGCATCCTGAGGGAAATTGTGAGGACACATCTACAGACCTCTTTGAGTTCAACTCCTTTCCCATTGCCTCTTGCCCCTTCCTGGCTTTTGTCTCAGGCAACTGTTGAACCTCCTCAAAACTCCCAGGTTCGCACTGTGCGAAACCAACCCATGCGCTGGTGACCTGAAACCTCTCAGGTGGTACCCCCTTCGTGGTTCGTGCAGACCGTCTGAGCACAGTCTCAGGTGCTCCTTCTGTCCCACTGGGTCCAGCAAGTGTTTCACTGGTACCAGAAGACTCCCCCTCTGACTTACTGCGTCTTCGGGCCTTCTGAACTTTGCTAACGGGAGACGAAGGCTCACTCTTGGGCTCTCTTTTAACAACCTGTGGAGATGCCCAACCCTGTTCTTGACCTTGGTCAGCGACCTGGTCCTCATCAACAGGTTCAGCTTCTGCCTCTCCCTCCTCCTCAGAATCAGATAGACATTCTGAGAGAACGTCAGGATTCGCATGGATCCTTGACCAACCATTCTGCTCACAGAACTCAGCATTTCTGCTAACTAGAATCCTGGACTGATCACCATCTGGATATGCAAACTTCCACCCCTTTGTCCCAGGCTCATACCCACAAAAGATCATTTTCCGGAACCTCGGGTCACCTTCCTTTCGTTGAACCTTTGGCACCAGCACCCAGGCTTGGCAACCAAACACACGGAAGAAATGCAGCTTCGGCTTCTTTCCGTGGAGCAAGAAATACGGGGTGTCACCTACCACTGAATTGTAGGACCTGTTCATCGTGAAATTGGCCGTCTTTATCGCCTCCCCCCAAAAACTTTGAGGCAAACCAGAGTCACACAGTAGAATGTCAGTAGCTTCAGCTAGTGCTCTACTTCTGTGCTCCGCCACACCAATCTCATGAGGAGAAGTAGCACCCGTCAACCAGTGACGTATTCCCTTCTGGCGGAAGAAACTCTTCAGAGCAGACCCAGTGACCTCTGCGCCTCGGTCACTCTGAAACCCCTGCACCTTGGTGGAAAACTGTAGTTCCACTGCCACAACCCAATCTTTGATCAGTTGCGCTGCCTCGCCTTTGCGTTTCAGCGAGAAGACCCATGCATTTGTTGGGATACTGCCAGGGAGATAAAGTCCATCTGAGCCCCCAAGCTCGGCGCCGGACGATCCATCGACCTCCCGTAGTCACGCAGTATCAGCAATTTGGCTACACGAAGCCTCAGGCTTGTGCACACTCTATCAGCAGAATTCACACAGCAAAAGTTGCACAGCAGGACAGCATCCTCCCCCTTTCCGTGTAACCTGTAGTACCTGTGGTTCAACCCAATTGCAACCTTTGTGCGTAAACCTTAAGTTGTTCTCTGTTAACAACCTTAGACAACAGATCAGCAGGAATTTCATTTCCTGGCATGTAGGACACCTGAATGAGTCCTTTCTGAATACACTCTCTTGCACGATGTAGCTTAATCTGCAAGTACTTGGTCCTTTGCTTGCAACTCTCCGAGTTCAGCAAAGCCAAACAAGATCTATTGTCTTGATACACTTGTATAGGACATTTCACAGAAACCCCAATGTCCTTAAACAGTTGCATCAACCATTCACAATCCATGAGTGAAAATGACAGAGCATTGAGTTCTGCTTCACAGGAACTTAGGCTAACTGTCGTCTGCTTTTTGCACAACCAGTCAAAGAGGCAGTGGTTGTACATGTAGCATACTCCAGAAGTGCTTGTACCATCCGTGGTGTCACTTCCAAAACTTGCATCTGCAAAGATTTCAAGACCTCCAGTCTTCTGACTGGTGAACCTCAGCCTGTAGTGCAAAGTCCCTTTCAAATACCGGGCTATGCGCTTCAGAGCTTTCCAATCCTGAACAGTAGGATTGTTAGCATGTCTGCTAAGCAGGTTAGTGCTTACAGCTATATCAGGTCTTGAGCATCTAGCAATGAAATTCAACTTGCCTAGAATGCATCTGTACAGCGTTGTGTCTGAAAACGCTTCAGCAGTACTATCTACCTGGTAACCTGTCACCATCGGTGTGTCTGCTGGGTTTGCATCAACCAAATTCAACCTGGTTAATACATCAGCAATTTTCTGTGTTTGGTGTACCAGAAAATTACCTGCTTGGTCCCTCTCCACCTGCAGAGAAAGATAGTTGGATACCTCACCAAGATCCTTCATGTCAAAGTGCTCCTTCAGCTGAGCTAGGGTGCTTTGGTAAAAAGCCTGATTCTTCCAAAACATCAGAAGATCATCAACAAAACATAAACAATACAGTTTGTTTTGCCCCTCCTCCTTGACAAACACACACGGATCAGCTTTGCCCTGGTGAAAACCTAGAGAAAGCAACGTCTCAGTGAGTTTTGTGTTCCAACACCTGGCACTCTGCTTGAGACCATATAAGGATTTCCGCAGTTTACAGACCATTCCCTTCTGTATCTGCATCCCGTCAGGTGGAAGCATGTACAGCTGCTCATTCAAAATCCCGTACAAAAAAGCTGTATTAATGTCATGATGGGTAACATGGAGTTTCTCCTCCGCAGCGATCTTGAGCATCAGCCGAACACTCTCATATTTGACGGTGGGCGAGTAGGTCTCGTGGTAATCCTGTGCTGGTACCTGTGAAAAACCTCTGGCAACCAACCTGGCTTTGTGTCTGACAACCTTGCCATTCTGGTCTGTCTTGGCCTTGAAGACCCATTTGCTGCCAACCAGTCTCATACCTGGGACTACCGGTACCAGCTCCCAAGTTTGGTTCCTGTTCAAGGAATCAACTTCAGCCTTCATGGCATTTAGCCAAGGCTCAGCATCTTTAGAGGTTAACTCTTGAACCTCTTTGAAGCTTGAAGGTTCCCACATCTTCTCTGAGCTATTAAGAACAGCAGTTGCCGTCTTAGCAAACTCATCTGCAAATCTCTTTGGAGGTTTGCCTTTGGTCGCCCTTTCAGACCTGCGAACCAGACGCAAGTCTTCTGGACTCATCTCCTCTTTCTTAGGAGAAAAATGACCAATGGTGAACAGTGGTTCTTCCAGTTCATTGTCAGACTCATCAGATGGTCTGACTGAGGCCTTTGCGCTCTTGTAGTCTGCTGTGTCATCACTGTCACTGACAGCAGCAGCAGCGCCGCCCACTGAACTGGAATCCGAACTCTGATCATCATCATCATCATCATCATCATCATCATCATCATCATCCTCAGTTTCCTCAGCTTTCTCAGCATGATCTGCTTTCTTCACATCACCTTCATCCTCCTCTGGGCAACTCTGGAAAATTCCCACATTTTCCCCCCACTTAGGATTGTACTCAACACTCCTTGTGAACTTTATGGATTTAGAGTTAGTCATCCATACCCTGTATGCACCTTTTTCGTACCCCATGAACAAACCATGTGCCCCACGCTTCCCAAGCTTGTTGCTTTGTGGGGTGTGCACCCACATGTCAGAACCAAAGATTCTCAAGTGCTTGACATTTGGTTTGTTACCAAACATCTTCTCGCAGGGAGTGCAGCCAATAGGTGATGACAATCTCCTGTTAAAAGTGTAAACAAAATTCGAGAGAGCCTCCCCCCAAAACTTCTCAGGGAGGTTGGCATCATGCAACAAGGTTTTTAGTCCTTGCAGCAACGTTTGATTTGCTCTCTCCGCAAGCCCATTCATCCATGGCGATCTAGGCGTTGACAAGTCATGCTGGATTCCCTTCTCAGTCAGGAAAGCTTCAAACTGCTGAGAAGTGAACTCCCCGCCTCGATCAGTAAACAGACAACCGATACGTTTACCGTGAGCATTCTCCAACCAAGCACAGAATGCCTTGAACCTAGGAAATGCTTGCGATTTCTGCTCGAGCATAAACACATGAATGTACCTAGAAAAAGAATCAATTAGAACCATGAAGTACCTTGCTCCTCCCAAAGAGGGCGCAAGAGGCCCAACCAGGTCTGCATGCACTAGCTGGTAGGGTTTGGAAGCCTGCCTGCTAGACTCCTTGCCTTTTGGAGCAACCTTCACCTTGTTCTCTGCACAAGATACACATTTCATGTGAAATTTACAGGGTTTGATGTTCAAACCTTCAACCAACCCAGGCATCTTGGCTAGCGCTTGCCAAGATAAGTGAGCAAATCTTCTATGTGCATCATGAATACATCCTGCATGAAGAACCTTGTTAGTTTGTGCAACACAACAAGTATCAACATTTGATATGACAGCATTGTCATCATAAGTTAGACAGAACAAACCATCCATCAACTTTGCATGCCACATTGCCTCTTTGCCTTTTCTGATGACACAGACAGTCCTCTTGAAGGAAACCTCAAAACCACGCCCAGTCAGCTGTGGGACACTAAGCAAATTGTCCGCAGCTCCTGGAACAAAAAGTACATCTCTGATGGTAGTATGCAGACTTGCAAGTTTCACAGTCCCAACTCCTGCAATTTGCAAAGTCCTTCCATCAGCCAGGTGGATCTCTCCATCTTGAGGTGTGAAGGAGACAAACAGATGGCGGTCCTTGGCAAGATGGCGACTGGCCCCAGAGTCAATTACAAACCTGGCCTTAGCTTTTAGAGCAGGTGTGCTGGCAAACATAACCTTGTTTTCCACCAGCGTGGGCTTTTGCAGCTTGCCCCCCTGCTCCTGGCCATCAGACGTGCCTTTAGCCTTTGGTGGAGCTGTGCCAGCAAACATAGCCTTGTTTTTCCCTGGCTTTCCACTCCCCTTCTGCTTTGGGCCATCTGCAGGCATCTTGCTCTGTTTACATCTGGCCTTCCGGCCTCTGCTAAGGCTCTGACCTTGGTTCTCACGAGAAACAGAGCTCTCAGCTGCCGACTCCTTGGCTCCCCCTGGAGGCTGGAATGCTGCCTGGGATGACGTGACGGTCTGCTCCCCCTGCAGCTTGCAATCGGTGCCCTCAGCATCCCTGCATTCACTCGCATTCTGGGAAACAGCCAGGACCTCCGATGCATTCAAACACTGGGCTGGGATTATTGGCAGGTGGGCCTTTTTCAAAGCATCCCGCATGTCACGTGCCGTGAGATTTCCAGCAAGCGTCTTTATTTCCTCCAGAGAGACGGATAAGACTATTATATCAATGGCCCTCGAATTCTGGGCCTCCCATTTCTCTGTCCGAGGAACTGGAGTGGCTTCAGACACAGTATGCCAGACTCCAAACTGACGCAGCAAACTCTCACACCATTTTGCCCAGGTCTGATAATTGTGCCGATTTAACTTTGGGCACTCAGTGGCCTCAGAAGCTTGGAAAAAATCCATTCCAGCTTTTTACGTGAGCCGTGAGCCTTTATGCCTTCAAAGACGTCTTATCTCGGCAGCACATAAATCACGATGCCTCTGGCTCGGCTCCCAGGCCAATTAGACTTGCCGGACATCAAAGGCCTTTTCCGCGGCATCCAGAAAAGCCTCTGCTTTCACTTTTCCAGCACATACCTCAGCAGTCTGTCGCTGTCTTACTCTCCTGCAAGTGCTGTGAATCTGGGCCCGAAACCTGTTGTTGGGATACTGCCAGGGAGATAAAGTCCATCTGAGCCCCCAAGCTCGGCGCCGGACGATCCATCGACCTCCCGTAGTCACGCAGTATCAGCAATTTGGCGACACGAAGCCTCAGGCTTGTGCACACTCTATCAGCAGAATTCACACAGCAAAAGTTGCACAGCAGGACAGCATATTTACAGTTTATTCAGCGTAGGTCAGAACAAAAGAAGACATGACCGTCTGCTCCGACTGCTCAGGCAAACAGCAGAAAACGAAAGGAACAGACAACAGAAACATCCTGTGAGACAGGAAATGCGCAGGCTGTGACACAAACATCCTGCTCCCTTTTAAGGTGGAACGGAAATATCCTAACAGCGTTCTGGGTAAAATCATCTGTCAGCGTCAGTGCAAATCTGGCCCCGCCCAGACTCTCTGGCATGGGCCCAAAAAGGTCTGTGTGCACAAGCTCAAAAGGCTTTGTGGTTACCCTCTCCAACCTGGGATAACTGCACCCTTTCACCTTTGCCCTTCTGCATGCCCTACAATCTAGGGATCGGTCACATGCTTTTATCTTGCACCCTACAGTGTACTGGGGCAACTTCTGGATACCTTCCCAACAGCCATGTGACATTCTCCTGTGCCACAAATGAGCACATGAATCATGAGGTGGAACATTCGCACACTTCGCCTGTGCTTCCTCAGCGTCCCCCTCACTCTCCAGAGGTGTCTCCAGAACAAAGAGGTTGTTCTGACATGCAACACTGACCAGTTGGTCCCCACCCCTGGAAATAGAACAGACATTGTTTTCAAAGCAAACCTTGTACCCCTCCTGTAAGAGACAAGATACAGATAAAAGACAATGTTTCATCTCAGGCACAACGTAGACCTCCAGCTCCGCCTGCAAGAAAGAAACAAACACATTTCCAACAGTGGTTAAATGTCTCTGTGACCCATCAGCAAAAACAACTGTTTTCCCAGTTGAAACAGCCCTGCAGTTCCACATTTCACCCCTAGGTGGCGCTGGCATCAGGTGATGGCTCGCTCCAGAGTCGATGACCCAACGCAGCACTCTCTCCTCACTGGAGTTGTCCCGTAGCGTTGCCATGGAGGCAGCTAGGTGATAAGAACTGTCCTTCTCACTCTCTGTGTCACGTCCTCCCTGCGCATTCCCACGCTGGCCTCCTTTCCTGGACTGGCTGCCATGGAAACCTGGCTGACTGCCATGGGAAGCGACCTTGGAGACATCCTGCCCAGCATCTCTGGCTCTCCGGGGGCAGGAACGATGCAGATGGTCAACTGATCCACAGACAAAACAACGACGAGTGGAAAAAGCCTGAACTGTGCCTTCTGCTGGCCTGGCCCCCCCTCTGCAACCGGATGGGCTCACTGTGCCAGCTCGGCCCTCTCTTAGGCGGCGTTCCTGTTCGTCACACAAACAACCGGTGGAAAACTTTGCAAACTTGCCTTTGGTCTTCTCTGCCCCCCCAACCTTGCCAGCAGCTCTCCTTGAGGCTGTACTGCATCTGGGGACGTGGCTTTTGGCTTCCGCTGTGGTTTCTCGGCAAACCCTCTCCAGCTCCTGCCAAACAGCCTGGGCACTGTCAAGACCCTCCACCAAAGGTAGCTGTGAGCCCTCCAAACTGAGCACTATAGCTCCCAGGGCTTTGTGATTTTTTCTCTGCGAAGCATGTGCAGCTGCAATATCTGCTGCCGAAGCATCGGCTGCAGCTTGCTGTGGAGGCCCTTGGACCGCCTCCCACAGACCCTTGGCTACCAGCCATGCCTTCAGCTTCCTGCTCCACTCCTCCCAATTTCTGCCATTTAATTTTTCGAAAGGGACGGAGTATGATTCCTGGCTGTCTGCCATCTTCTCCCCGGGGGTCAGCTTACTCACGTAACAGCAGCTCCTCCGGCACCCGGTTCAGCAGACCAGATCCTCCCCAGCGAGCTCCTCTCTGCCTCAAACGTTAGGCACAGCTCCAACTGGCTCCAGCTTCTCCTCAGCTGGCTTCTCCCACACGCAGGCACAACGCAGCAACAGCTCCAAAGCTTGGCTGACTTCCATAACCTATGGGGCCAAATGGCGTCCGGCACTCTTCTTAGCTGCGTCACTGCTGTCCGTGCCGGTAATAATCTCTTCCAGCCTCTTTGGCCCTCTTAGCAGAGTTTACACAGCGGGGAAAGCTGTTGCTTGCGTGGGTAATAACTCAGACTGCAACGCAGGCTTTTCTCTTATCTCCAACAGCCTTTAATGAGTAGAATAACATCGTAAATTCAGCCCGGCGAAATGGCAGGCATCCTCTCCACTTCTCGGCAAAAGCGAAAGAGAAAAGACACACAGAGAAACACTCCCCTCTGTGAACATAGCCACGCCTCAGAATGTGAGTTCTGGGCACCACAGTTCAAGAAGGACACTGACAAACTGGAACGTGTCCAGAGGAGGGCAACCAAAATGGTCAAAGGCCTGGAAACGATGCCTTATGAGGAACGGCTAAGGGAGCTGGGCATGTTTAGCTTGGAGAAGAGGAGGTTAAGGGGTGATATGATAGCCATGTTCAAATATATAAAAGGATGTCACATAGAGGAGGGAGAAAGGTTGTTTTCTGCTGCTCCAGAGAAGCGGACACGGAGCAATGGATCCAACCTACAAGAAAGAAGATTCCACCTAAACATTAGGAAGAACTTCCTGAGAGTAAGAGCTGTTCGACAGTGGAATTTGCTGCCAAGGAGTGTGGTGGAGTCTCCTTCTTTGGAGGTCTTTAAGCAAAGGCTTGACAACCATATGTCAGGAGTGCTCTGATGGTGTTTCCTGCTTGGCAGGGGGTTGGACTCGATGGCCCTTGTGGTCTCTTCCAACTCTATGATTCTATGATTCTATGATTCTATGATTCTATATACTGTATACCAAAATCCATATGGTGTAATAGACCTTTCATAAATTTCCAGGATACCCTGTCGAAAGCTTTTTCTGCATCTATAGCCATTAAGACTGCCTTCTTTTCTATTCTTAAGTCTAAATACGCTAATAAGTTTATAATGTTTCTAGTGTTGCTATAAATGTGCCTCCCGGGCAAAAAGCCAGCTTGGTCATTGTGTATCATCATCTGGAAGACTTTTTTTGATCTTTCGGCTAAAATATTTGCATATAATTTATAATCGTTATTTAGAAGCGCGATAGGCCTATAGTTGTTAATAAGTAGATTGTCCGTTCCCTGTTTTGGAATTAATGCAATAAGGCTGTCTTTCCAAGAATCCGGCATGGTTCCGTCTTTGAAGATGTTGTTCATGATACTTCTTAATGGGTCAGACAGTAAGTCCTCAATTTTTTTATAATATATTGCCGGTAGGCCGTCTGGCCCTGGTGGCTTTCCTATCTTTGCTTCCTTAATTGCTCTTTGAATTTCGTACGATGTAATAGGGGCATTCAACAGTTCTTTTTGTTCTTTAGTAAGTTTCGGAAGACAGTTCTGTTCTAAACGTTCTTTAACTTCTTCTGTTGTTTCATTTCCTTCCTTATAGATTTCTCTAAAGAATTCGAGAAATCGTTTCTCTATTTCTTTAGGGTTGTTTATTATTTTGCCTTCGCACTTAACTCTATTTATAAGCCTTTCTGCCTCTCTCTTCTTTAATTGCCATGCTAATAACCAGGCTCAGGTTCTGTTTCAGGCTGTGTCTCTGTTTCAGGCTCCGGCGCTGTATCAAACACTGTTGCAGACTCAGGCTGTGGCACTATGGCTGTAGCTGTGGCTCTGGTTCTGTTTCAGGCTCTGACACTGTATCAAGCACTGTTTCAGGCTCCGGCTCCGGCTCCGGCTTCTGCTCTTTAGTAGGCTTTGTCTCAGTCTTTGGCTCTAGCACTTATTCTAGCTCTATTTCAGGCTTGGCCTGTGTCTCAGCCTTTGTCTCTGTTTCACGCTGTTTCTCTGTTTCAGGCTCCGACGCTGTTTCAAGCCCTGTATCTGCCTCTGCCTCTGTTTCAGGCTCTGGCACTCTATCAAGCACTGTTTCTGGCTCTGGCTCTCTTTCAGGCTCTGGTTCTGAAGTAGGGTTTTGTTCTGGCTCTGGCTGTGTCTCTGCTTCAGGCTCCTATGCCGTATCAAGTACTGTATCAGGCTCTGCCTCTCCCTCTGCCCCTGGCTACGTTTAAGCGTCAGGCTCAGTTTCAGACAGTGTCTCTGTTTCAGGATCCAGCACTCTATCAAGCACTATTTCAGACTGAGTCTGTGGATCTCGGCTGTGGCTGTGGATCTCGGCTGTGGCTCTAGGCTCCGTCTGTGGCTCTGTCTGTGGCTCTGGCTCTCTTTCAGGGTCTGGTTCTGAATGAAGATCTGGTTCTGACTCTGATTCAGGGTCTCATGATGGCTCTTCCTCTGCCTCTGACCCAGCTATGTTTCAGGGTCTGGCTCTCTTTCAGGCTCTGGTTCTGAATTAGGGTTTTGTTCTGGCTCTGGCTGTGTCTCTGGCTCTGGCTCCAGCTCCGGCACTGTATCAAGTACTGTTGCAGACTCAGGCTGTGGCTCTAGGCTGTGGCTGCAGCTATGTTTTGCGCTCCGGCCCTGTATCAAGCCCTATTTCTGGCTCTGGCTCTGGCTCTGGCTCTGGCTTTCTTTCAGCTGTGGCTCTGAATGAGGCTCTGGCTCTGGCTCTGATTCATGGTCTCACTCTGACTCTGATTCAGGGTCTCGCTCTGGCTCTGGCTCTGGCACTCTATCAAGGACTGTTTCAGACTCAGGCTGTGGCTGTGGTTCTGCCTCTGTTTCAGGCTCAGGCTCTGTTTGAGGCTATGTCTCTGTTTCAGGCTCCGGCACTGTATCAAGTACTGTTGCAGACTCAGGCTGTGGCTCTAGGCTGTGGCTGTGGCTGTTGCTCTGGTTCTGGCTCTGGCTCTTTCTCAGGCTCTGGTTCTGAATGAGGGCTTGGTTCTGGCACTGATTCAGGGTCTCGCTCTGGCTCTGGCTCTGGCTCTGGCACTCTATCAAGGACTGTTTCAGACTTTGGCTGTGGCTCTGGCTCTGGCTCTGTTTCCATTCTTACAATGGAATGTACACAAAACAATAATCCTTTCTATATAAATTTTCCAATACATTCTGAAAACATAATATATCCTTAATTGTTGTCCACCTCCTTTTAGTTCCTTTATCACTCGAATGCTAGCACGGAGTCAAAACTATTATTGTATTTTTGAACATATCTTGTATAACCATTCCATTTTTCTGCAAATTTTTGCTTTGAGATTCCTCTGAGTTTGCTAGTCAATTGAGCCGTCTCCACCAATTCCTGTAATTTGATTTGCCAATCTGTTATTTTTGGAGCCTCGTGATCTTTCCATCCCTTGGCCACAAGTATACGAGCTGCTGGGGTTGCATACAAGAATACCTCTCTTAGATTTTTTGGGATCTCTTTATCTAAAATACTTCATAGAAAGGCCTCCGTTTTTTTCGTAAAAGTTATCCCCATCATCTTTTTTAATTCATCGTATATCCCCCCCCCAAAAAAAAATCTTAATCTTTTCACACGTCCACCACATGTGGCTAATGTCACCGTTATTTCCTCCACATCTCCAACAAGCATTCGCCAAATTTTTATACATTCTTGATCATCTGGAAGGAGTGAGGTACCACCTATGAGCCATTTTCATCATGTTCTCTCTTATATTATAGCTGGCTGTAAATTTCAAATTTACATTCCATCAGTTTCCCCCATCTTTTAGCATAATTGGACGGCCCACATCTTGGGCCCACTTTATCATTGAAGCCTTAACCTCCTCATCCATTACTTCGTAGTCTAAAAGAAGTCTATACATTTTTGCGATTATTTTGGTTTTACTATTCAGCAGTTTTTTTCAAATCTTGAAGGCTCCTTTTCAAAACCCATCTGCTTATCCTGTCTGAACACTTCATTCACCTGGAAGTAATCTAACCAACTAGAAAAGTGATCTTTTATTTTCTCATAACTTATCAATATTAGTTGACCCTCCTCCTCCCCCCTTAATATTGTGTTATACGTTATCCAGTTCTCTTTGATGTTGTTGCTTTTTTTAACAGCGATTGCTTCTAGTGGAGAGTTCCATCTTGGGGTTTTCTGTTCCAAATATCTTTTGTATTTTCCCCATACCTTATATATAGCATTTCTTATTATATAATTTGAAAAACTCCTATGCGTCTTTATTTTCCCATAATTAAGATAGCCATGCCACCCAAAACAGGTGTCATGACCTTCTAGCTCTAAAATATCCCAATTTTTTAATAAATACCAATCTTTCAACCAGAGAAGACATGAGGCTTCATAATATAGCTTCAAATCCGGTAACCCGTAGCCACCTAGAGTATCTATTAATATCTTATGGTTTACTCTTGGTCTTTTACCCTTCCACCAAAATTTAGAAATTTCTTTTTGCCACCTGTTGATACTGCTGGTCTTTCCTGTAATTGGAATCGTTTGGAATAGAAAGAGTAGCTTCGGTAAAGCTATCATTTTAATTACCGAAATACGGCCCAGGAATGATAAATTTAACCTTGTCCATGTCTCCAACTGTCTTTTGATATCTTTCCAACAATTGGTATAATTATCTTCCTATAAGTTAAGATTCTTTGGTGTTATCCATAATCCTAAATACTTGATTTTGGGGTAGATTTCAATGTGTATTATTTGTTCTAATTCTGCTTTTTCAGCTGGCGACATATTTTTAACTAATAGTTTTGTCTTGTTGAAATTCATTTTGAACCCCACAACTTTACCGTAGCCATATATTATTTCCAACGCCTTTCTTAAACTCTGTTTTGGTTGCTCCGTAGTTATAATTAAATCGTCAGCAAATGCCCTCGTTTTCTAACTTCTATTTCCCAGCATAATCCCTTTTATTTCTTTTTCTTCCCTAATTTGTTTACTTAAAACTTCCAATGTTAATATGAAAATTAAGGGGGATAGTGGGCCACCTTGTCTGACCCCTTTACTGATTTCACACTCCTGTGATAAATTTCCATTGATTATGATTTTAGCTTTTTGTTTTGATTATATTGCTTCAATCCCTTTTATATACTGTATACCAAAATCCATATGGTGTAATAGACCTTTCATAAATTTCCAGGATACCCTGTCGAAAGCTTTTTCTGCATCTATAGCCATTAAGACTGCCTTCTTTTCTATTCTTAAGTCTAAATACGCTAATAAGTTTATAATGTTTCTAGTGTTGCTATAAATGTGCCTCCCGGGCAAAAAGCCAGCTTGGTCATTGTGTATCATCATCTGGAAGACTTTTTTTGATCTTTCGGCTAAAATATTTGCATATAATTTATAATCGTTATTTAGAAGCGTGATGGGCCTATAGTTGTTAATAAGTAGATTGTCCGTTCCCTGTTTTGGAATTAATGCAATAAGGCTGTCTTTCCAAGAATCCGGCATGGTTCCGTCTTTGAAGATGTTGTTCATGATACTTCTTAATGGGTCAGACAGTAAGTCCTCAATTTTTTTATAATATATTGCCGGTAGGCCGTCTGGCCCTGGTGGCTTTCCTATCTTTGCTTCCTTAATTGCTCTTTGAATTTCGTACGATGTAATAGGGGCATTCAACAGTTCTTTTTGTTCTTTAGTAAGTTTCGGAAGACAGTTCTGTTCTAAATGTTCTTTAACTTCTTCTGTTGTTTCATTTCCTTCCTTATAGATTTCTCTAAAGAATTCGAGAAATCGTTTCTCCATTTCTTTAGGGTTGTTGTTTTTTTTAAAGATATTTATTAAAATTTCCAATTTTTATACAAACAAAAAGCAAAAAAGTTTAAAAACACATATAGTTCACAATACTTAGTTTTCAATGACATATTTCCCTGACCTCCTCATACCTCCCCTTCTTGTAGTCCAATTCAAATTATTTATTCAGCAAATTCTTATCTCAAAGCATTACAGCTAAAAAAACCCTTAATTTCTATCCGACATCATTCAACATTCATTAATTTTACAATATTTCTGTAAATAGTCCTTGAATTTCTTCCAATCTTCTTCCGCTGACTCTTCTCCCTGGTCCCGGATTCTGCCAGTCATTTCTGCCAATCCCATGCAGTCAATCATCTTCATCTGCCATTCTTCCAGAGTGGGTAAATCTTGCATCTTCCAGTACTTTGCAATAAGTATTCTTGCTGCTGTTGTAGCATACATAAAGAAAGTTCTATCCTTTTTTGACACCAACTGGCCGACCATACCCAAGAGAAAGGCCTCTGGTTTCTTCAAGAAGGTATATTTAAATACCTTTTTCAATTCGTTATAGATCATTTCCCAGAAAGCCTTAATCTTAGGGCACGTCCACCAACGGTGAAACAATGTACCTTCATTTTCTTTACATTTCCAACATTTATTATCGGGCAAATGGTAAATTTTTGCAAGCTTGACTGGGGTCATGTACCACCTGTATATCATTTTCATAATATTTTCTCTTAAGGCATTACATGCCGTAAATTTCATCCCAGTGGTCCACAACTGTTCCCAGTCAGCAAACATAATGTTATGTCCAACATCTTGTGCCCATTTAATCATAGCTGATTTGACAGTCTCATCCTGAGTGTTCCATTTCAGCAGCAAGTTATACATTTTTGACAAAGTCTTAGTTTTGGATTCTAACAGTTCTGTTTCCAATTTAGATTTTTCCACCTGGAAGCCAACTTTCTTATCCAAATTGTAAGCCTCCATTATCTGATAATAATGAAGCCAGTCTTGCACTTTGTTTTTTAGTTTCTCAAAACTCTGCAGTTTCAGTCTATCTCCTTCTTGTTCCAAAATTTCCCAATACTTCGGCCATCTGGCCTCCATATTGAGCTTTTTCTGAGCTTTCGCTTCCATTGGTGACAACCACCTTGGGGTTTTATTTTCCAATAAATCTTTATATCTAATCCAAACATTAAACAATGCTTTCCTAACAATATGGTTTTTAAATGCTTTATGTGCTTTAACCTTGTCATACCACAAATATGCATGCCACCCAAAAACATTGTTGAAACCTTCTAGATCCAAAATGTCTGTGTTCTCAAGAAGCAGCCAGTCTTTCAACCAGCAGAACGCTGCTGATTCATAGTAAAGTTTAAAGTCTGGCAGGGCAAATCCACCCCTTTCCTTTGCATCAGTTAATATCTTAAATTTTATTCTGGGCTTCTTGCCCTGCCAGACAAATTTAGAAATGTCTTTCTGCCACTTCTTGAAACAGTCCATCTTGTCCACAATTTGCAATGTTGGAAACAAAAACAACATTCTAGGCAATACATTCATCTTTATAGCTGCAATTCGACCCAACAAGGAAAGCTTCAAATTTGACCAAATTTCTAAATCTTTTTTCACTTCCACCCAACATTTTTCATAGTTGTCTTTAAACAAATTCCCATTTTTAGCTGTCATGTTAATCCCCAGGTATTTCACTTTCTTAACCACAGTTAAACCTGTTTCACTCTGAAACTTCTCTCTTTCAGTCAATGTTAAGTTTTTCTCTAAAACCTTAGTTTTTGACTTGTTCAATTTGAATCCTGCCAGCTGACCAAATTCTTGAATTAGTTCTGAAACTCTTTTAGTACTAGATTCTGGCTCTTGTAACGTCAAAACTAGGTCATCTGCAAATGCTCTCAGTTTATACTGTTTAGCTCCGACCTGTATACCTTTAACCGACCGTTCCCTTCTAATCATGTTCAGCAGGACCTCCAGGACCGATATAAAAAGCAATGGGGAAATTGGGCACCCTTGTCGTGTCCCTTTTTCTATCTTAAATTGTTCCGTAACCACGTTATTTACAATTAATTTAGCATTTTGTTCAGAGTATATTGCACCTATACCATTCTCAAAGCCTTGGCCTACCCCCATACCCTGTAGGTTCTTTTTCATAAAACTCCAAGAGATATTGTCAAAAGCTTTCTTGTGATATCCACAAATATCAGAACTGCTTTAGTGTTTATATTCACTTCTAGCTTTTCCAAAATGTCAATTATGTTCCTCAAATTATCAGATAGATGTCTTCCCGGTAGAAAGCCCGCTTGGTCCTTATGAATCTCCTCAATCAATACTTTTTTCAGTCTCTTAGCTAAAATATCAGCAAAAATTTTGTAATCCACATTTAATAAGGATATGGGACGGTAGTTCTTAAGTTGTGTCTTTTCAGTTTCCGTTTTCGGTATAAGTGTAATTGTAAAGGGAATTGGGGTTGCTTGTGCGTAAAGGGTGCTGCAGCTCTAGGCAGTGTTGCCTGGATAAACCTTTCCCTGGCTGGACAGCCCTTTCTCCATGACTGTCTCAGTCACTGGCAGAATCCGTCAGTGGGCGTTTTCTAAACTTCTTCCAACATAAAAATTCCTTCACTCCAAGTCTCCGCCTAGCCTCTCTGCGTGGAAGTCTCCTGCGCAGAGTGGGCGTGCCCAACGGAGGTCCTGGGCTCTCCCTGCTGCTCTCTGTGGAAGCGTCTTGGAGCCCTCCCTCCGCATCCTCCTCTTTCTTCCTGGTGTCCCTCCTATTTCCTTCCCCCAAGGAAGCTCTCTCTCTCTCCCTGCTGGTTCCTTCTCCTGCATTGTCAGGGAGCCTTACCTCCACCCTAGGCTCCGATGGCAGTTCCCTGACATCCACCTCCCCTCCAGGACCCCCCTCACCTCCGTTCCGTTCCTTTGGCCTAAATTCCTCCCTTTCCCCTGACGGTGATGCGGGAAATCCCCGAAAGGAGCTCTCTCCCTCTTCCGAAGATTCAAACATTTCTCTCCACCTGCTACTATCTCTTCGCAGCGGGTACTCTTCCCCATCCGATTCCTCTCCCCCGGATACCTCTCCTCCCTCCTCTTCGGAGGCCGGAAACCCCATAAAATCTTCTTCCTCATCTGTGGTGCCAAATTGCTCCTCCCAGAACCTCGATGTGGGTTTGGGCTTCCTAGGGAACCTGCCGTGAAACTCTCCCCGAAGATACTCATCCCTGATGTTTTCCGCAGGAACCGACGTGTTTTCTGATTCTGGTTCCCCCTCCCAAGCCACCAAATACTCCACTTGCCCCCCTCGCCATCTTGAATCGAGTATTTCCATGACTTGACTACTGAATTCCCTCTCCTCCACGTGTGGGTGAATGGGAACCCCTCTCTCTTGCCCCGGCAATTCCAGTCCCTCCCTGTACGGAGAGAGTAGGGATCTATGGAACACCGGGTATAGTTTCATGCTGGTTGGCAACTTGAGTCTAAAGGCCATGGAATTAACCTGCTGTGTCACCGCGAAAGGTCCCAGCCGCCTTGGCCGCAACTTCTTGCAACCTCCCTTGAACGGTAACCCCTGAGTCGACAACCACACCCGGTCCCCTACCCGTATGGTTTCTCCTTCCCTACGGTGTTTGTCGGCCTGCCTCTTATACACTTCCGTGGCCCGTTCCAAGTTCATCTTAAGTTGTTGGTGTAAGGCCTCCATTTCTTGCACAAACTGCTCCGCTGCTGGCACACTCCACCTCTCCTCCCCTCCCCCTGGGAAGGCCCTGGGGTGACACCCATGATTGGCCATGAACGGGCTCATTCTTGTGGACACATGTTCCGCATTATTGTACGCAAATTCGGCCAACGCTAGTTTCTCTACCCAATCGTTCTGTCTCTCGCTCACATAGCAGCGTAGGTATTGTTGGAGTATACTGTTCGCTCTTTCCGCTTGCCCGTTGGTCTCCGGGTGTCTGGCCGTGGAGAAGCTTACCTCGACTTCCAGCAAGCTCATGAGCTTCCTCCAGAACCTGGAAGTAAATTGCTTCCCTCGGTCTGACAAAACCCTTAAGGGGGCGCTGTGCAGCCTGAAGATGTGCTCCACAAACAGCCTAGCCGTTTCCTCTGCTGTCACCACATGTGAGCAAGCAATAAAGTGGCACATTTTTGTTAACAGGTCGACAACTACCATGACGGCTGTTTTCCCCCTTGACTTGGGCAAATCGGTCATAAAATCTATGGAAACCACCTCCCATGGTCTTCCCGGTGTGGGTAAGGGTTCTAGTAACCCCGCTGGCGCCGCCCTCTCCCCCTTTGCTCGCTGGCAGCAGTCACACCCTCGTACGTACTCCCGTACATCTTCCCTCACCCTTGGCCACCAGAACTGCCTGGTGACCAGCAACATGGTTTTGTGTTGACCAAAATGCCCCGCCGTCGGGTTATCATGGAGCTGTTTGAGCACCCTTCTCCTCAAGTCATCCCCTGGTACGTACAGTGCTCCCCTGTAATACAGTACCCCTTCTTTCTCCTCAAAACCCCCATGGTTTTCCCCCTTGCTCCTGAGTTCCCTGATCTTGGTTTGTGCGAACTCGTCGTCCTTCGTCAGCCCGGCTAGTTCTCGTCTCTCTACTAATACCCCCCCCACACACCCATCGGTTCTCGGGGATCACATGTCGGGCTTCTGGTGGTCCTTCCCCTTCCATATACTCCGGCTTCCGGGAGAGGGCATCTGCTCTGACGTTTTCCTCTCCCGGTACGTACCAAATCTCGAAGAAAAACTTGGAGAATTCCTGGGCCCATCGCACCTGCCGCTGGTTGAGTACTCGTGCAGTCCTCCAGTATTCCAGGTTCTTATGGTCCGTGCACACCTGGATCTTGTGCTGCGCCCCTATTAACAAATGTCTCCATCGTCGAAAGGCTTCATAAATTGCAAGCAGTTTCCGGTCATAGACCGTGTAGTTTTGCTCCGACTTGCTCAGCTTCCTCGAGAAGAACGCGCACGGTCTCCAGCTGGACTGATCTCCCGGCTGGAGTAGCACCGCCCCTACCGCTCGGTCTGACGCGTCTGTCTCCAGCCTCATTGGCTTCTGCAGATCCATGTGCAAGAACTGCTCTTCCGAAGCGAAGGCCTTCTTCAGCCTTTCAAAGGCCTGCTGTGCATCTTCCGTCCAGACAAATTTCCTTTTGCTACTGAGACAATCTGTGATGGGCACTGTCAAGTGGGCGAAATTCTTGATGAACTTCCGGTAGAAGTTCCCAAACCCCAGGAACCTCTGTACGTCCTTCCGGGTCTTGGGGGTCTTCCATTCCAGCACCGCCTGCACCTTTCCTGGGTCCATAGCTAGGCCCTTGTCCGACAGCCTGTATCCCAGGAACTCGACCTCTTGGGCGTGGAATTGGCACTTCTCCAGTTTGACCCACAACTGATGTTCCTGTAGCCTCTTTAGCACTTCCCGGACGTCTCTGACATGCTGCTCCTCGTTGTCCGAATAGATTAACACGTCATCTAAAAAGGCCACACAATTCTTGTACAGCAGGGATCCCAACACGTGGTGCATGAAAGATTGGAAGCATGCGGAGCCCGACTGTAATCCAAATGGCATAACTAAGTACTCAAAGGCCCCCAGGGGGGTGAACATAGTGGTTTTCCATTCGTCCCCCTCCCTCATCCTAATCAAATTGTACGCACCCCGAAGGTCCAGCTTAGTAAAAAATTTTCCCCTTCCTCACCCTGGTTAAAATATCGTCAATCCTGGGCATTGGGAAGGTCACTGGTTCCGACACCAGGTTCAAGGACCTAAAGTCTACGACCAATCTGGGCTGTTTAGTGTCTTTTTTGTCCACAAAGAACACCAGACTGCCTCCCACCGCCCTTGATTCTCTTATGAAACCTCTTTTCAGGTTTTTGTCAATAAACTCCCGCAACTCCTGCATCTCCCTGTCCGACATGGCATACAGTTTACCCACTGGCAGCTGAGCCCCTGGGAGTAGGTTGATTTGACAGTCGAAGGGTCTATGGGGGGGGGGTAGTTTGTCCGCTTCCTTCTCGCTGAAGACATCCTTCAGGTCAGCGTATTGTGGCGGTACCTTCCCCTTCTCCCCTACTGCCGTCCCTGCCACCCTGGCTACAGCCATCCTCGGGGTTTCCCCCCCGTGACAGTGTTCCAAGCAGTGAGCTGACCCAAAAGAAACTGTCCGCTGGTGCCATGCCACTACTGGATCATGTAGTGCCAACCAGCTCATTCCCAGCATGATGGGTGGTCCTGCCAGTGTGGCTACGTGAAAGGCAAGAGTCTCTGTGTGTCGGGAAACCCTCATTCTCATGGGGGGAGTCTGGTGCGTCACCTCCCCTCCCAAGAGTTCTCTGCCATCAATGGTCGTTACTTGCAAGGGACAGTCTAGAGGCAGGAGGTACAGCTGGTGCTCCAGGGCGAAATCCTTGCTGAAGAAATTACAGGAGCTACCTGAATCCAGCAGTGCCTTAACCTTGATTGGGTGCCCATTTGGGAGTTCTAGCACCACCTCTAAGGCTAAGGCTGCTTGGGGGTGTCTGGCTTGGGCACTTTTACTGGTTGCTGGCCTGGCTGCTGTGCCCTGGGATCGGCAGCCAAGCGTTGGCTTTTCCCTGCTCCTCCTCGCCCCCCCCCTCCTCACAGCCCGCAGCCCCCACCATTCCTTGCCATGCTTTCCTTTGAGGGCAGACCCTGGCAAAATGTCCTGGCTGTAGGCAGAGGAAACACTTTTTGGCTGTTTTCCCATCCTTTCCCTCCTTCTTTCGAACTTCACTGGAGTTAGAAGCCCCGCGCGCGCGTGCTCCCCCAATCTCCATTGGTTCCACTGGCTGGGAAGGTTGGTCCGGTATTTCAGGAATGCGGTTGTCATGCCAACGTTCTCCTCTCCCCTCCCGCTTCTCTAAAGCGCGGGCTTCTTGGCGCGCTCCAATCGCAAGTACAGCCTTGGTCAGCTGATCCATCGATTGAGGGCGGGGCGCCCGGGAGAGTTCGTCCTTCACTGAGGGGGATAAGCCTTCCTCGAATAACATTTGCACTGGTTCCGAGCCCAGTTCCCACCCCAGTCTATGGATAAGCATAGCAAAACGCGACCAGTACTCTCTAACTGACCGGCTCCCTTGCTTGCAACTCATCAGTTGCCTGCGAACCACACTCTCCTCCACCCCACTTGAGAACATGGCATCCATGGCGCCAAAAAACTTCCTAATGTCCTTTAGGGCAGCATTCTGGGTTGCCATTAATGGCCGGATCCATTCCCTGGCAGCGTCTTGAAGATGCCCGATGACATAAGGGACCCTCTCCCCATCATCCGCAAAGGAGTCAAACTGCAGTTCCAGCGCGTACTGTACCTCAGTCCTGAATGCATTATAATCCCTGGGGTCTCCCCCAAACTTGTGCACCAGCCCCGGTACCTTCCTTCCGATGGGGGTGTGCTTCCCCTGGGCATCCTGAGTCCTCCTTTCATCTAGCCGTGCCGCTAACAGAGCCACCTGCCGTTCCAAATCCTGGTTTCTCTCCTCCAGATTTGGCGCTGGCGCTCCCGCCTCTCCGGCACCCGCTCCTCCGGTTTGACTCATGATGCTGCCTGTCTTGTCTTTGTGCACAAGCAACGTCAGAGGCTGACGGATTGCTGTAAAGGGAATTGGGGTTGCTTGTGCGTAAAGGGTGCTGCAGCTCTAGGCAGCGTTGCTGGATAAACCTTTCCCTGGCTGGACAGCCCTTTCTCCATGACTGTCTCAGTCACTGGCAGAATCCGTCAGTGGGCGTTTTCTAAACTTCTTCCAACATAAAAATTCCTTCACTCCAAGTCTCCGCCTAGCCTCTCTGCGCGGAAGTCTCCTGCGGAGAGTGGGCGTGCCCAACAGAGGTCCTGGGCTCTCCCTGCTGCTCTCTGTGGAAGAGTCTCGGAGCCCTCCCTCCGCATCCTCCTCTTTCTTCCTGGTGTCCCTCCTATTTCCTTCCCCCAAGGAAGCTCTCTCTCTCTCCCTGCTGGTTCCTTCTCCTGCATCGTTAGGGAGCCTTACCTCCACCCTAGGCTCCAATGGCAGTTCCCTGACAGTAATATACGCCTCTTTCCACGATTCTGGTGCTCTTTTCCCTTCCAAAATTTCATTACAGACTTCCTTCAAAGGTTGTAATAACCACTCTTTCAAAGATCTGTAATATCTGGAAGTCAGCCCATCCGGTCCTGGAGACTTGCCTAATTGCATATTTTGAATGGCACATTCTATCTCCTGGTCAGATATTTTGCAATTCAACAATAGTTTGCTTTCTTGTGAAATTTTTTGTAATCCATTTGTTTTCAAAAAGCGTTCAATGTCCTTTTCATTCTGTGGCCCTTGTGCATATAATTGTTTGAAGTATTTCTGGAAGCAATTTCTAATCTCAGTTGGATTGTGTATATCTTTTCCTTCTACTTCCAAATTTGTGATGGTATTTAGTTTTTGTCTTTTTTTCAATTGCCAAGCCAGTAGTTTCCCACATTTATTCGCTGATTCCAATGTCTTCTGTCTCATTTGTTTAATTTTCCATTCTATTTCCTGATTCATCAATTCCATATATTGTACTTGATATAATTTTATTTCTCTCAAAATCTCCTGCGACTTTGGCTTTACTCTCAGTTTTTTCTCCCCTTCTTTTATTTTCTCCAAAATTTTATCTTTTTTCTCATTTCGACTTCTCTTTTTTATTGCGTTCTGTTGTATCAAGAACCCTCTCATCACAGCTTTACTTGCATCCCAGATTACTCTTTTTTCAACATTAGTAGTCATATTTATTTCAAAATAGTCTCTCAAAGTTTTTTGGGCCTTTTTGTATACTTCTTCATCTCTAAATAGGGTGTCATTCATCCTCCATCTAAAGGAGCCGGGTGTTGTTTGCTTCATCTCCATCTTTACAGCGTTATGGTCTGAGTAAGTTTTAGGGCAGATTTCCACTTTCTTTATCTTTGGTGCCATTCCTCTAGTAATCCAAATTTGGTCAATTCTAGTCCATGTCATCTTAGCTTCAGAGAAGAAAGTTCCCTCTCTCCCCAGGGGGTTCTTAGTTCTCCAAATGTCAATCAAGTCCATATTGTCAGTCAATTCAAAGAAAGTTTTTGGTAGTCTACCATCTTTGGTGACTACCTGTTTTTGTGCCTTGTCCATGTTTGTAGATACAACTCCATTCATATCCCCCATCAATATTATATTATAGTCCATATAGTCCCAAAGAGTCTCATGCAACTTCTTAAAAAATTCAGATTTCCCCTCGTTCGGTGCATACTGTTGAGGGGGCTCAGAACTTACAGGGTTAAGAGTTCTGAGTGATGACGCCTCACATTCTGAGGGCGGGCAGAGAACACGGAAGGGGCGTGGATTTCTCTGTGTGTTTGCCAGTCTGCGTGTTTGCTCTGAGGAGAAAGGAGCAAGATGAGCTGCGTCTCACCGGGAAGATTTACGATGTGTTGATCTGTACAGCAATAAAGACTTTAAGATAAGGAGAGCTGCGTGTCAGCCTGAGTTATTGCTACCACACGACGGAACGTCTGCTTCTGCTTCTGCCGTGTTTACTCTGCTGGAGTCAAAGGTCCCGGGGGGAAGACCAGAGCTGCGCGAGGGAAGTGTGCCGGACCCCGGTCGAACTTTGACCCCCCCGCATAGGTTATGGAGGACCAGCAATAAAGATAAGCAACGTTCGTGCGTGTGAGGAGCCTGCAGGCAAAGCGGCCAGCAGCCAAAGGCCAGCTGATGAGACGCTGGGAAAGAGAATCGGCTGAGGAGGCCAGCTAAGGAGTAGCTGGAGCCAGCTGGGAGGAGCTGAGATCTGCCGCACCGGGAGGTACCTGTAAGTAAGCTGGGCCCCCGGGGAGAGATGGCAGACAGCCAGAAGTTGCGTGCAGTCCCTTTTGATAAGGTGGACGGGAGCAAGCCCTGGGCCGAGAGAAGGCAGGCACTGAAGAGAGTGCAAGCCAGGCTGGAGGGGGCTGAGAATTGCTCTGAGGAAGCACCATGCCCAGGAGGGGCTGGTGGATGCCCAAGAAGCCCAGAGGGGGCTGGGACTGTGTTGGAGGGCTGCCGGAATGCCCCTACATATGAGCTGCATGCTGCAATGCTGCTGGAAGCTGGAAAGAGGAAAGCAGAGGCGAGCTGTTCCTCTGGAGGCTTTGCACCAAAGTTTGGTGGTGCAGGCCAGAAAGGCCAGTCCAAGAGTCTTGAGAGTGCCCAGGCTGTTTGGCAGGAGCTGAAAGGGGTTTGCAGAGAAACCACAGAGCTGGAAGCCAAAGGCCATTTTCCCAACGGCAGAAAAGCCTCGAGGAGGATTGCTGCTGGAGAGGTTGGGAGGGCAGAGAAGACCAAAGGCACTAGGCGATGTTTTGTTTGTGCCTCGGCTGAACACCTGCGACGCAATTGCCCACAGAGAGCGAGAGAGCCAAGGCAGGATGCGCCCAAGGTCGTTTCCCATGGGAACCAGCCCGGGAGAAGAGGCCAGCGTGGAAAGTCCCAGGGTCGGCCGGAAGGGGAAGAAAGCGTTTTTCAACTGTCTGCGTCCATGGCGGTTTTGGACAACAACACCTGCAGCAAGAGCTCCAAGGTCAAGTCAGTTGCTAAGGCAACAAAGAAGGACAACTCCAGTGGGGGGAGGGTCCTACGTTGGGTTGTTGACTCAGCTGCGAATGCCCATTTGGTAACAGCGCCACCTGATGGACAAATGTGGAACTGCAGAGCTGTTTCAACTGAGAAAACTGTTAGTTTTGCTACAGGGGCACTGGGGCGTGTAACCCATATTTCTAACTTGTTTGTCTCTTTTTTACAGGCTGAATTGAAGGTTTATGTTCTCCCTGAGATAAAGCACTGCCTGCTTTCTGTACCATGTCTTTTACAGGAGGGATATTCTGTGAGTTTTGAAAATGATGTTTGTACAATTTCCAGAGGTGGAGAGAAACTGGTACGTGTTGAGAGAAATCAGAACAACCTCTTTGTTCTGGAATCACCTCTCGAGGGTGAGGGGAAAGCCACTGACCACACTCATGTGTCGTGTGCTTGCGTGTGGCACAAGAGGATGTCACATGGGTCCTGTGAGGACGTTCAGATGCTATCAGAGTGCACCAAAGGTTGCAAGGTAAAAGAATGTGGTAAACCTTTGAAGTGCAAGGCTTGCAGGAAAGCCAGAAACAAGGGGTTTAATGATCCCAGTGAAGAGAGGGTCACCACAAAGCCTTTTGAGCTTATGCATGCAGACCTTGTAGGTATGCCACAGCCAAGTCTGGGCAAGGCCAAGTGGCTGATGGTGCTGACAGATGATTTTAGCAGGAACGCATGGGCGTTCACGCTGAGAACGAAGGAGGAAGCAGCGCAACTGATCAAGGATTGGGTTGCAGAGGTGGAACAGAGGTTCTCCACCAAGGTGCAAGGTTTCCAGTTTGACCGTGGTTCTGAGGTCACTGGGTCTGCTCTAAAGGGTTTCTTTCGCCAGAGGGGGATACGTCACAAGGTGACTTCTCCTCAGGAGAGTGGCGTGGCAGAGCTGAGGAGTAAAGCCCTGGTTCGAGCATCCGAGATCCTACTGGATGACTCTGGTTTGCCTCACAGTTTTTGGGGGGAGGCGGTAAAAGCGGCCAATTTCACGATGAACAGGTGCTACAATGCAGTGGTAGGTGACACCCCGTACTTCCTGCTTCATCGGCAGAAGCCGCTTGTGCATTTCTTCCGCACTTTTGGTTGCAGGGCCATGGTGCCTGTACCAAAGTGGTTGCAGCAAGAAGGTGGTCCAAAGTGCCAGGAAATGATCTTCTGTGGATACGAACCCGCGACAAAGGGGTGGAGGTTCGCATACCCAGAAGGTGATCAGACCAAGCTTCTGGTCAGTAAACAGGCTGAGTTCTTTGAGCAGGATGGCTGGGCTAAGCCCAAAGTGCGCTCTGACGTTCACTCAGATTGTCTGTACGACTCTGAGGAGGAAAGAGAGCCAGAGCCTGAACCTGCTGGTGGAGACCAGGTCCCTGAACAGAGTAGGGCGTCTCCACAGGTTGTTAAGGGAGTGTCCAAGAGTGAGCCCTCATCTCCTGTGCGCATATTGGAGAAAGCTCACAGACGTGTCAAGTCAGAGGGGGAGTCTTCTGATGAGGAAGACGCACATGCTGGCCCCAGTGGGTCAGGAGGAGCACCCCAGTTTGTGCCCAGGCGGTCTTCAAGGGCAACAAAGGGGATTCCACCTGAGCGGTTTCAGGTCACAAATGCGTGGGTTGGTTTCGCACAGTGCGAACCTGAGAATTGTGAGGTTCAACAGGTGCCTAACAACGATGCCAGGAAGGGGCGGAAGGCAATGGGGAAGGTGTTGAACACTCAGAGGTCCCCTCAGAACGTGATTCGAGAGGGGGTGTTGAGGGGGCTCAGAACTTACAGGGTTAAGAGTTCTGAGTGATGACGCCTCACATTCTGAGGGCGGGCAGAGAACACGGAAGGGGCGTGGATTTCTCTGTGTGTTTGCCAGTCTGCGTGTTTGCTCTGAGGAGAAAGGAGCAAGATGAGCTGCGTCTCACCGGGAAGATTTACGATGTGTTGATCTGTACAGCAATAAAGACTTTAAGATAAGGAGAGCTGCGTGTCAGCCTGAGTTATTGCTACCACACGACGGAACGTCTGCTTCTGCTTCTGCCGTGTTTACTCTGCTGGAGTCAAAGGTCCCGGGGGGAAGACCAGAGCTGCGCGAGGGAAGTGTGCCGGACCCCGGTCGAACTTTGACCCCCCCGCATACATACACCCCTACAATCAGAAATTTCTCTCCTTGAAATTGAATTTCGATTGCCAAATATCTTCCTTGTTCATCTTTAAAAATTAATTTCGGTGAAAATTTCTCCTTTGCATATATCACCACTCCTCTCTTTTTGACCTTATCAGACGAAATAAATTCTTGTCCCAATCTCTTATTAATAAGTATTTTCCTGTGTAGCCTCATTACATGTGTTTCCTGTAAACAAATCAAGTCCAATTGTTCTTTTCTTAATATATGAAAAACACCTTTTGTCTTTCGAGGGGAGTTAAGTCCATTATAATTCCAACTTATAAGTTGCAGAGCCATGGTGAGTTACTTAGTTTTCCCTCCAACTGCACCGAGTTGTTGTTCTTCTTCTGTTTGTGGTGTGTCTTTCCCTGGGCCAAGGAGTCCAAATGATAAGTTTGCTATGTCTAAAATTCCTTTTCCTGATGCGGGTGGCTCCTCACCAGATTCCACTTCCTTCTGTAGATCCTCCTCGTGGTCTTTCAAGAACTTGTCTTTATCATTCACTGTCCTTATTCTTATTTTTCTTCCTTTGTATTTGAAGGATAGACCTTGGGGGAATTCCCACCTGAAGAGTATTCTGTTTCTTCTCAATAGAACAACAAGATCTCTGTAGTAGGCCCTTACATCCAAAATATATTTGGGTATATCCTTAAAGATCTCCACGAATGAATCTTCAATTTCCAGAGTTCTTTGATAGTGCAAATTCAAGATTTTGTCTCTTTCTTCTTTTGTTCTTAAGGTAATCAAACAGTCTTTTGCTTTGTTCTTTCTTTGTCTTTTACCAAGCCTAAATGCACTCACTATCTTGAATTCTTCCTTCCCCAGGTCCTGTTGCCAAAAATCTGTAAATTCCTTTGTAAGGAAGTCTGCCAGGTTGTCTTTCTCGCTTTCAGGTACTGCTCTGATTCTTAAATTTCTCTCCTTTCCTTGTAATTCAATCATAGACAGTGTTAGGTCGTGATCCTCTAGTTTCTTATATACCGGTGGTATCTTCTCTTGAGCAGCGGTTGCAATTTCCTTAGCTTCCTCTGCTATCTTTCGAGTCGAGGCCGATTCCTCCAATAGTGTGTTAGAATTCACCTTCTTTCCCAGTTCATTAATACTTGTAGTGTTCAAGTCAATTTTTGCTGAGGCCTCAGCTACTTGTTTATTTGTCTCTGCAACCTGTTTGGCTAAGTTTTCCAAAGATGCATTAATTTTGCCGAGTGCCTGAGCCAATAAATCTTCAGATGACATAGCTTTTGGTTTTGCTTGCGAAGCAGCAGTTCCTACTGTGCCTGCTGCTCCGGATGTTGAAGCCCTTCTCTGATGTGTAATATCAGTCTTGTATTGTCTACCGGACCTGGTAGTTTTTTCCTGTGCCAGCTCTATCTTCCCTTTCTCATTTGCCATAACACTCTCATGCAAAACCCAAGGTCAGTCTCATGCCTGGTAGATTTGTTTTGAAGAGGAATTTTCCAAGCTTGGTTACTTAGTGGCTTAGTTGTTGTTACAACATAGTCTCCTCTAGGGGGACACACTTCCAACTTCACTTTGCAACTTTTAAAACAAATATGGTCCTTATAGGTCCCCAGTACCCTTAAAAGCCACAAATTCAGTGTCCTTAAAAGTTACTTTTTAGTCAAAAGCAGTTCCAGAAACACTGTATCTTTCACAGAGTTGTATCAAAAATCTTTACCTTTAACGTGCTGGCAATTCTTCCCAATTAGGCTTTCCCTATCATAGGCAGTCCGTTCCCAGATTTCAGAGGCAGCAGATGTAACTTTACTTCCCTCCTTCCTTGCAGGTAAATACCTCTCAAATTTCTCCCCTCTGCTCCTGCAGGCAGGGGGGGATCGCTTTTTTGGTGCTGGATTTTAGACCTTTAAAAAGACGTCTTTCAAAGTTACAGCTTTAGAGTCTCTTTGCTTTGATCTGCTTACAAGCCGGAAAGGTAGACTTCCTGTTTTTACCTTTCCCGTTTCGGTGCCGAAATATTTTTTTTTTTAAGTTTTTCCTCGAATTAATTGACTTAATCCTACTCACAAGTAGTTGCTTTAGAGTCCAATTGCCAGGAAGAAATCAGCGCTCTCCGACGATGGCCATGCGGCTTCACTCCACGGAAGCGGTAGACGGCTCTCAGCTCCGCGCCGTTCACCCCCGTTCCGCTCCGCAGCCTTTAAAAAGGCTCCTTCGCAGTGGGGGGGGGGGCGCAAATGGAGCCCGCCGAGCCTCCAAGTTCCCAGGCTTCACTGCCTGCGATTTCTTCGGGTCCCCGCTTCGCCGGAGCGGCAAGACCCTGTCCCGTGGAGCCGATTCCCTCCGGAGCTCAGAGGGAATCCGTCATTCGTCGCTGGCGCTGACCGGAAGCCTTTCTATTTCTTTAGGGTTGTTTATTATTTTGCCTTCGCACTTAACTCTATTTATAAGCCTTTCTGCCTCTCTCTTCTTTAACTGCCATGCTAATAACCAGGCTCAGGTTCTGTTTCAGGCTGTGTCTCTATTTCAGGCTCCGGCGCTGTATCAAGCACTATTTCAGACTCAGGCTGTGGATCTCGGCTGTGGCTGTGGATCTCGGCTGTGGCTCTAGGCTCCATCTGTGGCTCTGTCTGTGGCTCTGGCTCTCTTTCAGGGTCTGGTTCTGAATGAAGTTCTGGTTCTGACTCTGATTCAGGGTCTCATGATGGCTCTTCCTCTGCCTCTGACCCAGCTATGTTTCAGGGTCTGGCTCTCTTTCAGGCTCTGGTTCTGAATTAGGGTTTTGTTCTGGCTCTGGCTGTGTCTCTGGCTCTGGCTCTGGCTCCAGCTCCGGCACTGTATCAAGTACTGTTGCAGACTCAGGCTGTGGCTCTAGGCTGTGGCTGCAGCTATGTTTTGCGCTCCGGCCCTGTATCAAGCCCTATTTCTGGCTCTGGCTCTGGCTCTGGCTCTGATTCATGGTCTCACTCTGACTCTGATTCAGGGTCTCGCTCTGGCTCTGGCTCTGGCACTCTATCAAGGACTGTTTCAGACTCAGGCTGTGGCTGTGGTTCTGCCTCTGTTTCAGGCTCAGGCTCTGTTTGAGGCTATGTCTCTGTTTCAGGCTCCGGCACTGTATCAAGTACTGTTGCAGACTCAGGCTGTGGCTCTAGGCTGTGGCTGTGGCTGTTGCTCTGGTTCTGGCTCTGGCTCTTTCTCGGGCTCTGGTTCTGAATGAGGGCTTGGTTCTGGCACTGATTTAGGGTCTCGCTCTGGCTCTGGCTGTGTCTCTGTTGCACCTCAAACTGTGGTTTGTTGTTGTCGTTGTAGTTGTTGTTATTTTCTTTCTGGGGTGGGACAAATGTTTAGTTGGGGCGGGGATTATTTTAAGTTTAGCATAATTGTTTCTTGCTTTGTTTTTCTTTTACTATTTTTTTAGGTTATTGTATAGTTTGTATTTTGCTTTTTAAGGGGAAAGGGTCAGGGCTGCCTGGGAGGGGGCCTCAGCCAACAGAATGGCTGGGGCAGGTTCCCTACGGGGGGATGTATTGGAACACCCAATCTCTGTTATCGCGGGTGGGAGGAGCAGTTGCGCTAAGACCAGACCACGTCTTTACCGAAGATCTGGTTCTGACTCTGTGTTATGTACTGAGTTGAATAGAAGAAGAAGAAGAAGAGTTTGGATTTGATATCCCGCCTTTCACTCCCTTTAAGGAGTCTCAAAGCGGCTAACATTCTCTTTTCCCTTCCTCCCCCACAACAAACACTCTGTGAGGTGAGTGGGGCTGAGAGACTTCAAAGAAGTGTGACGAGCCCAAGGTCACCCAGCAGCTGCATGTGGAGGAGCGGAGACGCGAACCCGGTTTCCCAGATTACGAGACTACCGCTCTTAACCACTACACCACACTGGAATAGGATCCAAACTGCAGCAGTCTGATTGGTCCTAGAACAATAGGATCCAAAAGGCAGCAGTCTGATTGGTCCTAGAACAATAGGATTCAGAATGCAGCAGTCTGAATGGTCCTAGAACAATGCAGCAGTATGATTGGTTGGCAGGAACTACCCAATCATGCTCCAGATAGAAGTGAATCCACAACCTGATTGGTTTACAGTAGAATTCCGGAATTAGCCAATCATGTGCAGCCCATTGTGTAAATAATGTATATAAAGCAGATACTTTGAGGGGACTTTCATTCATTCCTCCTCACCACTATGAGCTGAATAAAGAACATTAAATCACTTTGCGACTCTGAGTATATTTCACTCTGATTCTGATTCTCTGATTCTGGCTCTCTATCAAGGGCTGTTTCAGATTCAGGCTGTGGCTGTTGCTCTGGTTCTGGCTCTGGCTCTGGCTCTGAATGAGGCTCTGGCTCTGGCTCTGATTCATGGTCTCACTCTGACTCTGATTCAGGGTCTCGCTCTGGCTCTGGCACTGGCACTCTATCAAGGACTGTTTCAGACTCAGGCTGTGGCTGTGGTTCTGCCTCTGTTTCAGGCTCAGGCTCTGTTTGAGGCTATGTCTCTGTTTCAGGCTCCGGCACTGTATCAAGTACTGTTGCAGACTCAGGCTGTGGCTCTAGGCTGTGGCTGTGGCTGTTGCTCTGGTTCTGGCTCTGGCTCTTTCTCAGGCTCTGGTTCTGAATGAGGGCTTGGTTCTGGCACTGATTCAGGGTCTCGCTCTGGCTCTGGCTCTGGCTCTGGCTCTGGCACTCTATCAAGGACTGTTTCAGACTTAGGCTGTGGCTGTGGCTCTGGCTCTGTTTCCATTCTTACAATGGAATGTACACAAAACAATAATCCTTTCTATATAAATTTTCCAATACATTCTGAAAACATAATAAATCCTTAATTGTTGTCCACCTCCTTTTAGTTCCTTTATCACTCGAATGCTAGCACGGAGTCAAAACTATTATTGTATTTTTGAACATATCTTGTATAACCATTCCATTTTTCTGCAAATTTTTGCTTTGAGATTCCTCTGAGTTTGCTAGTCAATTGAGCCGTCTCCACCAATTCCTGTAATTTGATTTGCCAATCTGTTATTTTTGGAGCCTCGTGATCTTTCCATCCCTTGGCCACAAGTATACGAGCTGCTGCGGTTGCATACAAGAATACCTCTCTTAGATTTTTTGGGATCTCTTTATCTAAAATACTTCATAGAAATGCCTCCGTTTTTTTCGTAAAAGTTATCCCCATCATCTTTTTTAATTCATCGTATATTTCTGTTGGGATACTGCCAGGGAGATAAAGTCCATCTGAGCCCCAAGCTCGGTGCCGGACGATCCATTGACCTCCCGTAGTCACGCAGTATCAGCAATTTAGCGGCACGAAGCCTCAAGAAAAGATAGCCACATTCTTGGACTTGTGCACACTCTTTCAGCAGAATTCACACAGCAAAAGTTGCACAGCATGAGAGCATATTTACAGTTTATTTGGCGTTGGTCAGAACAAAAAAGACATGACCGTCTGCTCCGACTGCTCAGGCAAAACAGCCAAAAACGAAAGGAACAGACAACATAAACATCCTATGAGACAGGAAATTACGCAGGCTGTGACACAAACATCCTGCTCCCTTTTAAGGTGGAACGGAAATATCCTAACAATTCCCCCCCCCCAAAAAAAATCTTAATCTTCTCACACGTCCACCACATGTGGCTAATGTCACTGTTATTTCCTCCACATCTCCAACAAGCATTCGCCAAATTTTTATACATTCTTGATCATCTGGAAGGAGTGAGGTACCACCTATGAGCCATTTTCATCATGTTCTCTCTTATATTATAGCTGGCTGTAAATTTCAAATTTACATTCCATCAGTTTTCCCCATCTTTTAGCATAATTGGACGGCCCACATCTTGGGCCCACTTTATCATTGAAGCCTTAACCTCCTCATCCATTACTTCGTAGTCTAAAAGAAGTCTATACATTTTTGCGATTATTTTGGTTTTACTATTCAACAGTTTTTTTCAAATCTTGAAGGCTCCTTTTCAAAACCCATCTGCTTATCCTGTCTGAACACTTCATTCACCTGGAAGTAATCTAGCCAACTAGAAAAGTGATCTTTTATTTTCTCATAACTTATCAATATTAGTTGACCCTCCTCCTCCCCCCTTAATATTGTGTTATACGTTATCCGGTTCTCTTTGATGTTGTTGCTTTTTTTAACAGCGATTGCTTCTAGTGGAGAGTTCCATCTTGGGGTTTTCTGTTCCAAATATCTTTTGTATTTTCCCCATACCTTATATATAGCATTTCTTATTATATGATTTGAAAAACTCCTATGCGTCTTTATTTTCCCATAATTAAGATAGCCATGCCACCCAAAACGGGTGTCATGACCTTCTAGCTCTAAAATATCCCAATTTTTTAATAAATACCAATCTTTCAACCAGAGAAGACATGAGGCTTCGTAATATAGCTTCAAATCCGGTAACCCGTAGCCACCTCTTTCTACAGTATCTCTTAATATCTTATGCTTTACTCTTGGTCTTTTACCCTTCCACCAAAATTTAGAAATTTCTTTTTGCCACCTGTTGATACTGCTGGTCTTTCCTGTAATTGGAATCGTTTGGAATAGAAAGAGTAGCTTCGGTAAAACTATCATTTTAATTACCGAAATACGGCCCAGGAATGATAAATTTAACCTTGTCCATGTCTCCAACTGTCTTTTGATATCTTTCCAACAATTGGTATAATTATCTTCCTATAAGTTAAGATTCTTTGGTGTTATCCATAATCCTAAATACTTGATTTGGGGGTAGATTTCAATGTGTATTATTTGTTCTAATTCTGCTTTTTCAGCTGGCGACATATTTTTAACTAATAGTTTTGTCTTGTTGAAATTCATTTTGAACCCCGCAACTTTACCGTAGCCATATATTATTTCCAACGCCTTTCTTAAACTCTGTTTTGGTTGCTCCGTAGTTATAATTAAATCGTCAGCAAATGCCCTCGTTTTGTAACTTCTATTTCCCAGCATAATCCCTTTTATTTCTTTTTCTTCCCTAATTTGTTTACATAAAACTTCCAATGTTAATATGAAAATTAAGGGGGATAGTGGGCAACCTCGTCTGACCCCTTTACTGATTTCACACTCCTGTGATAAATTTCCATTGATTATGATTTTAGCTTTTTGTTTTGATTATATTGCTTCAATCCCTTTTATATACTGTATACCAAAATCCATATGGTGTAATAGACCTTTCATTAATTTCCAGGATACCCTGTCGAAAGCTTTTTCTGCATCTATAGCTGTCCATTAAACTTTAATTAGTTTAATGTTAAGTAAACGTCCAGTGCGCTTCCAACGCCATAAATCTTATCTCAGCAGAGAATTTTGTGTAGCGGTTGAAGAAGGCAGGAGAGACAGTACCTTTCAATGAAGAATCCTGGAGCAAGCACTTTGGAACTCAGGAAAAAACTTTATTTACAAAAGAAAAACCCTGGCGATAAAGCACACATGCCTTTATCTGCGAGTCAGGTCAAAGAGGGAGAAGGAAACACACGGGTGAACTGACTATTTATACAAACTAACTCACATTCCTGGATGCTTAATGACTTCCAGCTGCTCAGTGATTAGAGCGACTTGTTACCTCTTAACCCTTTAGTACCAACACCCCCTCTCGCTTATAACACTGAGCTGTACCAACCTCAATTCAAATTTAAACCTGAACAGAAATATTTATGAGATTGCGGACTCAAAGCTTTTGTAAAACCGTCTGCGAGATTTTCTTTGCTTGGACAATACTTTAGTTCAATTAAACCTTGTTTTACACTTTGGCATACATTTTGATAACGGATATCCAAGTGTTTTGTGAGTGCCTTGAATTGACCTGATTTAGCTAGTTTAATACAAGGTTGATTGTCTTCCCACACTCTGATAGGTAGGGAACATTCTCCAAACAATTATTGTACCAGTTGCTTATAAAATTCCAGTTCTCTACATACATCTGATAATGCATTGAACTCAGATTCAGTTGAACTTAAAGCTATAAGTGATTGCTTTCTTGATCTCCAACCAATTAGTGCATTTCCAAATTTTATCGCCATTCCTGACACTGATTTTCTATCTGGTCCAGCATCTGCCCAACTGCTGTTGGCCCAACATTCAAGTTGTGTGCTGCCCTCTGCTGATAGTTTTAAGCGAAACCTTTTGGTAGTTTGGAGATACCTTAAAACTCTTTTTACTCCTTGCCAATCATGCATTGATGGTTTTTCAGCTTGTCTACACAGCATGTTGACAGCATATGTTATATTGGGCCGAGTCCACTGTGCAATGTGGAGTAGACTGCCTATCGCTGACTGGTAAACCCGGGATTACTGAACTCTGCCTGTTGCTCGGCTTGAGCATCCTTTGTGTAACTTAACTCCATTGGGGTTTTAACACCAGCACAGTTGTCCATTTTAAACCTTTCCAGCAACTGCTGGATCTTAGCTTCTTGGCTGTGCCAATAGTTCCCATTTTCATCTTGCTGAATTTTAACTCCTAGATAAACAGATACAGTGCCTAGTGATTTTATCTGAAACTTTTCTCCAAGCTTTGTGGCAAATTGTTGTGCAAGTTTATTGTCCTTTCCACTGTATAATAAATCGTCAACAAATATCAAAACTGCTTCTTGTTCACATCCCGAGCCCTTTAGATAAAGACACGCATCTGCTGCGCTCTTTCTGAACCCCATGCTCTCTAGAGCATCGTTTAAGCAGGAATTCCAATAACGGACGGACTGTTTCAACCCATAAATGGATTTGTGTAGGCGCCAGACCTGGTTTGGCTTGTCTCCTTCAAAACCTGGTGGTGGTGTCATATAGACTTCCTCCTGTAAGTCTGCATTTAAATAAGCCACATTGACATCAAAATGAAACAGCTTATTTCCCTTCTTAGCTGAAGAGGCTAAAAGCATTCTTAATGACTCCGATCTTGAAGTAGGGGCATAGATTTGAGAATAGTGAACACCTTTGCGCTGCGAAAAACCTTTTGCAACTAGTCGGGCTTTATATTGCAACTCCTCAGTAGTTGTGGGCTTTAAACGATATACCCATCGACAACCTACAGCTTGTTGCCCTTTCGGAAGCTCTGTACTTGTAAACACACCGAGAGACTTCATTGAAGCCATCTCCTTTTCCATTGCTTCCTACCACTTTACGGCTTCTGAGCTTGGAAGCTGTTGTACCTCTATATAGCTATCTGGCTCACACTGTGCCATATTTACGTATACACTTGTCACCTTAAACCGCTCTGGTGGTTTGCCCTTTGTGGCACGTTTTGATCTGCGCAATTGTTCCTCTTGTGCCCCCTCTGACTGTTGGCTGTCAGAATCTGTCTCAGATTTTATATCTGGGTGCGCCCCTAGGGATAAAGACCTCCGTTTAGATACCTCCCTTGGGCTTGGTGTTGCAGGCGACCTGCTTCGCTTTTGCTGTCTGCTAGGCCTACTGACTGGCGATGTTGGAACACTCCTAGATTCTGGCTTTTCTACCTTAGGAGAAGAACCTTGTGCCTGGTCAGAATCTGCATCTGAACCATGTGCACCATCCCCTTCTGGCTCACCACCCTCTGGACTTTCATTCTCAGCATAAATGCCTAAATCATCTCTCAAAATGTCAGGGTTAGCATGTAAGTGAGTCCATCCGGATTGCTCACAAAATTCAGCGCTCCTACTGATGACCACTCTTGTAGTATCCCCATCTGGGTTCACGAACCTCCAAGATTTGGCGTGTGGTTCGTACCCACAAAAAATGAGTTTCCTAGCCCTTGGACTTCCCTTTTTCCTTAACGCTTTTGGGATAAGTACATAGGCTTGAGATCCAAACACCCAAAAGTAATTAACTTTGGGCTTCTTCCCGTATAAAGCAAAATATGGTGTAGTATCAATTACCGAATTATATACTCGGTTCAGAATATGAGTAGCCGTCTGCCAGGCTTCCGCCCAGTAACTTTGAGGGAGTTTAGAATCAAACAACATAGAGTTTGCCAACTCTTGCAGAACCCTGTTTTTACGTTCGGCCACGCCTCCTTCTTGGGGGGAGTAAGGTGTAGACAGACGATGCTTAACTCCCTTTTTCTTAAAGAAATTCTGCAACACAGACCCGGTAAATTCTGACCCTCTGTCTGAAAAGCAAGTACTTTAGTACCGAATTCAAGTTCTACTGCATGAACCCAATTTTTAACTGTTTCTGCAGTATCTGCTTTTGTTTTGAGAGGAAAAAACCATGTGACTTTTGTTTTGTCATCCGAGAGACACAGTGCATACCTCGAACCTCCCATGCTAGCAACAGGCATTGGGCCACATAGGTCCATATGCACAAGTTGGAATACTTTGTCAGATTTCCTATCTGAACTGGGATAGCTGCATCTATGAACCTTCGCCCTTTTGCATGCAGTACAATCCAAATACTTAGTACATTTGTTCATTTTGCACCCTTCTGATAATTCAGGTTGCCTTTTAACATACTGAAAATTAATATGTCCCAAACGGCGGTGCCATAAATGAACACAAGAATTATGGGTAGGCGAGTTCACACAACCAGCATGAACCTGTTCAACTTCATCTGGACTTGTCTCAAAATAATATAACCCATTTCTGCATTCCACCTGCAAAAGAGATACGTTATTCTTTGAAATAGTGCAAACCCCATTTTCAAACACAGTTTTAAACCCATCTCTATCAAGTTCTGACACAGACAAAATACACCCCTTCATTCCCTTTAGCACATAGGCATCAATTTCTGTATGCAAACAATTCAAGAACACTGTGCCTACGGTCTTTAAGGAACGTTCTGTTGAATCTGCCATTGTCACAACTTTAAGGGTTTGCAAATGACTGCAATTCTGCAAACGGACACTAGATGGCGCCACCAGGTGGTGAGATGCACCACTGTCGATCAACCAGCGTAGATTGCTGCCTTGGCCACGCCCTTGCATCAACGCCATTGCTGAAGCCATGTGCTGTGTGCTGTGGGAGTAGCCACGACCTCCTCCTCTTCTTCGACGTCCCCTGGAACTCCTTGTCTGGTAACTAGGGGTAACGGCCTTGGTGCTGTCTTGACCAGGTTCACGTGTGCAGTTCCTGATTAAATGGGAAGAGGAACCACAGCGAAAACAGTGTCTAGCTGCAAAAGCATTTACTGTGTTCTCAAACTCAGCATCCCCACTCTTAGGCACAGCACAACTCCCCTTTGAAGACAAACCTCTTTCTCTTTGCTTTTTATCCTGTTCATCTGCAAGCCGAGAAGAAATGTATTCAAGGGTTAATTCAGCTGAAGGCATAGCTTCCAAAGTTAAAGCTAGAGTCTCATAGCTTTTATCAAGAGAAGACAACAATATGTATGACTGCTGCTCCATAGAGAAAGGAATGCCCAGCTGTCTTAGTTGATTAAAGGCAGACACCATTTTGGCAATATGTTCTTTCACACACGCTCCCGGTTGGAGACGTAAATCAAACAAACATCTTGTAGCATGGATCTTGGCCCCCGCAGTGTTTCTGGAATTTAGCCGCTGCAGAACCGTCCAGACCTCATGCGTGTTCTTTAACTCAGAAACATAAGGCATTTGCTCTGGTCCCACTGCCAAAACTAATAGACCTTGGGCTTTCCTGTCACGTTTCTGTGAAGCTGCTGCTGCTGCTTTGTCTTCTGCAGACGCGTCTGCAGCTGCCTGCAAAGGCGGTGCTTCAGTACAACTCCACAACTCTTTTGCTTGCAACCAAACCCTTACTCTAGCCTTCCAATCTTGCCAATTTTTCCCATTGAGTCGCGTAAACGGGACAGCAAAACTTTCCTGGGACTCTGCCATCCTCCCTGGGGCTTAGGAACGATACTCACACACCTGTAGACCGTCTCCCAGCTGCTGAGGTGGTTCCTTGAGGAATAAGACGTCTTCCAGCGAATACAAACTGCGCAGTGCCTGTTTAAAACTTTTTTCTAGGCACGTGGCAGGACTCAAGCTGCTTTGAAGGCTTTCGTTGTCGGCAACCGGTTCTGTCTTCACTCCAATCCTTTCATAAATTACTCTGAACTGCACTCCTTATCTCCTTCTTGACGTACAAACACCCATAACCTGTCCATTAAACTTTAATTAGTTTAATGTTAAGTAAACGTCCAGTGCGCTTCCAACGCCATAAATCTTATCTCAGCAGAGAATTTCGTGCAGCGGTTGAAGAAGGCAGGAGAGACAGTACCTTTCAATGAAGAATCCTGGAGCAAGCACTTTGGAACTCAGGAAAAAACTTTATTTACAAAAGAAAAACCCTGGCGATAAAGCACACATGCCTTTATCTGCGAGTCAGGTCAAAGAGGGAGAAGGAAACACACGGGTGAACTGACTATTTATACAAACTAACTCACATTCCTGGATGCTTAATGACTTCCAGCTGCTCAGTGATTAGAGCGACTTGTTACCTCTTAACCCTTTAGTACCAACAATAGCCATTAAGACTGCCTTCTTTTCTATTCTTAAGTCTAAATACGCTAATAAGTTTATAATGTTTCTAGTGTTGCTATAAATGTGCCTCCCGGGCAAAAAGCCAGCTTGGTCATTGTGTATCATCATCTGGAAGACTTTTTTTGATCTTTCTGCTAAAATATTTGCATATAATTTATAATCGTTATTTAGAAGCGTGATAGGCCTATAGTTGTTAATAAGTAGATTGCCCGTTCCCTGTTTTTGAATTAATGCAATAAGGCTGTCTTTCCAAGAATCCGGCATGGTTCCGTCTTTGAAGATGTTGTTCATGATACTTCTTAATGGGTCAGACAGTAAGTCCTCAATTTTTTTATAATATATTGCCGGTAGGCCGTCTGGCCCTGGTGGCTTTCCTATCTTTGCTTCCTTAATTGCTCTTTGAATTTCGTACGATGTAATAGGGGCATTCAACAGTTCTTTTTGTTCTTTAGTAAGTTTCGGAAGACAGTTCTGTTCTAAATGTTCTTTAACTTCTTAAAGGCAGGCAGGGCCTGACGGGCCTCACTAGGACAGTTGCTGTTACTGCTGGAGGGGTGCAGAGTGCTTTTAAAATGTTTTTAAAATTTTCTTTTGAATTTTTTGTATGTGGGGGGGTGGGGGTGGGATGGGATGGATGTTTATTGGGCCTGGGAATTTGTTTGATTTTATGTTTTTGTAATTTTTATTGTTTTTCGTTTGTATTGTTTTATTTGGGTTTTTTTTTAGGTGTTATTTTGTTCTTAAGGGGAGGGGTCAGGGCTGCTGGGGAGTAGGTCCCAGCCAACAAAATGGCTGGGGCATGTTCCACATGGGGGGATGCACTGGGACAACCGATCTCAGTGATCATGGGTAGGAGGAGGAGTTACGCTAAGACCAGACCATGTCATTACAGAGGAGGCAGGTTTAGTCGTTGTCTGAGGACTATCCCTGCCTCCGGGTCTGGTCCTGACTGGATGGATACTAGAATCAGCAAGGGATACCCACATGACCTGAAAGTGTTGCTGTGCAATGCCAGGTCAATGATTCATAAGACCACTGCCATCCATGACTTGATCATGGATGGAGGACTTGACCTGGCATGTGTAACAGAGACTTGGTTGGATGAAGCAGATGGGCCTGTCCTTGCCGCTGCTTGTCCACCAGGTTTCTTTCTATCAAGCACTGTTTCTGGCTTTGGCTTTCTTTCAGGCTCTGGTTCTGAAGTAGGGTTTTGTTCTGGCTCTGGCTGTGTCTCTGGATCTGGCTGTGTCTCTGCTTCAGGCTCCTATGCCGTATCAAACACTGGATCAGGCTCTGCCTCTCCCTCTGCCCCTGGCTACGTTTAAGCGTCAGGCTCAGTTTCAGACAGTGTCTCTGTTTCAGGATCCAGCACTCTATCATTTTTTAAAAAAAGATATTTATTAAAGTTTCCAATTTTTATACAAACAAAAAGCAAAAAAGTTTAAAAACACATATAGTTCACAATACTTAGTTTTCAATGACATATTTCCCTGACCTCCTCATACCTCCCCTTCTTGTAGTCCAATTCAAATTATTTATTCAGCAAATCCTTATCTCAAAGCATTACAGCTAAAAACCCCTTAATTTCTATCCGACATCATTCAACATTCATTAATTTTACAATATTTCTGTAAATAATCCTTGAATTTCTTCCAATCTTCTTCCGCCGACTCTTCTCCCTGGTCACGGATTCTGCCAGTCATTTCTGCCAATCCCATGCAGTCAATCATCTTCATCTGCCATTCTTCCAGAGTGGGTAAATCTTGCATCTTCCAGTACTTTGCAATAAGTATTCTTGCTGCTGTTGTAGCATACATAAAGAAAGTTCTATCCTTTTTTGACACCAACTGGCCGACCATACCCAAGAGAAAGGCCCCTGGTTTCTTCAAGAAGGTATATTTAAATACCTTTTTCAATTTGTTATAGATCATTTCCCAGAAAGCCTTAATCTTAGGGCACGTCCACCAAAGGTGAAACAATGTACCTTCATTTTCTTTACATTTCCAACATTTATTATCGGGCAAATGGTAAAATTTTTGCAAGCTTGACTGGGGTCATGTACCACCTGTATATCATTTTCATAATATTTTCTCTTAAGGCATTACATGCCGTAAATTTCATCCCAGTGGTCCACAACTGTTCCCAGTCAGCAAACATAATGTTATGTCCAACATCTTGTGCCCATTTAATCATAGCTGATTTGACAGTCTCATCCTGAGTGTTCCATTTCAGCAGCAAGTTATACATTTTTGACAAAGTCTTAGTTTTGGATTCTAACAGTTCTGTTTCCAATTTAGATTTTTCCACCTGGAAGCCAACTTTCTTATCCAAATTGTAAGCCTCCATTATCTGATAATAATGAAGCCAACTTTGTTTTTTAGTTTCTCAAAACTCTGCAGTTTCAGTCTATCTCCTTCTTGTTCCAAAATTTCCCAATACTTCGGCCATCTGGCCTCCATATTGAGCTTTTTCTGAGCTTTCGCTTCCATTGGTGACAACCACCTTGGGGTTTTATTTTCCAATAAATCTTTATATCTAATCCAAACATTAAACAATGCTTTCCTAACAATATGGTTTTTAAATGCTTTATGTGCTTTAACCTTGTCATACCACAAATATGCATGCCACCCAAAAACATTGTTGAAACCTTCTAGATCCAAAATGTCTGTGTTCTCAAGAAGCAGCCAGTCTTTCAACCAGCAGAACGCTGCTGATTCATAGTAAAGTTTAAAGTCTGGCAGGGCAAATCCACCCCTTTCCTTTGCATCAGTTAATATCTTAAATTTTATTCTGGGCTTCTTGCCCTGCCAGACAAATTTAGAAATGTCTTTCTGCCACTTCTTGAAACAGTCCATCTTGTCCACAATTTGCAATGTTGGAAACAAAAACAACATTCTAGGCAATACATTCATCTTTATAGCTGCAATTCGACCCAACAAGGAAAGCTTCAAATTTGACCAAATTTCTAAATCTTTTTTCACTTCCATCCAACATTTTTCATAGTTGTCTTTAAACAAATTCCCATTTTTAGCTGTCATGTTAATCCCCAGGTATTTCACTTTCTTAACCACAGTTAAACCTGTTTCACTCTGAAACTTCTCTCTTTCAGTCAATGTTAAGTTTTTCTCTAAAACCTTAGTTTTTGACTTGTTCAATTTGAATCCTGCCACCTGACCAAATTCTTGAATTAGTTCTAAAACTCTTTTAGTACTAGATTCTGGCTCTTGTAACGTCAAAACTAGGTCATCTATCTTAAATTTCTATCTTAAATTGTTCCGTAACCACGTTATTTACAATTAATTTAGCATTTTGTTCAGAGTATATTGCACCTATACCATTCTCAAAGCCTTGGCCTACCCCCATACCCTGTAGGTTCTTTTTCATAAAACTCCAAGAGATATTGTCAAAAGCTTTCTCCGCATCCACAAATATCAGAACTGCTTTAGTGTTTATATTCACTTCTAGCTTTTCCAAAATGTCAATTATGTTCCTCAAATTATCAGATAGATGTCTTCCCGGTAGAAAGCCCGCTTGGTCCTTATGAATCTCCTCAATCAATACTTTTTTCAGTCTCTTAGCCAAAATATCAGCAAAAATTTTGTAATCCACATTTAATAAGGATATGGGACGGTAGTTCTTAAGTTGTGTCTTTTCAGTTTCCGTTTTCGGTATAAGTGTAATATACGTCTCTTTCCACGATTCTGGTGCTCTTTTCCCTTCCAAAATTTCATTACAGACTTCCTTCAAAGGTTGTAATAACCACTCTTTCAAAGATCTGTAATATCTGGAAGTCAGCCCATCCGGTCCTGGAGACTTGCCTAATTGCATATTTTGAATGGCACATTCTATCTCCTGGTCAGATATTTTGCAATTCAACAATAGTTTGCTTTCTTGTGAAATTTTTTGTAATCCATTTGTTTTCAAAAAGCGTTCAATGTCCTTTTCATTCTGTGGCCCTTGTGCATATAATTGTTTGAAGTATTTCTGGAAGCAATTTCTAATCTCAGTTGGATTGTGTATATCTTTTCCTTCTACTTCCAAATTTGTGATGGTATTTAGTTTTTGTCTTTTTTCAATTGCCAAGCCAGTAGTTTCCCACATTTATTCGCTGATTCCAATGTCTTCTGTCTCATTTGTTTAATTTTCCATTCTATTTCCTGATTCATCAATTCCATATATTGTACTTGATATAAATTTATTTCTCTCAAAATCTCCTGCGACTTTGGCTTTACTCTCAGTTTTTTCTCCCCTTCTTTTATTTTCTCCAAAATTTTATCTTTTTTCTCATTTCGACTTCTCTTTTTTATTGCGTTCTGTTGTATCAAGAACCCTCTCATCACAGCTTTACTTGCATCCCAGATTACTCTTTTTTCAACATTAGTAGTCATATTTATTTCAAAATAGTCTCTCAAAGTTTTTTGGGCCTTTTTGTATACTTCTTCATCTCTAAATAGGGTGTCATTCATCCTCCATCTAAAGGAGCCGGGTGTTGTTTGCTTCATCTCCATCTTTACAGTGTTATGGTCTGAGCAAGTTTTAGGGCAGATTTCCACTTTCTTTATCTTTGGTGCCATTCCTCTAGTAATCCAAATTTGGTCAATTCTAGTCCATGTCATCTTAGCTTCAGAGAAGAAAGTTCCCTCTCTCCCCAGGGGGTTCTTAGTTCTCCAAATGTCAATCAAGTCCATATTGTCAGTCAATTCAAAGAAAGTTTTTGGTAGTCTACCATCTTTGGTGACTACCTGTTTTTGTGCCTTGTCCATGTTTGTAGATACAACTCCATTCATATCCCCCATCAATATTATATTATAGTCCATATAGTCCCAAAGAGTCTCATGCAACTTCTTAAAAAATTCAGATTTCCCCTCGTTCGGTGCATACACCCCTACAATCAGAAATTTCTCTCCTTGAAATTGAATTTCGATTGCCAAATATCTTCCTTGTTCATCTTTAAAAATTAATTTCGGTGAAAATTTCTCCTTTGCATATATCACCACTCCTCTCTTTTTGACCTTATCAGACGAAATAAATTCTTGTCCCAATCTCTTATTAATAAGCATTTTCCTGTGTAGCCTCATTACATGTGTTTCCTGTAAACAAATCAAGTCCAATTGTTCTTTTCTTAATATATGAAAAACACCTTTTCTCTTTCGAGGGGAGTTAAGTCCATTATAATTCCAACTTAGAAGTTGCAGAGCCATGGTGAGTTACTTAGTTTTCCCTCCAACTGCACGGAGTTGTTGTTCTTCTTCTGTCGGTGGTGTGACCAAGCTGGCTTTTTGCCCGGGAGGCACATTTATAGCAACACTAGAAACATTATAAACTTATTAGCGTATTTAGACTTAAGAATAGAAAAGAAGGCAGTCTTAATGGCTATAGATGCAGAAAAAGCTTTCGACAGGGTATCCTGGAAATTTATGAAAGGTCTATCTTAAGAAACATTGTAAAATTATTGAAAGTTATAACGATGTTGATTTGGAAATTAAGTGGTTTTTAGCTGTAATGATTATGTAATTAAGAAAAGAAAGGTCAAAAATTATATAGAAATTAGGGGAAGGATTTGCTGAATTGAAGTAATTAGAGATTGAAATACAGAAAGGGGAGGTATGAGGAGGTCGGGAAAGTAAGTTTTATGAATATAGGGGATTGAAATTATACTTGTTGTTGTATGTGTTTTGTATGTATTTTTGTTGTTTCTGTTTGTTCTTTTGTTTTTTCTATTTTATATAAATCTTTAAAACTTTAATAAATATCTTATAGGAAAAATAGGAAATTTATGAAAGGTCTATTACACCATATGGATTTTGGTATACAGTATATAAAAGGGATTGAAGCAATATAATCAAAACAAAAAGCTAAAATCATAATCAATGGAAATTTATCACAGGAGTGTGAAATCAGTAAAGGGGTCAGACAAGGTGGCCCACTATCCCCCTTAATTTTCATATTAACATTGGAAGTTTTATGTAAACAAATTAGGGAAGAAAAAGAAAAAAAAGGGATTATGCTGGGAAATAGAAGTTACAAAACGAGGGCATTTGCTGACGATTTAATTATAACTACGGAGCAACCAAAACAGAGTTTAAGAAAGGCGTTGGAAATAATATATGGCTACGGTAAAGTTGCGGGGTTCAAAATGAATTTCAACAAGACAAAACTATTAGTTAAAAATATGTCGCCAGCTGAAAAAGCAGAATTAGAACAAATAATACACATTGAAATCTACCCCCAAATCAAGTATTTAGGATTATGGATAACACCAAAGAATCTTAACTTATATGAAGATAATTATACCAATTGTTGGAAAGATATCAAAAGACAGTTGGAGACATGGACAAGGTTAAATTTATCATTCCTGGGCCGTATTTCGGTAATTAAAATGATAGTTTTACCGAAGCTACTCTTTCTATTCCAAACGATTCCAATTACAGGAAAGACCAGCAGTATCAACAGGTGGCAAAAAGAAATTTCTAAATTTTGGTGGAAGGGTAAAAGACCAAGAGTAAAGCATAAGATATTAAGAGATACTGTAGAAAGAGGTGGCTACGGGTTACCGGATTTGAAGCTATATTACGAAGCCTCATGTCTTCTCTGGTTGAAAGATTGGTATTTATTAAAAAATTGGGATATTTTAGAGCTAGAAGGTCATGACACCCGTTTTGGGTGGCATGGCTATCTTTATTATGGGAAAATAAAGACGCATAGGAGTTTTTCAAATCATATAATAAGAAATGCTATATATAAGGTATGGGGAAAATACAAAAGATATTTGGAACAGAAAACCCCAAGATGGAACTCTCCACTTGAAGCAATCGCTGTTAAAAAAAGCAACAACATCAAAGAGAACCGGATAACGTATAACACAATATTAAGGGGGGAGGAGGAGGGTCAACTAATATTGATAAGTTATGAGAAAATAAAAGATCACTTTTCTAGTTGGCTAGACTACTTCCAGGTGAATGAAGTGTTCAGACAGGATAAGCAGATGGGTTTTGAAAAGGAGCCTTCAAGATTTGAAAAAAAACTGCTGAATAGTAAAACCAAAATAATCGCAAAAATGTATAGACTTCTTTTAGACTACGAAGTAATGGATGAGGAGGTTAAGGCTTCAATGATAAAGTGGGCCCAAGATGTGGGCCGTCCAATTATGCTAAAAGATGGGGAAAACTGATGGAATGTAAATTTGAAATAACAGCCAGCTATAATATAAGAGAGAACATGATGAAAATGGCTCATAGGTGGTACCTCACTTCTTCCAGATGATCAAGAATGTATAAAAATTTGGCGAATGCTTGTTGGAGATGTGGAGGAAATAACGGTGACATGAGCCACATGTGGTGGACGTGTGAAAAGATTAAGATTTTTTTTTGGGGGGGGGAAATATACGATGAATTAAAAAAGATGATGGGGATAACTTTTACGAAAAAAACGGAGGCATTTCTATGAAGTATTTTAGATAAAGAGATCCCAAAAAATCTAAGAGAGGTATTCTTGTATGCAACCGCAGCAGCTCGTATACTTGTGGCCAAGGGATGGAAAGCTCACGAGGCTCCAAAAATAACAGATTGGCAAATCAAATTACAGGAATTGGTGGAGACGGCTCAATTGACTAGCAAACTCAGAGGAATCTCAAAGCAAGAATTTGCAGAAAAATGGAATGGTTATACAAGATATGTTCAAAAATACAATAATAGTTTTGACTCCGTGCTAGCATTCGAGTGATAAAGGAACTAAAAGGAGGTGGACAACAATTAAGGATTTATTATGTTTTCAGAATGTATTGGAAAATTTATATAGAAAGGATTATTGTTTTGTGTACATTCCATTGTAAGAATGGAAACAGAGCCAGAGCCACAGCCACAGCCTAAGTCTGAAACAGTCCTTGATAGAGTGCCAGAGCCAGAGCCAGAGCCAGAGCGAGACCCTGAATCAGTGCCAGAACCAAGCCCTCATTCAGAACCAGAGCCTGAGAAAGAGCCAGAGCCAGAACCAGAGCCACAGCTACAGCCATAGTGCCACAGCCTGAGTCTGCAACAGTGTTTGATACAGCGCCGGAGCCTGAAACCGAGACACAGCCTGAAACAGAACCTGAGCCTGGTTATTAGCATGGCAATTAAAGAAGAGAGAGGCAGAAAGGCTTATAAATAGAGTTAAGTGCGAAGGCAAAATAATAAACAACCCTAAAGAAATAGAGAAACGATTTCTCGAATTCTTTAGAGAAATCTATAAGGAAGGAAATGAAACAACAGAAGAAGTTAAAGAACATTTAGAACAGAACTGTCTTCCGAAACTTACTAAAGAACAAAAAGAACTGTTGAATGCCCCTATTACATCGTACGAAATTCAAAGAGCAATTAAGGAAGCAAAGATAGGAAAGCCACCAGGGCCAGACGGCCTACCGGCAATATATTATAAAAAAATTGAGGACTTACTGTCTGACCCATTAAGAAGTATCATGAACAACATCTTCAAAGACGGAACCATGCCGGATTCTTGGAAAGACAGCCTTATTGCATTAATTCCAAAACAGGGAACGGACAATCTACTTATTAACAACTATAGGCCTATCGCGCTTCTAAATAACGATTATAAATTATATGCTAATATTTTAGCCGGAAGATCAAAAAAAGTCTTCCAGATGATGATACACAATGACCAAGCTGGCTTTTTGCCCGGGAGGCACATTTATAGCAACACTAGAAACATTATAAACTTATTAGCGTATTTAGACTTAAGAATAGAAAAGAAGGCAGTCTTAATGGCTATAGATGCAGAAAAAGCTTTCGACAGGGTATCCTGGAAATTTATGAAAGGTCTGTTACACCATATGGATTTTGGTATACAGTATATAGAATCATAGAATCATAGAGTTGGAAGAGACCACAAGGGCCATCGAGTCCAACCCCCTGCCAAGCAGGAAACACCATCAGAGCACTCCTGACATATGGTTGTCAAGCCTTTGCTTAAAGACCTCCAAAGAAGGAGACTCCACCACACTCCTTGGCAGCAAATTCCACTGTCGAACAGCTCTTACTGTCAGGAAGTTCTTCCTAATGTTTAGGTGGAATCTTCTTTCTTGTAGTTTGGATCCATTGCTCCGTGTCCGCTTCTCTGGAGCAGCAGAAAACAACCTTTCTCCCTCCTCTATGTGACATCCTTTTATATATTTGAACATGGCTATCATATCACCCCTTAACCTCCTCTTCTCCAAGCTAAACATGCCCAGCTCCCTTAGCCGTTCCTCATAAGGCATCGTTTCCAGGCCTTTGACCATTTTGGTTGCCCTCCTCTGGACACGTTCCAGTTTGTCAGTGTCCTTCTTGAACTGTGGTGCCCAGAACTGGACACAGTACTCCAGGTGAGGTCTGACCAGAGCAGAATACAGTGGCACTATTACTTCCCTTGATCTAGATGCTATACTCCTATTGATGCAGCCCAGAATTGCATTGGCTTTTTTAGCTGCCGCGTCACACTGTTGGCTCATGTCTAGTTTGTGGTCAACCAAGACTCCTAGATCCTTTTCACATGTAGTGCTCTCAAGCCAGGTGTCACCCATCTTGTATTTGTGCCTCTCATTTTTTTTGCCCAAGTGCAATACTTTACATTTCTCCCTGTTAAAATTCATCTTGTTTGTTTTGGCCCAGTTCTCTAATCTGTCAAGGTTGTTTTGAAGTGTGATCCTGTCCTCTGGGGTGTTAGCCACCCCTCCCAGTTTGGTGTCATCTGCAAATTTGATCAGGATGCCCTTGAGTCCATCATCCAAGTCGTTGATAAAGATGTTGAATAAGACCGGGCCCAAGACAGAACCCTGTGGCACCCCACTAGTCACTCTTCTCCAGGATGAAGAGGAACCATTGATGAGCACCCTTTGGGTTCGGTCAGTCAGCCAGTTACAAATCCACTGAGTGGTAGCATAGTCAAGACCGCATTTTACCAGCTTCTTTACAAGAATATCATGGGGCACCTTGTCAAATGCCTTGTTGAAATCAAGGTAGGCTACATCCACTGCGTTCCCTTCATCTACCAGGCTTGTAATTCTGTCAAAAAACGAGATCAGGTTAGTCTGACATGACTTATTTTTCAGAAATCCATGCTGACTATTGGTGATCACAGCATTCCTTTCTAGGTGCTCACAGACTGTTTGCTTAATGATCTGCTCCAGAATCTTCCCTGGTATTGATGTCAGACTGACTGGGCGGTAATTATTTGGGTCCTCTCTTTCCCCCTTTTTGAAAATAGGGACAACATTTGCCCTCCTCCAGTCTGCCGGGACTTCGCCTGTTCTCCAGGAATTCTCAAAGATGACTGCCAGTGGTTCTGAAATCACATCTGCCAGTTCTCTTAATACTCTTGGATGCAGTTCATCTGGCCCTGGAGACTTGAATACATCTAGATTAGCCAAGTATTCTTGTACTATCTCCTTAGTTATTCTGGGCTGTGTTTCCTCTGCTGAATCCTTTGCTCCAAATTCTTCAGGTCGGGCATTGTTTTCTTTATCGGAGAAGACTGAGGCAAAGAAGGCATTGAGGAGTTCAGCCCTTTCTGTGTCCCCTGTTTGCATTTCACCATCTTCTCCTCTGAGTGACCCCACTGTTTCTTTGTTCTTCCTTTTGCTACGAACATACCCATAAAAGCCTTTTTTGTTGCTTTTAACCTCTCTAGCAAGCCTGAGTTCATTCTGTGCTTCATTCTGTTCATTCAGTATATAAAAGGGATTGAAGCAATATAATCAAAACAAAAAGCTAAAATCATAATCAATGGAAATTTATCACAGGAGTGTGAAATCAGTAAAGGGGTCAGACAAGGTTGCCCACTATCCCCCTTAATTTTCATATTAACATTGGAAGTTTTATGTAAACAAATTAGGGAAGAAAAAGAAATAAAAGGGATTATGCTGGGAAATAGAAGTTACAAAACGAGGGCATTTGCTGACGATTTAATTATAACTACGGAGCAACCAAAACAGAGTTTAAGAAAGGCGTTGGAAATAATATATGGCTACGGTAAAGTTGCGGGGTTCAAAATGAATTTCAACAAGACAAAACTATTAGTTAAAAATATGTCGCCAGCTGAAAAAGCAGAATTAGAACAAATAATACACATTGAAATCTACCCCCAAATCAAGTATTTAGGATTATGGATAACACCAAAGAATCTTAACTTATAGGAAGATAATTATACCAGTTGTTGGAAAGATATCAAAAGACAGTTGGAGACATGGACAAGGTTAAATTTATCATTCCTGGGCCGTATTTCGGTAATTAAAATGATAGTTTTACCGAAGCTACTCTTTTTATTCCAAACGATTCCAATTACAGGAAAGACCAGCAGTATCAACAGGTGGCAAAAAGAAATTTCTAAATTTTGGTGGAAGGGTAAAAGACCAAGAGTAAAGCATAAGATATTAATAGATACTGTAGAAAGAGGTGGCTACGGGTTACCGGATTTGAAGCTATATTACGAAGCCTCATGTCTTCTCTGGTTGAAAGATTGGTATTTATTTAAAAATTGGGATATTTTAGTTTTTTTTATTTATTTAAATATTTATTGAAATTTTCAAAAAATAAAAAGAAAACCATAAAAAAAACATAAAAGAAAAACAACAATTAAAAACACTTAAAGTTCACCTCTTACTGTCAATGACCAATTTCCTTGACTTCCCCACACCTCCCCTTCTTGTATTCCAGTTCCAATTTTAGCTCAGCAAGTTCTTGTCCCCAAACTTTATCATATTTTCTCTAATTCATTTTAGTTATCCAATTTTAACTTATAAACCTCAGTCTTTGTACATCAATACTTATTCTTAAAAATCTTTTTCTAAGTTCACCCCATCAATTTAATTAACCAACTTTAACTTAAGAACCTCAATCTTTATACGTCAATACTTATTCTTAAAAGTCTTTTTCTAAGGTCGGCCCCAATTCCCTTCCCTAAGGGGCTCAGGAGCAGAAGCACAGGGGAGAGAGCAAATAGAGAGCGAAGGAGAGGAATCCGAGGGGAGCGTAGGGGAGTATGACAGTGACCCGAGAGATTCCATGAGCTTCTCCAGCGAATCAGAAGATTCCCAGAAGGGGGCGCCGATGGTAAGGACAAGGGGGGTCCCAGGGGGGATGCACCAGAAGCAAGGGGCCAGCGGGGACTCCCAAGGCAGCAGCGGAGGATCAGGACCAGCTCCCCCACCAGAGCGCAGTGGGGGGGAAGAGTCACATGTGTCAGGACCAGCCTCTCCTCCAGCGGGGAGAGAAGATGAGTCAGGGCTGACCACGCCCCCATCGGAAAGTGGGGAAACGGAGGGGAGGTCAGGTCCAGCTAGCCTCCCCGAAGGAGGGAGCAGTGACACAAGTGTAACGGTCAGAAGGAAAGTGGGAGGCTGGGCGCGCGCGCCAAGTTCAAATGTGCAGGCACACGGGACAGCAGAAAACCCGGATTGGGAGCCAGGTCCTAAAGCCCGAAGGAGGGAGGGGGAAGAGTCAGGGGACTCAGCGTCAGAAGAGTCTAGGAAGGGCGAGACCCCGACGGGCAGGCGGACCCAGAGGAGAAAGGAACAGATGAAGAGGTGGAGCAAGGCTAGAGTCTTAAACTGGTGTCAGGGGGGAGGAGATTCAGACGGAGCTTCGGCGGTCTAAAGTTTGAGACGTAGTGTTGCACGCTGCGGCTGCAGAAGTGAACTGAACTTCAATAAAGACTTTTATACTAAACAACGAAGCAGCGTTGGTCTTATGTGAGCTGGGACCTCGGGCAGCGCTGACAAACCTCAATCTTTATACGTCAATACTTATTCTTAAAAGTCTTTTTCTAAGGTCGGCCCCAATTCCCTTCCCTAAAATCCCCATTTTTATGTTAATGCAAAACCAAATTAATTAAAACAATATATAGTTATACACCCTTCGGATTTCCAGGACCCCACCAACCCCTTTTCCCGGTTTCGAACCCCAACAAAAAGTCCATCAGTCCATCTGCAATCAGCCTGGCGACCTCACATCCGAGGCTCTCAATTCTCTCTCAGCTCCTCTCTGCCGGTTTTTTTGATAGTCCTTTATATTTAACACCAAATCTCAAAGAAGCTCTGTCCCAATAATGTCCATGTTTCTTCCAGCCAGGCCTCCATATTTAAAAGTGGAGCCAAAATCTTGATTCTTACTTCTCTTAAGTCCAAATGTCCCAAAATTTCCAATTTCCACTTTAACCAGGTTTGTATTCCATATATCTTCAGATCTCCACATAGGGAGATCTCTCCATTTTCCATTCTTCAATTCAAACCAAATTTTCATCATCCTGATCTTATTTTCCTTTATATCCATCTTGGCCGGCCTCTGGCTCTCCTCAACCATCTGTGGCATTGTAGCTCCTCCTTCTTTTTCCTTCAAATCATCCTGTTCCTCTTTCATCATATTCTCAGATTTCTCAAATTTCTTTTCTTGTTCGGCTGCTGAAATTTTAAGGTCAACTGCAAGACTTTCTTGTTCATCTGCAAAAACTTGAGTCAAGTCCCTCCCAGGCTCAGCAACTTTGTTTACTGTTCCCTTCAGTATTGTGACGTTATTAGTTAAAACATCAGTCTGTTTCTGTAACTCTCCCAAGAGAAGAAAAGACCTCTCCAGTTCAGCCAGTATTTTTCCACTTACAGCCATTTTTGTAATGTCTTAAATCCCCTCTAGAGGGATTCTAGTTTCTTGTTATCTTCCAGTTCCAACCCAAAAGTCAAATTAGTCTTTTCTCTTTATTTTTAACAATTTATTACCAAATTGTAACAAAATTAACCAGCAAAGATAGCAAAAACAAAGTTCTCCTTTTTTCCCAACTTTGACAGCTAGTTTGACAGCTGTCAAAGTCTTTATTTCTCTTCCGCAGGCTCTCCCATCGATCGCTCCCGGGTCTTGGGGGAGAAAATAAAGACGCATAGGAGTTTTTCAAATCATATAATAAGAAATGCTATATATAAGGTATGGGGAAAATACAAAAGATATTTGGAACAGAAAACCCCAAGATGGAACTCTCCACTAGAAGCAATCGCTGTTAAAAAAAGCAACAACATCAAAGAGAACTGGATAACGTATAACACAATATTAAGGGGGGAGGAGGAGTGTCAACTAATATTGATAAGCTATGAGAAAATAAAAGATCACTTTTCTAGTTGGCTAGATTACTTCCAGGTGAATGAAGTGTTCAGACAGGATAAGCAGATGGGTTTTGAAAAGGAGCCTTCAAGATTTGAAAAAAACTGCTGAATAGTAAAACCAAAATAATCGCAAAAATGTATAGACTTCTTTTAGACTACGAAGTAATGGATGAGGAGGTTAAGGCTTCAATGATAAAGTGGGCCCAAGATGTGGGCCGTCCAATTATGCTAAAAGATGGGGAAAACTGATGGAATGTAAATTTGAAATTTACAGCCAGCTATAATATAAGAGAGAACATGATGAAAATGGCTCATAGGTGGTACCTCACTCCTTCCAGATGATCAAGAATGTATCAAAATTTGGCGAATGCTTGTTGGAGATGTGGAGGAAATAACGGTGACATGAGCCACATGTGGTGGACGTGTGAAAAGATTAAGATTTTTTTGGGGGGGAGGGAATATACGATGAATTAAAAAAGATGATGGGGATAACTTTTACGAAAAAAACGGAGGCATTTCTATGAAGTATTTTAGATAAAGAGATCCCAAAAAATCTAAGAGAGGTATTCTTGTATGCAACCGCAGCAGCTCGTATACTTGTGGCCAAGGGATGGAAAGATCACGAGGCTCCAAAAATAACAGATTGGCAAATCAAATTACAGGAATTGGTGGAGACGGCTCAATTGACTAGCAAACTCAGAGGAATCTCAAAGCAAGAATTTGCAGAAAAATGGAATGGTTATACAAGATATGTTCAAAAATACAATAATAGTTTTGACTCCATGCTAGCATTCGAGTGATAAAGGAACTAAAAGGAGGTGGACAACAATTAAGGATTTATTATGTTTTCAGAATGTATTGGAAAATTTATATAGAAAGGATTATTGTTTTGTGTACATTCCATTGTAAGAATGGAAACAGAGCCAGAGCCACAGCCACAGCCTAAGTCTGAAACAGTCCTTGATAGAGTGCCAGAGCCAGAGCCAGAGCCAGAGCCAGAGCGAGACCCTGAATCAGTGCCAGAACCAAGCCCTCATTCAGAACCAGAGCCTGAGAAAGAGCCAGAGCCAGAACCAGAGCAACAGCCACAGCCACAGCCTAGAGCCACAGCCTGAGTCTGCAACAGTACTTGATACAGTGCCGGAGCCTGAAACAGAGACATAGCCTCAAACAGAGCCTGAGCCTGAAACAGAGGCAGAACCACAGCCACAGCCTGAGTCTGAAACAGTCCTTGATAGAGTGCCAGAGCCAGAGCCAGAGCCAGAGCGAGACCCTGAATCAGAGCCAGAGCCAGAGCCTCATTCAGAGCCACAGCTGAAAGAAAGCCAGAGCCAGAGCCAGAGCCATAAATAGGGCTTGATACAGGGCCGGAGCGCAAAACATTGCTGCAGTAACAGCCTAGAGCCACAGCCTGAGTCTGCAACAGTACTTGATACAGTGCCGGAGCTGGAGCCAGAGCCAGAGCCAGAGACACAGCCAGAGCCAGAACAAAACCCTAATTCAGAACCAGAGCCTGAAAGAGAGCCAGACCCTGAAACATAGCTGGGTCAGAGGCAGAGGAAGAGCCATCATGAGACCCTGAATCAGAGTCAGAACCAGATCTTCATTCAGAACCAGACCCTGAAAGAGAGCCAGAGCCACAGACAGAGCCACAGACGGAGCCTAGAGCCACAGCCGAGATCCACAGCCACAGCCGAAATCCACAGCCTGAGTCTGAAATAGTGCTTGATAGAGTGCTGGATCCTGAAACAGAGACACTGTCTGAAACTGAGCCTGACGCTTAAACGTAGCCAGGGCCAGAGGGAGAGGCAGAGCCTGATACAGTGCTTGATACGGCATAGGAGCCTGAAGCAGAGACACAGCCAGATCCAGAGACACAGCCAGAGCCAGAACAAAACCCTACTTCAGAACCAGAGCCTGAAAGAGAGCCAGAGCCAGAAACAGTGCTTGATAGAGTGCCAGAGCCTGAAACAGAGGCAGAGGCAGATACAGGGCTTGAAACAGCGTCGGAGCCTGAAACAGAGAAACAGCGTGAAACAGAGACAAAGGCTGAGACACAGGCCGAACCTGAAATAGAGCTAGAATAAGTGCTAGAGCCAAAGACTGAGACAAAGCCTAATAAAGAGCAGAAGCCGGATCCGGAGCCTGAGCCTGAGCCTGAAACAGTGCTTGATACAGTGCCAGAGCCTGAAACAGAACCAGAGCCACACCTACAGCCATAGTGCCACAGCCTGAGTCTGCAACAGTGTTTGATACAGCGCCGGAGCCTGAAACAGAGACACAGCCTGAAACAGAACCTGAGCCTGGTTATTAGCATGGCAATTAAAGAAGAGAGAGGCAGAAAGGCTTATAAATAGAGTTAAGTGCGAAGGCAAAATAATAAACAACCCTAAAGAAATAGAGAAACGATTTCTCGAATTCTTTAGAGAAATCTATAAGGAAGGAAATGAAACAACAGAAGAAGTTAAAGAACATTTAGAACAGAACTTTATATAGACGGTGCCTGTCTGCCTGCCTCTTGTAAACTTCCTTGGCCCGCTCCAAGTTCAGCCTGAGTTGCTGGTGTAAGGCCTCCATTTCCTCCACAAATTGCTCAGCCGCAGGTACACTCCATCCTTCCTCCCCCCGCCCCGGGAAGGCCCTGTGGTGACACCCGTAATTGGCCATGAACATATTCTCGTACGTCTTCCCTCACCTTTGGCCACCAGAACTGCCTGGTGACAAGTAGCATGGTCTTGTGCTGTCCAAAGTGCCCAGCTGTTGGGTTGTCATGGAGCTGTCTAAGTACCTTCCGCCTCAAAGTCTCTCCCGGTACATACAGTAGCCCTTCCTTTTCCTCAAACCATCCATTGTCTTCCTTTCCGTCCCTGAGCTCCCTGATTTTTGTCTGAGCAAACTCATCGTCTCTGGTGAGCCCTGCTAGTTCTCGTTTCCCTACCAACGCTCCCCCACACACCCACCGGTCCTTGGGGAACACGTGCCTGGTCTCTGGTGGCCCCTCTCCTTCCATGTACTCCGGTTTCCTGGAGAGTGCATCTGCCCTCACGTTTTCCCCTCCCGGCACGTATCATATCTCGAAGAAAAACTTGGCGAACTCTTGGGACCATCTGATCTGTCTCTGGTTGAGCACTCGTGCGGTCCGCCAGTATTCCAAGTTCTTGTGGTCAGTTCGGACCTGGATCTTGTGCCGCGCCCCTATCAAAAGATGTCTCCATTGCCGAAATGCCGCATAGATCGCAAGCAGTTCTCGGTCATACACTGTGTAGTTTTATTCCGACTTGCTCAGCTTCCTAGAGAAAAAGGCACACGGTCTCCAGTTCTCCTTAGACCCGGGTTGCAAAAGTACCGCTCAAATCGCGCGGTCGGACGCGTCCGTCTCCAGTCTCATGGGCTTCTCCGGATCCACGTGCAGGAGCTGCTCTTCCGAGGCGAACGCCTTCTTCAGTTTTTCAAAGGATTGCTGCGCATCCTCTGTCCACGCGAACTTCTTTTTGCTACTAAGACAATCCGTTATGGGCGCTGTCAAGTGAGCGAAGTTCTTTATGAACTTCCTGTAGAAGTTGCTGAAGCCTAGTAACCTCTGCACATCCTTTCTGTTTTGGGGGGGGCATTCCATTCCAGCACTGCCTTCACCTTGCCTGGATCCATGGCCAGTCCTTTGTCTGACAACCTGTATCCCAGGAACTCGACCTCCCTGGCGTGGAATTGGCATTTTTCCAGCTTGACCCACAACTGATGCTTCTTCAATCTCTGTAGCACCTCCCTGATGTCTCTGGCGTGTTGCCTTTCATCGTCCGAATAGATTAAGACGTCATCCAAAAAGGCTATGCAATTCTTGTACAGCAGGGGCCCCAACACATGGTGCATGAAGGCTTGAAAGCAGGCCGATCCCGATTGTAATCCAAATGGCATGACTAAGTACTCAAAAGCCCCCAGGGGGGTGAACATGGTCGTTTTCCATTCGTCCCCCTCCCTTATCCTAATCAGATTGTATGCTCCCCTGAGGTCCAGCTTGGTAAAAATCTTCCCCTGCCTCACACGTGTCAAAATATCGTCAATCCTGGGCATTGGGAAAGTCACTGGTTCTGATACCAGGTTCAGGGCCCTGTAATCCACGACTAATCTGGGCTGATTAGTCTCTTTTTTGTCCACAAAGAACACTGGACTGCCCCCCACCGCCTTAGATTCCCTTATGAAACCTCTCTTCAGATTCTTGTCAATAAACTGCCGCAGCTCCTGCAGCTCCCGGTCGGACATGGCATACAGCTTACCCACTGGTAACTGAGCCCCTGGAAGCAGGTTGATTTGGCAGTCAAAGGGCCTGTGGGGGGGCAGTTTGTCTGCCTCCCTTTCACTGAAGACCTCCTTCAAATCAGCATATTGTGGTAGCACCTGCCCTTTTTGCTCCAGGGCCAACCCCGCCACCCTGGCTACAGTCATTCTGGGTTCCTTTCCTCCCAGACAGTGTTCTGAGCAGTAAGCTGACCCAAAGGTGAGCAACCGCTGATGCCATGACACCACCGGGTCATGTAGTGCCAGCCAGCTCATTCCTATTATTATTGGGGGTCCTGCCAGTGTGGCCACGTGAAAGGCAATGGTTTCCGTGTGCCTGGCGACCCTCATTCGCATTGGTGGTGTCTGGTGTGTCACTTCCCCTCCCAGGAGCTCCCTGCCATCGATGGTGGTCACCAGCAAGGGAAAATCTAGTGGCAACAGGTGGAGTTGGTGCTCCAGAGCGAAGTCTCTGCTGAAGAAATTACACGAGCTGCCAGAATCTAGCAGTCCCTCCACCTTGACGGGGTGCCCGTTTGGGAGTTCTAGCACCACCTCTAGGGCTACCGCTGCCTTGGGGGGGTCAGGCTGGGGCACTTCTATTGGTTGCTGACCTGGCTGCCGGCCCTGCTGGTTGGCAGCCAGGCGTTGGCGTTTCCCTGCGCCTGCCCCTCCTCCCCCTTCTCGTCGTGGCCTGCAGCCCCCATCATGCCTTGCCAGGCCTTTCGTTGAGGGCAGACCTTTGCAAAATGTCCCGGTTGCTGACAGAGGAAACACTTCTTGGTAGTTTTCCACTCCTTTCCCTCCCTTTTCTGACCTTCACCGGCGTTTGAAACTTCGCGCACGCGCGCTGCATCAATTTCCATCGGCTCCGCCGCCTGGGAAGGCTCCCTCAGCATCTCAGGAATGCGGTTGTCATGGAAACGTTCTGCCCTTATCTCCCGCTTCTCCTGAGCCCGCGCTTCCTGGCGTACCCTGATCGCAAGCACAGTCTTTGTGAGTTCATCCATCGACCGCGGGCGGGGCGCTCGGGACAATTCGTCTTTCACTTCAGGGGACAAACCCCTTTCGAACAACATTTGCATTGGTTCAGAGCCCAGATCCCACCCGAGCTTGTGGACTAACATCGCGAACCGCGACCAGTAGTTTCTGACGGACAGGCTCCCCTGCTTGCACCCCATCAGTTCCCGTCGTGTCACGCTTTGCTCAACCTCGCTGGAGAACATCGTGTCCATCGCCTGGTAGAATTTCTTGAGATCTTTCAATGCATCATTCTGGGTCGCCATTAGGGACCTGATCCATTCACGCGCCCCATCCTGCAGATGTCTCACAATGTAAGCCACCCTCTCCCCGTCATCGGCAAAGTCATCTTTCTGCAGTTCCAAAGCGTACTGGATTTCCGTTCGGAATGCATTGTAGTCCTGGGGCTTTCCACCAAATTTGTGTACCAGCCCCTGAACCTTCCTCCCAATCAGGGTGCCTCTGACCTGTGCATCCTGAGCCCGTCTCTCCTCCAGCCGCGCCGTCAAGGTAGCTACATGCACCTCCAGGTCTCGGTTCTTCTCGACCAGACCTCGCACCAAGGCTTCTTGCTCTGTTCCTCCGGCCGGCTCTGTGTGGCTCATCGTGCTGCCTCTCCGGGACTGCGCACAAGCAATGTCAGGGACTGACGGATTGCTGTAATGGTTCTAGGGGTTACTCGTGCGTAAGCCGGTGCCAACACCTGGCTGGGTTGCCTAAGTGAACCTTTCCTGTCCGGACAGCCACTCACCCGTGGCTGTCTCAATCGCTGGCAGAATCCGTCAGTGGGCGTTTCTTAAACTTCTTCCAACAAAGAAGTTCTTTCACGCCCATTCTCCTCTTACTCTCCCTGCGCGGAAGCCTTCTGCGCAAGGAGGGCGTAGGCAGCGGAGGACCCTTCCTCCCCCCGCTGGTCCCCGGCAAGGAGTCATGTGACCCCCTCTCAGATTCCCCCATCTGCCCCCCTTCTCCACTGGAGCTAAGCTGATTCCGGAGGCGGCGGACTTCCGGAGGCGGCGCCAACGGCAATGGCGGTCTCCTTCTAACTACGAGGGAGAAGCTCCGCAGAAATTGGGTCTATCCGCTACGGCGCAGCGGAGACCCTTTAAAAAACCGCAGGCGGGGGAAGCCTGCGGCCGTGGGACTCGGCGGGTGCCAAAAGCGCCCTCCCAAGTGGCAAAGGGACCCCGCGAGGGGCCCCGGAGCGGAACGGGGGTGGTGCGGCACTGAGAGTCGATCGCTACTTCTGTGGAGTGAAGCCACTGCAGCTGTTGCCGGAGAGCGCTGTCCTTTCTTCTTTGAAATTCGGCTTTTAAACTACAACCCATGCGTAAGATCTTCTAAAGTTGGCAAGATCAAAGGATTTGTTCCTTTAATCGGAATAAAGAACTTGAACTTGGCTCTTTGGGAAAATAAATCCTGCGTCCAGTCAGGCTTCCCTGCGTGGCTCTGCTTGGGAGCTGAACTGGCAGGAGAGCAGAGTAGCAGCGGTATGCGTCCGTGTGAGATGAGGGATAAATCAAGTCCAGAGACAGTTCGGTTCTTATCTCTAGAAGCGTTTATTTACAAAGCAGTAATTCCATCAGAACTTTCCGACATCTCTCCGTGCTCCAAAAGCACACACGCAGCCTCTGAGCTTGGGCTGCGTCTCAGTCAGAATCGAAAGCAAGTCTGAATGCAGACACACACTGTGACGCACTTCTCTGCGTCAAGCTCCTCCCAGATACAGGACACCACGGAGTTTTAACCCTGTCAGTTCCAAACTCCACAGGCTCTGAAGCGGGGAAGACGTAAAAAGGAAGTCCGTCTTCCGGTTTTATAGACAGTATTAAAGCAAAGACTATTGGAACTAAGAACTGTGAAAGTTGAACTAAAAAGATTTAATTTTAATGCCAGATTTAAGAACCCCCTTCAAAGTGGGGGGGGGGGGGAGAAGAAAGTATTTTTGAAGGGAAAAGTGGAAGGAAAGAAGAGACCACCACTTAATCCCTGATTTTGGTCTGCCAGGAAAGTGGAAAGTACTGCACCGTTTAGTGACATTGTAACTTTATGTGTTTAACCTGCATTTGAACTGAATTTGAAGGACCCCCTTTTGCAACTGTTGCCATTCTATGGGAGAATTGGAAAGTAAGAGATACTGCTGCCTTTAGACAAAAGTTGCTTTGAAAAGAATACTGTTGCCATTGTGCTCCCCTAGATGAGGACTGGGATATAACTGGGGAATTTCCACTGCAGCTGGCTTGGAGACTTTCTCATAACAAAACAAGTTAAGTTGTGAGAACGACCTTGGGACCTTAAGATAGAGTTATGGATCAAGATAAACCCCAGGAAAAATCTACAAGGATAAAAACTAGGCAGCAGCAACGAAGAAAGTCGATAGTAGTTCCATCTCTCCCAGAAAAAGAGGATACTGGGCAGACAGGAACAAAGGGAGTAGGCCCTGATGAGACATTAAATGCATCACTTGACAAAATATTTGGAGCCTTGGAAAAATTGTCAGCTAAAATTGATTTAAACACTACAACCATCAGCTCCAATACACAGGCTATTGACCGGCTGCTTCAGGAATCTAAAGAGACAAGGAAAATTGCTGAAGAAGCGAAAGAGAAGGTGACGGAGATAGAGGGAAAGATATCTCCGATTAATAAGCAATTGGAAGACCACAAGGCCCAACTATCTCTAACTGAACTTAGAGACAAACAGAACAATTTAAGAATTAGGGCAGTACCGGACGTGGAAGGTGGCAACTTGTGTGATTTTCTCACAAAGGAGTTTGAGGAACTTTGGGACCTTGAGTCAGATAAAGATTTCAAGATAGTGAGTGCCTTCAGAATTGGCAAAGGGGGAAGAAAGAACAAAGTGAGAGACTGCTTGATTTCACTTAGATCCAAAGAAGAGAGAGATAAAATATTGAGCCTCCATTACAAGAATCCGTTGGAGATACAAGATTTGAGAATTGAAATCTTCAAAGACATTCCAAAGTATTTACTGGATTTGAGAGCTAACTACGGTGACCTAGTCCAACTGTTAAGAAGAAACAACATCATTTTCAGGTGGGAGTTCCCCCAGGGTCTGTCCTTTAATTACAAAGGGAAAAAAATGAAGATAAGATCAGAGGAGGACAAAGTGAGATTCTTGAACCATCACGAGGAAGATTTACAGAAAGAGACGGAAAAAGAGCTGAAGACATTAAGACCAGGAGACCTGGACATCGGGAACTTAACATCAGGCTTGGAAAAAACAGAGAAAGCATTACCACCTGTCAGGGAACTGACATCAAAGATCAACGGAGAGGGAAGTTGCTCCGAGGATGCAGGGGAGGGAACCAGCAAGGAGAGAGGGAGAGGAAGGAAACCAAGGTGACACCAGGAAGAAAGGGGAGGCTGAGAGTACTTCGGAGGGAAGGCTCTGAGACTCTTCCAGTGAGATCAGTGGGGAGAGTGCAGGACCTCCGCTTGGCACGCCTACTCTGCGCAGAAGGCTTCCGCGCAGAGAAGCTAGGCGGAGATTGGGGGTGAAAGAATTTTTATGTTGGAAGAAGTTCAGGAAACGCCCACTGACGGATTCTGGCAGTGATTAAGACAGTCGCGTTTGCAAGGCGCTGTCAAACCAGGGAAAGTTTGAGCTATATAACCTGCTTGGAGCAGTTTGGAGTTTTACGCATGAGCAACACCATTTCCCATTACAGCAATCCGTCAGTCCTCTGAGTTGCTCGTGCACAGAGAAACAGGGGCAGCATCATGAGTCAAACTGGAGGAGCCGGGGCCGGAGAACAGGGGGGCAGAGGAGACCTACTCTCGAGGAGAGAAACAGAGAGTTGGAGCAGCAACTCGCCCTACTAGCGGCACGGCTGAATGAAAGGCGCACTCAGGATGCCCAGGGGAAGCCCACACCCATCGCAAGGAAGGTACCGGGACTAGTGCAGAAGTTTGGGGGCAATCCCAGAGACTATAACGCATTTAAGACAGAAGTGCAGTATGCGCTGGACCTGCAATACGGGGACTTTGTAGACGATGCAGAGAGGGTAGCCTTCGTGGTGGGGCATCTGGAAGGGCGCGCCAGAGATTGGGTCAGACCCTTGATGGCGTCGGAGAATGCTGCCTTGAAGGATTTGAGAAGGTTTTTTAGCGCCATGGACCATATGTTCTCGAGTGATGTGGAGCAGAGCGTGACCCGCAAAGAACTGATGGGGTGCAAACAAGGGAACCAATCAGTGAGAGAGTACTGGTCACAATTTGCGATGCTGATTCATAGACTTGGGTGGGAACTTAGTTCTGCGCCAGTGCAAATGCTATTTGAGGAAGGATTATCCCCTTGGGTTAAAGATGAACTCTCCCGCGCGCCCCGTCCGGAATCGATGGACCAGCTGACCAAGATGGCGTTGGCGGTGGGAGTACGCCAAGAGGCGCGCGCTCTAGAAGGGCGGGAAGGGAGAGCAGAGCGTTGGTATGACAACCGCATTCCGGACGTGCCTGAGCAACCCGCGCCGCCCGCGGAACCAATGGAGATTGGAGGAGCGCGTGCGCGCGGGGTTTCAAACTCCAGCGAGGCTCGCAAGAAGGAGGGGAAAACGACTAAGAAATGCTTTCTCTGCCAGCAGCCGGGACATTTTGCCAGAGTCTGCCCTCAGAAGAAGGCGGGGCAAGGAATGGTGGGGGCAGTGGATGGGGAGGAGGAAAGAAATAAAGAGCAGGGAAACGGGAATGCCTGTCTGCCCGAGAGTGGGCACAGCAGCCAGGCGAGCAACCAGTAAAGGTGCCCAAACCAGACCCTCCCCGAGCTGCCATAGCCATAGAGGTGATACTAGAACTCCCTAACGGACATCCTATGAAGGTGAAGGCGTTGCTGGATTCTGGCAGCTCTTGTAACTTTTTTAGCAGGGATTTTGCACTAGAGCACCAACTCCAAGTAGTGCCTCTAGAACACCCCCTGCAAGTAACGACCATTGATGGTAGAGAACTTCTGGGGGGGGGGAAGTGACCCACCAGACCCCCCCCCCATGAAAATGAGGGTTGCCAGACACACTGAGACAATTGTCTTTCATGTAGCCACACTAGCAGGACCACCAATCATACTGGGAATGAGTTGGCTGGCAGTGCACGACCCAGTGGTGGGATGGCACCAGCGGACAGTCACCTTTGGATCTGCTTACTGCGTGGAGCACTGCCATGGGGGAGAGACCCAAAGGATGGCAGTAGCAAGGGTGGCAGGGATGGCGGTAGGAGAAAAGGGTAGAATACCAGTTCAGTACGCAGATCTGGAAGAAGTCTTCAGTGAGAAGGAGGCTGATAAACTACCCCCTCACAGGCCCTTTGACTGTCAAATCAACCTACTCCCAGGAGCTCAGCTGCCTGTGGGTAAGCTGTACGCCATGTCGGACAGGGAGATGCAGGAGTTGCGGAACTTTATTGACAAGAACCTGAAGAGGGGTTTCATACGAGAATCAAGGGCGGTGGGGGGCAGTCCAGTGTTCTTTGTGGACAAGAAGGACTCTAAAGAGCCCAGGTTGGTCGTAGACTATCGGCGGTTGAACCTGGTGTCGGAACCAGTGACATTTCCAATGCCCAGAATTGACGACATTTTGGCCAGAGTAAGGAAAGGGAAGGTCTTTACCAAGTTGGACCTTCGGGGGGCATACAATTTGATAAGGATGAGGGAGGGGGGTGAATGGAAAACCACCATGTTCACCCCTCTGGGGGCCTTTGAGTACTTAGTTATGCCCTTCGGATTACAATCAGGCTCAAGCACATTTCAAGCCTTCATGCACCACGTGCTGGGGTCCCTACTGTACAAGAATTGCGTAGCTTTCTTGGACGACGTGCTAATCTACTCAGAGGACGAAGAGCAGCATATAAAGGACGTCAGGGAAGTCCTGAAAAGGCTGCAGGAGCACCAGTTGTGGGTCAAATTGGAGAAATGCCAATTCCATGCCCGAGAGGTGGAGTTCCTGGGTTACAGGTTGTCTGACAAAGGCTTAGCCATGGACCCAGGCAAGGTGAAAGCGGTGCTTGAATGGAGGACCCCCAAGAACAGGAAGGACGTGCAGTGGTTCCTGGGGTTTGGCAACTTCTATAGGAAGTTCATCAAGAACTTCGCCCACTTAACAGCACCCATAACCGATTGCCTCAGCAGCAAGAAGAAGTTTGAGTGGACGGAAGAGGCTCAGCAATCCTTCGAAAAGCTAAAGAGGGCGTTCGCTTCGGAAGAGCAACTCTTACACGTGGATCTGCAGAAACCAATGAGGCTGGAGACAGACGCGTCAGACAGAGCGGTGGGAGCGGTATTGCTCCAGCAGGGAAAGCGGGGAGAGTGGAAGCCGTGCGCCTTTTTCTCAAGGAAGCTGAACAAGTCAGAACAAAACTACACAGTGTACGACAGGGAACTGCTGGCCATTCGTGAGGCTTTTCGCCGCTGGAGACATTTTCTAATAGGTGCACAGCACAAAATCCAGGTGTGTACGGATCATAAGAACCTGGAATATTGGAGGACTGCGCGAGCCCTGAACCAAAGACAGGTGCGGTGGGCACAGGAGTTTTCCAAGTTTTGTTTTGAAATTAGGTACGTGCCGGGGAGGGAAAACGTCAGAGCAGACGCTCTCTCTCGCAAACCGGAGTACTTGGAAGGAGAGGAAGTACCAGAAGTACGTCATGTCATACCCGAGGACCGGTGGGTGTGTGGGGGAGTGTTGGTAGGGAAACAAGAACTAGCCGGTTTAACGAGGGATGACCAGTATGTTGGGATACTGCCAGGGAGATAAAGTCCATCTGAGCCCCCAAGCTCGGTGCCGGACGATCCATCGACCTCCCGTAGTCACGCAGTACCAGCAATTTAGCGACACTAAGCCTCAGGCTTAGTGCACACTCTAACAGCAGAATTCACACAGCAAAAGTTGCACAGCATGAGAGCAGAACATACATATTTACAGTTTATTCAGCGTAGGTCTGAACATGAGAAGACATGACCGTCTGCTCCGACTGCTCAGGCAAAACAGCAGAAAACGAAAGGAACAGACAACATAAACATCCTGTGAGACAGGAAACGCGCAGGCTGTTATACAAACATCCTGCTCCCTTTTAAGGTGGAACGGAAATATCCTAACATCCTCCCCCTTTCCGTGTAACCTGTAGTACCTGTGGTTCAACCCAATTGCAACCTTTGTGCGTAAACCTTCAGTTGTTCTCTGTTAACAACCTTGGACAACAGATCAGCAGGAATTTCATTTCCTGGCATGTAGGACACCTGAATGAGTCCTTTCTGAATACACTCTCTTGCACGATGTAGCTTAATCTGCAAGTACTTGGTTCTTTGCTTGCAACTCTCTGAGTTCAGCAAAGCCAAACAAGATCTATTGTCTTGATACACTTGTATAGGACATTTCACAGAAACCCCAATGTCCTTAAACAGTTGCATCAACCATTCACAATCCATGAGTGAAAATGACAGAGCATTGAGTTCTGCTTCACAGGAACTTAGGCTAACTGTTGTCTGCTTTTTGCACAACCAGTCAAACAGGCAGTGGTTGTACAGGTAGCATACTCCAGAAGTGCTTGTACCATCCGTGGTGTCACTTCCAAAACTTGCATCTGCAAAGATTTCAAGACCTCCAGTCTTCTGACTGGTGAACCTCAGCCTGTAGTGCATAGTCCCTTTCAAATACCGGGCTATGCGCTTCAGAGCTTTCCAATCCTGAACAGTAGGATTGTTAGCATGTCTGCTCAGCAGGTTAGTGCTTACAGCAATGTCAGGTCTCGAACATCTAGCAATGAAATTCAACTTGCCTAGAATGCATCTGTACAGCGTTGTGTCAGAAAACGCTTCAGCAGTACTATCTACCTGGTAACCTGTCACCATCGGTGTGTCTGCTGGGTTTGCATCAACCAAATTCAACCTGGTTAATACATCAGTAATTTTCTGTGTTTGGTGTACCAGAAAATTACCTGCTTGGTCCCTCTCCACCTGCAGAGAAAGATAGTTGGATACCTCACCAAGATCCTTCATGTCAAAGTGCTCCTTCAGCTGAGCTAGGGTGCTTTGGTAAAAAGCCTGATTCTTCCAAAACATCAGAAGATCATCAACAAAACATAAACAATACAGTTTGTTTTGCCCCTCCTCCTTGACAAACACACACGGATCAGCTTTGCCCTGGTGAAAACCTAGAGAAAGCAATGTCTCAGTGAGTTTAGTGTTCCAACACCTGGCACTCTGCTTGAGACCATACAAGGATTTCCGCAGTTTACAGACCATTCCCTTCTGTATCTGCACCCCGTCAGGTGGAAGCATGTACAGCTGCTCGTTCAAAATTCCGTACAAAAAAGCTGTATTAATGTCATGATGGGAAACATGCAGTTTCTCCTCTGCAGCTATCTTGAGCATCAGCCGAATGCTCTCATATTTGACCGTGGGCGAGTAGGTCTCGTGGTAATCCTGTCCTGGTACCTGTGAAAAACCTCTGGCAACCAATCTGGCTTTGTGTCTGACAACCTTGCCATTCTGGTCTGTCTTGGCCTTGAAGACCCATTTGCTGCCAACCAGTCTCATCCCTGGGACTACCGGTACCAGTTCCCAAGTTTGGTTCCTGTTCAAGGAATCAACTTCAGCCTTCATGGCATTAAGCCAAGGCTCAGCATCTTTAGAGGTTAACTCCTGGACCTCTTTGAAGCTTGAAGGTTCCCATACCTTCTCTGAACTACTAAGAACAGCAGTTGCCGTCTTAGCAAACTCATCAGCAAATCTCTTTGGAGGTCTGCCTTTGGTCGCCCTTTCAGACCTGCGAACCAGACGCAAGTCTTCTGGACTCATCTCCTCCTTCTTAGGAGAAAAGTGACCAATGGTGAACAGTGGTTCTTCCAGTTCATTGTCAGACTCATCAGACGTTCTGACTGAGGCTTTTGCGCTCTTGTAGTCTGCTGTGTCATCACTGTCACTGACACCAGCAGCAGCGCCGCCCACTAAACTGGAATCCGAACTCTGATCATCATCATCATCATCATCATCCTCAGTTTCCTCAGCTTTCTCAGCATGATCTGCTTTCTTCACATCACCTTCATCCTCCTCTGGGTAACTCTGGAAAATTCCCACATTTTCCCCCCACTTAGGATTGTACTCAACACTCCTTGTGAACTTTATGGATTTAGAGTTAGTCATCCATACCCTGTATGCACCTTTTTCGTACCCCATGAACAAACCATGTGCCCCACGCTTCCCAAGCTTGTTGCTTTGTGGGGTGTGCACCCACATGTCAGAACCAAAGATTCTCATGTGCTTGGTGTTAGGTTTCTTACCAAACATTTTCTCATAGGGAGTGCAGCCAATAGGTGATGACAGTCTCCTGTTAAAAGAATAAACAAAATTCGCCAGAGCCTCCCCCCAGAACTTCTCAGGGAGGTTTGCATCATGCAACAAGGTTTTTATCCCTTGCAGCAACGTTTGATTTGCTCTCTCCGCAAGCCCATTCATCCATGGCGATCTAGGCGTTGACAAGTCATGCTGGATTCCCTTCTCAATCAGGAAAGCTTCAAACTGCTGAGAAGTGAACTCCCCACCTCGATCAGTAAACAGACAACCGATACGTTTACCGTGAGCATTCTCCAACCAAGCACAGAATGCCTTGAACCTAGGAAATGCTTGCGATTTCTGCTCGAGCATAAACACATGAATGTACCTGGAAAAAGAATCAATTAGAACCATGAAGTACCTTGCTCCTCCCAAAGAGGGCGCTAGAGGCCCAACCAGGTCTGCATGCACTAGCTGGTAGGGTTTGGAAGCCTGCCTGCTAGACTCCTTGCCTTTTGGAGCAACCTTCACCTTGTTCTCTGCACAAGATACACATTTCATGTGAAATTTACAAGGTTTGATGTCCAAACCTTCAACCAACTCAGGCATCTTGGCTAGCGCTTGCCAAGAGAGGTGACAAAATCTTCTATGTGCATCGTGAATGCATCCTGCATGAAGAACCTTGTTAGTTTGTGCAACACAACAAGTATCAGCATTAGATATAACAGCATTGTCATCATAAGTTAGACAGAACAAACCATCCATCAACTTTGCATGCCACATGTCCTCTTTGCCTTTTCTGATGACACAGACAGTCCTCTTGAAGGAAACCTCAAAACCACGCCCAGTCAGCTGTGGGACACTAATCAAATTGTCCGCAGCTCCTGGAACAAAAAGTACATCTCTGATGGTAGTATGCAGACTTGCAAGTTTCACAGTCCCAACTCCTGCAGCTTGCAAAGTCCTTCCATCAGCCAGCTGGACCTCTCCATCTTGAGGTGTGAAGGAGATGAACAGTTGGCGGTCTTTGGTGAGATGGCGCGTGCAACCTGAATCCACAACAAACCTGGCCTTGGCCTTGTTTCCCACCGGCGTGGGCTTTTACAGCTTGCCTTTAGCCTTTGGTGAAGCTGTGCCAGCAAACATAGCCTTGTTTTCCACTGGCGAGGGCTTTTGCAACTTGCCCCCCTGCTCCTGGCCATCAGACGTGCCTTTAGCCTTTGGTGGAGCTGTGCCAGCAAACATAGCCTTGTTTTCCACTGGCGTGGGCTTTTGCAACTTGCCCCCCTGCTCCTGGCCATCAGACATGCCTTTAGCCTTTGGTGGAGCTGTGCCAGCAAACATAGCCTTGTTTTCCACTGGCGTGGGCTTTTGCAACTTGCCCCCCCCCCGCTCCTGGCCATTTGCAGGCTTTATCCTTTGTTTACATCTGGCCTTCCGGCCTCTGCAAACGCTCTGACCTTGGTTCTCACGAGAAACAGAGCTCTCAGCAGCCGACTCTTTGGCTCCCCCTGGAGGCTGGAATGCTGCCTGGGATGACTTGGCAGTCTTCTCCCCCTGCAGCTTGCAACCGGTGCCCTCAGCATCCCTGCATTCACTAGCATTCTGGGAAACAGCCAGGACCTCCGATGCATTCAAACCCTGGGCTGGGGTGATTGGCAGGTGGGCCTTTTTCAAAGCATCCCACATGTCACGTGCCGTGAGATTTCCAGCAAGCGTCTTTATTTCCTCCAGAGAGGCGGATAAGACTATTATATCAACGGCCCTCAAATTCTGGCCCTGCCATTTCTCTGTCCGAGGAACTGGAGTGGCTTCAGATACAGTATGCCAGACTCCAAACTGACGCAGCAAACTCTCACACCATTTTGCCCAGGTCTGATAATTGTGCCGATTTAACTTTGGGCACTCAGTGGCCTCCGAAGCTTGGAAAACATCCATTCCAGCTTTTTGCTTTAGCCGTGAGCCTTTATGCCTTCAAAAACGGCTTATCTCGTCAGCCCATAAATCACGATGCCTCTGGCTCGGCTCCCAGGCCAATTAGTTTTGCCGGACATCAAAGACCTTTTCCGCGGCATCCAGAAAAGCCTCTGCTTTCACTTTCCCAGCACATACCTCACAGCAGTCTGTCGCTGTCTTACTCTCCTGCAAGTGCCGTGAATCTGGGCCCGAAACCTGTTGTTGGGATACTGCCAGGGAGATAAAGTCCATCTGAGCCCCCAAGCTCGGTGCCGGACGATCCATCGACCTCCCGTAGTCACGCAGTACCAGCAATTTAGCGACACTAAGCCTCAGGCTTAGTGCACACTCTAACAGCAGAATTCAGACAGCAAAAGTTGCACAGCATGAGAGCAGAACATACATATTTACAGTTTATTCAGTGTAGGTCAGAACATGAGAAGACATGACCGTCTGCTCCGACTGCTCAGGCAAAACAGCAGAAAACGAAAGGAACAGACAACATAAACATCCTGTGAGACAGGAAACGCACAGGCTGTTATACAAACATCCTGCTCCCTTTTAAGGTGGAACGGAAATATCCTAACACAGTATGCCCAAAACAAAATCAGGGAGATTCGAGATGCCGAAAATCAGGGGGGTTTTGAGGTGAAGGAGGGGGCTTTGTACTATAAGGGTGCGTTGTACATACCAGAAGGAGACTTGAGGAGAAGAATACTCAAACAACTGCATGACAACCCCACGGCGGGACATTTCGGTCAACACAAAACCATGTTGCTTGTCACCAGGCAGTTCTGGTGGCCAAGGGTAAGGGAGGATGTGCGGGAATACGTACGGGGGTGCGAGTGCTGCCAGCGAGCTAAAGCGGAGAGAGCAGCACCCGCGGGGTTACTGGAACCCTTACCCACACCAGAAAGACCATGGGAAGGGGTTTCAATTGATTTTATGACTGATTTACCCAAGTCCAGGGGGGAAACAGCAGTCATGGTGGTAGTTGACTTGATGACCAAAATGTGCCATTTTATTGCTTGCTCGCATGCATTGACTGCAGAGGAAACAGCTAGGCTGTTCGTGGATCACGTCTTCAGGTTGCATGGCGCCCCCTTGAGGATTTTATCTGACAGAGGGCACCAATTTACTTCCAGATTCTGGAGGAAGCTTATGAGTCTGCTGGAAGTTGAAGTTAGTTTCTCGACGGCCAGGCACCCAGAGACCAACGGACAAGCAGAAAGAGCTAATAGCATACTTCAACAGTATCTACGCTGCTACGTCAACGAAAGGGAGAACGATTGGGTGGACAAACTAGCGCTGGCTGAATTTGCATACAATAACGCGGAACATGTGTCCACGGGGATGAGTCCATTCATGGCCAATTACGGGTGTCATCCCAGGGCCTTCCCAGGGGAGGAGGGGGGTAGGTGGAGTGTACCGGCAGCCGAACAATTTGTGGAAGAAATGCAGGCTTTACACCAACAACTTAAGGTTAACCTGGAGCGGGCGAAGGAAGCGTACAAGAGGCAGGCAGACAAGCACCGCAGAGAAGGGGAAACTATAAGAGTGGGGGACCAGGTGTGGTTGTCTACCCAAGGGTTACCGTTCAAAGGGGGGTGTAAGAAACTACGACCAAGGCGTTTGGGACTTTTCGAGGTCACACAACAGGTTAATCCTGTGACCTTTAGACTCAAATTGCCCACCAACATGAAACTGCACCCGGTGTTCCACCGGTCCTTACTCTCACCGTACAGGGAGGGATTGATGGGACAAGAAAGAGAAGCTCCCAGGCATCCCCGGGTAGAGGAAAGGGAACTCAGTGGTCATGCAGCTGAAATTCTCGATTCCAGGTGGAAAGGGAGGAGGGTGGAATATTTGGTGGCGTGGGAAGGGGAACCCGAATCAGAGAACACGTGGGTTCCGGCAGAAGAGATCAGGGATAAGTATCTGCAGGAGGAATTTCACCGCAGGTTTCCAAGGAAGCCTAAACCCTTAGGGAGGTTCTGGGAGGAGCAATTTGGGGACACGGAGGATGAAGAAGAGTTTGTGGGATTTCCCGTCTCAGAAGAGGAGGAAGGGGAGAGATCCGAGGAAGAGGAATCTGACTGGGGAGATTGGGCTGAGGAAAGAGAGAACAGCAGGTGGAGAGCGGTGTTGGAATCATCTGAGGAGGAGGATAGCTCTTTCCGGGGCTTTCCCGCTTCACCGTCCCCGGGACGGGAGGGGGAGGGGGAGGGGCCTGGGAGGGAGGTGGATGTCAGGGAACTGACATCAAAGATCAACGGAGAGGGAAGTCGCTCCGAGGATGCAGGGGAGGGAACCAGCAAGGAGAGAGGGAGAGCTTCCGCTGGGGAAGGAAACCAAGGTGACACCAGGAAGAAAGGGGAGGCTGAGAGTACTTCGGAGGGAAGGCTCCGAGACTCTTCCAGTGAGATCAGTGGGGAGAGCGCAGGACCTCCGCTTGGCACGCCTACTCTGCGCAGAAGGCTTCCGCGCAGAGAAGCTAGGCGGAGATTGGGGGTGAAGGAATTTTTATGTTGGAAGAAGTTCAGGAAACGCCCACTGACGGATTCTGGCAGTGATTAAGACAGTCGCGTTTGCAAGGCGCTGTCAAACCAGGGAAAGTTTGAGCTATATAACCTGCTTGGAGCAGTTTGGAGTTTTACGCATGAGCAACACCATTTCCCATTACACCACCCACTGATCAAGAACAACTGACGGGAGCAGTTGGAGGGACTACAGAATAATAACACAATGTCTCTGCAAGCACTAAGTTGGAACATCCGGGGTCTGAATTCCCCTGACAAGAGGAAAACAATCTTTCATTTGTTGAAAAAAGAAAATTTGGACTTGATTTGCCTGCAAGAAACCCACGTGATTAGAACACATAGGAAAGTATTGATTAACAAAAGACTGGGCCAAGAATTTATTTCATCAGACAAAGTTAAGAAGAGAGGAGTGGTGATCTATGCGAAAGAAAGTTTATCCCAAAATTTGTCCTTAAAGATGAACAAGGAAGATTTGTGGCAATTGAAATACAGGCCCAAGGAGAGAAATTTTTGATAGTAGGTGTTTATGCACCAAATGAGGGGAAATCAGAATTCTTTAAGAAACTGCATGAGACGTTGTTGGACTTTATGGATTATAACATCATTATGCTTGGAGATATGAATGGAGTGGTATCGACAAACATGGACAAGTCAGACAGACAAATAATAACAAAAGATGGAAGACTACCGAAATCTTTTTTTGAAATGACAGACAATATGGATCTAATTGATACGTGGAGAACTAAGAACCCCCTAAGTAAAGAAGGGACTTTCTTTTCTGAAGCCAAGAAGACCTGGACAAGAATTGACCAAATCTGGATAACCAGAGGAATGGCTCCAAAGATTCGAAAGGTGGAAATTTGCCCCAAAACCTGCTCTGACCATAACCCTGTGAAACTGGAAATGAAACTAACAATGACTGGCTCCTTCAGATGGAGGATGAATGACACCTTGTTTAGAGATCCAGAAATTACTAGGAAGGCCCAAAAAATGGTGAAAGACTATTTTGAGATAAATTTGAAGCCATCAGTGGAAAAAAGGGTAATCTGGGACGCAAGTAAAGCTGTTATGAGAGGATTCTTGATTCAGCAGAATGCAATAAAAAAGAGATATCAAGAAGAGAAAAAGGGAAAGATCTTGGAAAAAATAAAAGAAGGAGAGAAGAAGCTTAGAGTTAAACCAAAGTCGCAGGAAATTTTGAGAGAGATCAAATTTTACCAAGCACAATATATGAAAATGACAAATCAGGAGATAGAATGGAAAATTAAACATATGAGACAGAAGACTTTTGAATCTGCTAACAAATGTGGGAAATTGCTAGCATGGCAATTGAAGAAAAGACATAAGTTAAATACTGTGACTAACCTTGAAGTGAATGGAAAGAACATACAAAACCCACTGGAGATTAGAAACTGCTTCCAGAGATATTTCAAACAACTTTATACACAAGGGCCACAGACAGAGACTAAAATTGATCAATTTCTGAAAACCAATGGATTACAAAAAATTTCTCAAGAAAATAAACTATTGTTGAACTCTAAAATATCAGAACAAGAGGTTGAAGGTGCCATACAGACTATGCAATTGGGAAAATCTCCAGGGCCTGATGAATTAACCTCCAAATATTACAGATCTTTGAAGGACTATTTGATTCAACCACTAAAGGAGGTTTGCAACGAAATCATGGAGGGGAAAAAGGCGCCGGAGTCGTGGAAAGAAGCTTTCATCACACTTATACCTAAAACTGAGTCTGAGAAGACACATCTCAAGAACTATCGTCCCATATCCCTGCTTAATGTGAATTACAAAATTTTTGCTGATATTTTGGCTAAAAGACTTAAAAAAGTTTTAGCAGAAATGATACATAAAGACCAGGCTGGCTTTCTCCCTGGTAGACATTTGTCTGATAATATGAGAAATGTAATTAACATTTTGGAAAAGTTACAAGTGAATATTAATACAAAAGTGGTTTTGATATTCGTAGATGCGGAGAAAGCCTTTGACAACATTTCTTGGAGTTTTATGAAGAAAAATCTGCAGGGGATGGGGGTTGGACAAAATTTTGAAAATGGTATAGGTGCGATTTATTCTGAACAAAAGGCTAAACTTATAGCTAATAACATAGTGACAGAAGAATTTAAAATTGAGAAAGGGACACGACAAGGCTGCCCAATTTCCCCATTGCTTTTTATTTCGGTCCTGGAGGTCTTGCTAAATATGATAAGAAGGGACCAGCTGATTCATGGTATTCAGGTCGGAGCAAAACAATATAAACTTAAAGCCTTTGCAGATGATCTTGTATTGACATTACAAGAGCCAGTACCTAGTACCAAGAGGGCTTTAGAATTAATCCAGGAGTTTGGTCATGTGGCAGGCTTTAAGTTAAACAAGTTAAAAACTAAGGTTTTGGAGAAAAACTTGACGCCGATGGAGAGAGAGAGGTTTCAGAAAGAGACAGATCTGACACTAGTAAAGAAGGTAAAATACTTGGGGGTGAATATGACTGCTAAGAATGCAAATTTATTTAAAGATAACTATGAGAAATGTTGGTCAGAAGTGAAGAAGGATTTAGAGATTTGGTCGAATTTGAAGCTTTCCTTGTTGGGTCGGATTGCTGTCACTAAGATGAATGTACTGCCGAGAATGTTGTTTTTGTTTCAATCATTACAAATTATTGACAAGATGGATTGTTTCAAGAGGTGGCAAAGAGATATCTCTAGATTTGTCTGGCAGGGCAAAAAGCCCAGAATAAAATTTAAGATACTTACTGATGCTAAAGATAGAGGGGGGTTTGCCCTGCCGGACTTTAAACTCTATTATGAATCAGCAGCTTTTTGCTGGTTGAAGGAATGGCTACTTCTTGAGAACACTGACATCCTAGATCTTGAAGGTTATGATAATGTATTTGGGTGGCATGCATATTTGTGGTATGACAAGGTTAAAGCGCATAAAGCATTCAAAAACCATATTGTCAGGAAAGCACTATTTAATGTCTGGACAAGATATAAAGATTTTTTTGGAGAATAAAACTCCAAGGTGGTTATCACCTATGGAAGCGAAAGCTATGAAAAAACTTAATATGGAGGCAAAATGGCCAAAGTACTGTGAAATTTTGGAACAGGAAGGTGACAAGTTGAAATTGCAGAGTTATGAGAAGCTCAAAGGGAAGGTGCGAGACTGGTTACATTATTTTCAAATAAGAGAGGTTTATAACCAAGATTTAAAAATTGGTTTTCAGGTGGAAAAATCAAAGTTGGAAACAGAATTGTTAGAACCCAATGCTAAGATATTATCAAGAATGTATAATTTGCTGTTGAAATGGAGTACTGAGGAAGAAACGGTAAAATCTGCTATGATTAAATGGGCACAAGATATGGGTCATAATATTATGTTTGCTGACTGGGAACAGTTGTGGACCACTGGGATTAAATTTACGGCATGCAATGAGGTGTGAGGAAGTCAGGAAAATAAGTTAAGTAAAAATGAATATTTAGAAAAGAGTGATTTGTGTTTTTCTTATTTTATTTTATGTGTGACAATTGCTTTATTTCTCTTGCTAAATGTTTGTATTTTATGTATTGTGAAAGTTTGTATTGTTGTCTTTCATATTTTTTCTGTGTTTCTCTGTGTTTCTCTGTGTTTTTATTGTTCTATTTTTCTATTGTTAAACCTAATAAAATATCATATTAAAAAAAAAAAGCTGATTCTCTTCCCCAGAAGATGGGCTGCCTCTCCCAATCCCGGGACGCTCTCTGGGATCCCCCTGGAGCTTGCTCTCTCCCTCCGGCACTGATGGCAGTTCCCTGACAGGTGCATTAGCTAAAAACCATTAACTTGAGCACTTGAGCAAATGTATAAACAGGAACCCAGCTGTATAAACAAAGCCCTCTCCTTTATCAGTCCGTGACGCTTAATGGATGGCCTTGTCAGTTCCGAAGTGGAGACAGGATGGCAGAGCTGGGGCTTATCTTATTTTGTGGGTTGTAAATATCCTGACACACTGACGCACAGACCTTGCAAGACACCCCCGCACTCAGGGATGGCGCCAGGAGTGCTCTTAGAGTTGGTGACCTTCTTACCCCAAGATAAGGAATACAGGAACATCCTTTTACGGTCAAGAGTACAGGAACATCTGTTTATGGTCATGGATGTCAACTTACGTGTATAAGCTGACGTGGCTGGATTCCTGGGGAGGGGGCAAGGGTACCAGAAAGGGTATATAGGCTGTGTGTAACTGCTCTTTAAGTGCTCTTGCTGTGAACCTATCATGCAGTGCCTTCTGCTACCCGGAGAGCAGAATAAACTCTTTCTCTGAATCCACCTCGGTGTCATTTGACTTCCTTTCTCCCTCCCAGGAGCAATGCAGACCCCACCAATCGGTAGAGTCTAAAAAAGCTACATTTCTTGGTGCATTGGCCTGGAATCCGTGTTCCCCGAGGATGAGGGATGAAGGTCCGAGGCATCACTGCAGGCGAACAGCTCGGATCGGCGTCGGCGGCTCCATCCTACCAGTTCACAGGAGGAATCGGCCACCCCGTTCCTGAGTGGAGACGCTGCAGCGGCGAGAGAAAGAGACAGCGGCCGCACGGGAAAAGGGTACCCAAGGGAAAGGTAAGCTCCACCGCTTATTTTGTGGGAGCCAGGGATCTGATCAGCCCCAACTGGTAGGGCAGTAAAGTGCCACCGGTTTCCGGTAGAGAGCAGTAAAGTGCCGCCGGTTCTGGGAAGTTGGTGGGTAAAGGTGATTGGGGGAGGTGCATGGGGTTTGTATGTGCATGGGGACACTCCAATGAATGTTTGAGTGCATGAGACGTTGGGGCTCAGGGCCACTGGCGAAGCGAAGTGTGGTCCTTGAAGTGCGGTTCCTGGCGACGCGAGTCCGTCCAGGCCACCAACAGGACATGGAGAAAGGTGACTGAGTGAGAAATTACATTAGGTGAACGGAGTTTCCCAAATCATGGGGGGACAAAGCAGTAAATCGACCCCCTTGCAGTGTGTGTGTGTTTTCTGGATAATTGGAAGAATGCTACAAAGGGAGATGATTGGGGATTTTAAATCCCATGATCATGCAGATCAGGAGAGAAGTGAGAATGTTGGAACAGGAGAAAAGTTGCTTAGTGTGTTGTAAAGACGGTTGAGTATTTATGCTGATTAGTATTAATGAAATTAATATATTCAGATGCTATTATTGAGAGAATTTACTAAATATAGTAAAAGCTGAATTGCATAGAGGCTGTGTGTGACCAGCAGCACACTTAGTCACTGTCTTGCATGTGCTGTTAAAATACACTCAGATCCTTGGTTGAGGTTTTCATGAGTAAAAACAGCTTTTAAAAGAATTAATCCACAGCTGTTGCAATGCTCAAAATGCAAGCTATCTCTGGTTTGGTTTCTGTATACAAGTTTTGAAAAACTGGCTAGGATTCTGTATGCTGCTGAACCATGGTGAATAATTGGAAGAGGAAGAATTTTGTGTTTTGACTGTAACTGCATTTTCCCCAGAACTATTTTTATCTGAAGTATGTAAGGTGTAAATGAAATCAAAGAAATGGGTGTGCAATTCGAACCTTTATATTAATGTATCAAAAGACTTTCAAGTTTATATTTGCGGCCACCCAGGGGAGGAAAATATATTGGTTTGGAGTAACTTTAGGAATTGTGAGCAGCAACCATTCCCCTTTCCCTTTGAACTATTTGGGCATTAATTTTGAAATTTCTGAGTAATATCTGCTAGTTGCTGACACTTGGTGGGGATTATATGCAACTCCAAGACATATGTTCTCTTGGGAAAATGTGCCGTTTATTGTTTTTAAAACTTTGGCTGTTACTGGAGCAGTAAGCCGCCGGTCCTGCCAGCTCCAGAAGAAGAGGAGGGAGGAGTAATTTGGCCCCCTCCATGCACCAACTGCACCAGGGGTTTGTTTGTTCAGCAGCCGAGGGCGCTGACAGAAAGCAAAGAATCTTCTGCCACACCTTTACCAAAGCATTCAGTTGGGCCCTAATGGTTCAGTAGTAGTTATTGGGCCTGAGTTGACGTCCACCTGCACCCAGTTGTGGTGCCAGGTGCAACTTATTGTATGTGCTGGCATCATTTTGCTCACATTTAAATTCACAGACATCTGCAGCGTGGGGAGCCCTGCAGGAGTTCCCCGCAGGGCTCCCCACGCTGCGGATAGCAGCCTGCCGCCGGGCGGACGGGGCACCCTGAAGCAGAGCGCCCCTCGCGCCAGGCAGACATCGGCCAGCCCCACAAGCTCGGGGGACAGCAGGGAGGCGCAGCGCCGCCATCCCGCTGTTCCTCGACCTGGTTCGGTTTCCCTGACCTGCTTTGGGGGGGGGGAAATAAAGGGGGGGAATTTCCTTTATTTCCCCCCCAAAAAACTAGGTGCGTCCTATGGGACGGAGCGTCCTATGGGACGAAAAATACGGTAAATATGCAAAAAGTTGGTGTTAAAAGTTGAGTTGCACTCTGTTTCCTTCTGTGTGCCATTCAGATGCAGAAATGAGTTTATACTTACTCAGCATGGTCATCAAGTCAGTGTCTATTGTGGGTTCTTAAACATTCTGAATACAGTGTGCGCTCTTTCTTTGCTGTTTCTTTGAGTTCTGATGTCACTTATCTGAAAGTCAACATTAGATGCTTATTCCTCCTGTTTAATAGGAATACCGTTTCAAACTGTTATCAGATGTTTTCTTATAAGAAAATTCAGCCATACAGCAGGTAGCACTTAACCTATTGTAGTGCCCTAATTTTAACTGAACCACTGTCCCAAGTCAATTAAGTACATGAATATGTATATCAAGATTAAAATTACTTGCAGATAAATAATAATAGGGGGAAACTGTCAGACTGTCCTACAGTTTATTTAAAAAGTCAATCAACTTTCAAGTGCAGCCCAACAAAACTCCCTTTTGCAGTGAATATTCTGCAGAAAGAATTTAAAACAGAAGCATATCTTAGAGGCAAAGGTAGGATAATCACAGTAGTATGCTACCTTCCCAGAGGATCTCATTCTTTTGTGATTTAATCTCTGCCTGCAATTTGTGTGTGTATATGCTGTAATCACATTTAACCTTGAGAAAAGCCAGCATCTTGTACATGTTTTCAGCAGGGAGACCTTATACTGTTAAATGAGAAAAACTACGTCTGTTAGGATATTTCCGTTCCACCTTAAAAGGGAGCAGGATGTTTGTATAACAGCCTGCGTAAGTTCCTGTCTCACAGGATGTTTATGTTGTAAGTTCCTTTCCTTTTCTGTCTGTCTTGCCTGAGCAGTCGGAGCAGACGGTCATGCCTTCTTTGTTCTGACCAACGCCAAATAAACTGTAAATATGCATGTTCTGCTCTCATGCTGTGCAACTTTTTGCTGTGTGAATTCTGCTGTTATAGTGTGCACTAAGCCTGAGGCTTAGTGTCGCTGAATTGCTGATATTGCCTGACTACGGGAGGTCGATGGATCGTCCGGCACCGAGCTTGGGGGCTCAGATGGACTTTATCTCCCTGGCAGTATCCCAACACTTTACACTTGCTGTGATGACAACAATAGCTCAAACAAATACTTATGTGCTTTTAAGCTTTCTGTTTGTGTGAATGAGTTCAGATGCCAGATTATCACCTGTGTTACCTGGTTAACGTACTTCATCTTTGTGTCAGTGAAGATCATGCTGATGGAAAGGGGGCAAGTTATATAAAATATTTTTCAGGCATGAATAAAAGTATTTGGGGAAAAAACTTGTGCGGGGAAACCCCATTCCTGTGGGATTATACCCTGCATTGCCTAACCCCACTTTTTAGTGGCCCCACTCCGCCAGGTGTATGACCCCTTGGAGCCGCTCAACGCCGAGGGCAACCGGCCCCCACGCACCTTTACTATGCAACATGTGCTGTTTAAAAGCGCGGATGTTTGCAATTGGAAAAACCAGAATCCTTCTTTTGAAGAGGCTCTCTCTGATTCCAACAATTTAACTTGCAAGTCAAGTTTGCTGGCAAGTTCCGCAACTTGTGACTGCAACAAAACATTCTGCTGCCAGACCGCCTCCATCGATAACCCTCCTCTGGCTCCCCCAGCTGCTCCCTTCGGCTGTTCGGACGTACCTGTCAGGGGCTCAGGAGCAGAAGCACAGGGGAGAGAGCAAATAGAGAGCGAAGGAGAGGAATCCGAGGGGAGCGTAGGGGAGTATGACAGTGACCCAAGAGATTCCATGAGCTTCTCCAGCGAATCAGAAGATTCCCAGAAGGGGGCGCCTATGGTAAGGGCAAGGGGGGGTCCCAGGGGGGACGCACCAGAAGCAAGGAGCCAGCGGGGACTCCCAAGGGAGCAGCGGAGGATCAGGACCAGCTCCCCCACTCAGAGTCACATGAGTCAGGACCAGCCTCTCCTCCAGCGGGGAGAGAAGATGAGTCAGGGCTGACCACGCCCCCGTCGGAAAGTGGGGAAACGGAGGGGAGGTCAGGTCCAGCTAGCCTCCCCGAAGGAGGGAGCAGTGACACAAGTGTAACGGTCAGAAGGAAAGTGGGAGGCTGTGCGCGCGCGCCAAGTTCAAATGTGCAGGAGCGCGGGACAGCAGAAAACCCGGATTGGGAGCCAGGTCCTAAAGCCCGAAGGAGGGAGGGGGAAGAGTCAGGGGACTCAGCGTCAGAAGAGTCTAGGAAGGGTGAGACCCCGACGGGCAGGCGGACCCAGAGGAGGAAGGAACAGAGGAAGAGGTGGAGTAAGGCTAGAGTCTTAAACTGGTGTCAGGGGGGAGGAGATTCAGACGGAGCTTCGGCGGTCTAAAGTCAGAGACGTAGCGTTGCACGCTGCGCGTGTGGAAGTGAAACTGAACTTCAATAAAGACTTTTATACTAAAGAACGAAGCAGCGTTGGTCTTCTGTGAGCTGGGACCTCGGGCAGCGCTGACAGTACCTTTTTTGTCTTTCGATGGGTTTTGCATGGCTCAGCTTCCCTCTCCTTGCGAAGAGAACTGAGACTCCCAGAATGCTGAGATGGCTTGTGAACGCTCTCTGCAAGAAATGCCTCTGCTCACTCAGAGATACATATATACAGTCTTTATTTTACATATGTACAAGCAGCACGTTACAACCATGCATCTGAATCCTCCGGCTCAGATTCTGGGAGTGCCTTACGCCCGCCCCGTCTCCAACAGAAAAGGTGTGGAATTTTCATGTGATGTCTCTGTCCCCTCCTCTTTAACACTCTCCTTTCTTTGGCAGACGGAATAGGCATTGTTTCGCTGTCTGTGCCAGAACTTCCTGTGTGGTGTTGAGGCTCTGGTCCAACATCTGTGAGCTGTCCTTCCTCCTGGCATTCCCTTCTTTCCTCCATCGCCACTTCCTGCCCCCCTTCCTCTGCCTGTCTCTGCTCCTCCCCTTCATTCTCTGGCAATACCATGACATACGCCAAGCTGGAAAAGTGTGCTTTTCACCAGGAGCGCATGGAATTCCTGGGATACATCATCTCCCCTGCAGGTCTCCAGATGGACCCCCGAAAGGTGCAGACGGTGCTGGATTGGAGCCCCCCCCAAGGATGTAAAGGGGGTACAACAGTTCATTGGGTTTGCCAACTTCTACCGCCACTTCATTCAGGGATTTTCACATGTGGTTGCTCCCATTTGCGCCCTCGTCCGGAAGGATGCCACGTTTCAGTGGACACCGGCAGCGCAAGAGGTGTTTGAGTTCCTGAAGGAGGCATTTACCTCTGCCCCCATCCTGGCCCATCTGGACTCACAACTCCCTTTCATACTCGAGGTGGACGCCTCGGACCAGGCGATTGGGGCCGTGGATGTTAGGATATAGTTCAATTCCACCTTAAAAGGGTACAGGCACGACGTTTGTGTATCACATGCCTGTTTACTTCCAGCTCTCGCTGGGAACTTCTGTTGCATGTTGCTTTTGTATTACTGCTGTTTTTCCCGGAGACTAAGGCAAGCAGTCATGTTTTTCCTCTGTTCCTGACTACGCTGAATAAAGCTGTAAATATGCTCTCTCTGTCTGCCTCTTCCATTGTGGATGATTTACATACTCTGCTGACAGAGTGTACACGAGTCTCGGAACATATCTGAGGCTCGTGTCGCTGACTGACGGGAGACCAGTGATCATCCAGAGCCAGCTGGGGGTCTGCCTGATGCCCCCGTCTCCCCGGCAGTATCCCAACAACATGGTTTCGGGCCCAGAATCACGGTGCTTACAGGAGAGTAAGACTGCTGATGCCTGTGAGATCCTGGCAGCGACAGAGGTATGTGGAGAAAAGCAAGGCTTTTCTGTGTTGCGGCAGAGAGTCTTTGAACTCCAAGCCAAGTAATTAGGCCCAAGAGAGAAGCAGGCCTCTTAATTTACGACCTGCCAGAGATAAAGAGCCTTTGAAGGAATGAGGCTCACTGCTGAAGTAAAGAGCTGAAATGGAGCTTTTACAAGCCTCAGATGGGGTTCTGTGCCCAAAGCTTAATGGCCACAATTATCAGACCTGGGCAAGGTACTGCGAGGGCCAATTGAGAAAGTTTGGAGTGTGGCACAGTGTCTGAAGCCCTTCCACCTGTTGGGATACTGCCAGGGAGACAAAGTCCATCTGAGCCCCCAAGCTCGGTTGCCGGACGATCCATCAATCTCCCATAGACAGGCAATATCAGCAATTAGCGACACGAAGCCTCAAGAATAGATTGCCGCATTCTTAGGCTGGTGCACACTCTATCAGCAGAATTCACACAGCAAAAGATGCACAGCAGGAGAGCATATTTACAGTTTATTCAGCGATGGTCAGAACAAAGAAACCATGACCGCCTGCATCGGTATGTTCAGGCAAGAAGAAGGAAACGAAAGCAACTGAAAACATAAACATCCTGTGAACAGGAAATACGCAGACTCTGTGACTCACAAAGCCTGCTCCCTTTTAAGGTGGAACGGAAATATCCCAACATCCTCCCCCTTTCCGTGTAACCTGTAGTACCTGTGGTTCAACCCAATTGCAACCTTTGTACGTAAACCTTAAGTTGTTCTCTGTTAACAACCTTAGACAACAGATCAGCAGGAATTTCATTTCCTGGCATGTAGGACACCTGAATGAGTCCTTTCTGAATACACTCTCTTGCACAATGTAGCTTAATCTGCAAGTACTTGGTTCTTTGCTTGCAACTCTCCGAGTTCAGCAAAGCCAAACAAGATCTATTGTCTTGATACACTTGTATAGGACATTTCACAGAAACCCCAATGTCCTTAAACAGTTGCATCAACCATTCACAATCCATGAGTGAAAATGACAGAGCATTGAGTTCTGCTTCACAGGAACTTAGGCTAACTGTTGTCTGCTTTTTGCACAACCAGTCAAACAGGCAGTGGTTGTACATGTAGCATACTCCAGAAGTGCTTGTACCATCCGTGGTGTCACTTCCAAAACTCGCATCTGCAAAGATTTCAAGACCTCCAGTCTTCTGACTGGTGAACCTCAGCCTGTAGTGCATAGTCCCTTTCAAATAGCGGGCTATGCGCTTCAGAGCTTTCCAATCCTGAACAGTAGGATTGTTAGCATGTCTGCTAAGCAGGTTAGTGCTTACAGCAATGTCAGGTCTTGAACATCTAGCAATGAAATTCAACTTGCCTAGAATGCATCTGTACAGCGTAGTGTCAGAAAACGCTTCAGCAGTACTATCTACCTGGTAAGCTGTCACCATCGGTGTGTCTGCTGGGTTTGCATCAACCAAATTCAACCTGGTTAATACATCAGCAATTTTCTGTGTTTGGTGTACCAGAAAATTACCTGCTTGGTCCCTCTCCACCTGCAGAGAAAGATAGTTGGATACCTCACCAAGATCCTTCATGTCAAAGTGCTCCTTCAGTTGAGCTAGGGTGCTTTGGTAAAAAGCCTGATTCTTCCAAAACATCAGAAGATCATCAACAAAACATAAACAATACAGTTTGTTTTGCCCCTCCTCCTTGACAAACACACACGGATCAGCTTTGCCCTGGTGAAAACCTAGAGAAAGCAATGTCTCAGTGAGTTTTGTGTTCCAACACCTGGCACTCTGCTTGAGACCATATAAGGATTTCCGCAGTTTACAGACCATTCCCTTCTGTATCTGCATCCCGTCAGGTGGAAGCATGTACAGCTCCTCCCCCAAAATCCCGTACAAAAAAGCTGTATTAATGTCATGATGGGTAACATGGAGTTTCTCCTCCACAGCGATCTTGAGCATCAGCCGAACGCTCTCATATTTGACGGTGGGCGAGTAGGTCTCGTGGTAATCCTGTCCTGGTACCTGTGAAAAACCTCTGGCAACCAACCTGGCTTTGTGTCTGACAACCTTGCCATTCTGGTCTGTCTTGGCCTTGAAGACCCATTTGCTGCCAACCAGTCTCATCCCTGGGACTGCCGGTACCAGCTCCCAAGTTTGGTTCCTGTTCAAGGAATCAACTTCAGCCTTCATGGCATTTAGCCAAGGCTCAGCATCTTTAGAGGTTAACTCTTGAACCTCTTTGAAGCTTGAAGGTTCCCACACCTTCTCTGAGCTACTAAGAACAGCAGTTGCCGTCTTAGCAAACTCATCAGCAAATCTCTTCGGAGGTCTGCCTTTGGTCGCCCTATCAGACCTGCGAACCAGACGCAAGTCTTCTGGACTAATCTCCTCCTTCTTAGGAGAAAAATGACCAATGGTGAACAGTGGTTCTTCTAGTTCATTGTCAGACGCATCAGATGGTCTGACTGAGGCCTTTGCGCTCTTGTAGTCTGCTGTGTCATCACTGTCACTGACACCAGCAGCAGCGCCGCCCACTGAACTGGAATCCGAACTCTGATCATCATCATCATCATCCTCATCCTCAGCTTTCTCAGCTTCCTCAGCATGATCTGCTTTTTTCACATCACCTACATCTTCCTCTGGGTAACTCTGGAAAATTCCCACATTTCCCCCCCACTTAGGATTGTACTCAACACTCCTTGTGAACTTAATGGACTTAGAGTTAGTCATCCATACCCTGTATGCACCTTTTTCGTACCCCATGAACAAACCATGTGCCCCACGCTTCCCAAGCTTGTTGCTTTGTGGGGTGTGTACCCACATGTCAGAACCAAAGATTCTCATGTGTTTGACGTTAGGTTTCTTACCAAACATCTTCTCATAGGGAGTACAACCAATAGGTGATGACAGTCTCCTGTTAAAAGAATAAACAAAATACGAGAGAGCCTCCCCCCAAAACTTCTCAGGGAGGTTGGCATCATGCAACAAGGCTTTTAGTCCTTGCAACAACGTTTGATTTGCTCGCTCCGCAAGCCCATTCATCCATGGCGATCTAGGCGTTGACAAGTCATGCTGGATTCCCTTCTCAGTCAGGAAAGCTTCAAACTGCTGAGAAGTGAACTCCCCGCCTCGATCAGTAAACAAACACCCGATACGTTTACCGTGAGCATTCTCCAACCAAGCACAGAATGCCTTGAACCTAGGAAAAGCTTGCGATTTCTGCTCGAGCATAAACACATGAATGTACCTAGAAAAAGAATCAATTAGAACCATGAAGTACCTTGCTCCTCCCAAAGAGGGCGCAAGAGGACCAACCAGGTCTGCGTGCACTAGCTGGTAGGGTTTGGAAGCCTGCCTGCTAGACTCCTTGCCTTTTGGAGCAACCTTCACCTTGTTCTCTGCACAAGATACACATTTCATGTGAAATTTACAGGGTTTGATGTTCAAACCTTCAACCAACTCAGGCATCTTGGCCAGCACTTGCCAAGACATGTGACAAAATCTTCGATGTGCATCGTGAATACATCCTGCATGAAGAACCTTGTTAGTTTGTGCAACACAACAAGAATCAACATTTGAGACAGCAACAGCATTGTTATCATAAGTTATACAGAATAAGCCATCCATAAACTTTGCATGCAAAATGTCCTCTTTGCCTTTCCTGATGACACAGACGCTCCTCTTGAAGGATATCTCAAAACCACGCCCAGTAAGCTGTGGGACACTAAGCAAATTGCCCGCAGCTCCTGGAACAAAAAGTACATCTCTGATGGTAGTTTGCAGACTTGCAAGTTTCACAGTCCCAACTCCTGCAACTTGCAAAGTCCTTCCATCAGCCAGGTGGATCTCACCATCTTGAGGTGTGAAGGAGATAAACAGATGGCGGTCCTTTGAAAGATGGCAACTGGCACCAGAGTCAACAACAAACCTGGCCTTGGCCTTTGGAGCAGGTTTTCCAGCAAGCAAAACCTTGTTTCCCACCGGCGTGGGCTTTTGCAGCTTGCCTTTAGCCTTTGGTGAAGCTGTGCCAGCAAACAAAGCCTTGTTTTTCCCTGGCTTGGGCTTTCCACCCCCCTGCTCCTGGCCATCAGACGTGCCTTTAGCCTTTGGTGAAGCTGTGCCAGCAAACAAAGCCTTGTTTTCCACTGGCATGGGCTCTTCACCCTCCCTCTGCTTCTGGCCATCTGCAGGCATCTTGCTCTGTTTACCTCTGGCCTTCCGGCCTCTGCTAAGGCGATGACCTTGCTTCTCACGAGAAACAGAGCTAACAGCTGCCGACTTCTTGGCTCCCCCTGGAGGCTGGAATGCTGCCTGGGATGACGTGACAGTCTGCTCCCCTTGCAGCTTGCAACCGGTGCCCTCAGCATCCCTGCATTCACTCGCATTCTGGGAAACAGCCAGGACCTCCGATGCATTCAAACTCTGGGCTGGGATGATTGGCAGATGGGCTTTTTTCAAAGCATTCCACATCTTACGTGCCGTCGTATTTTCAGCTAGCGTTTTTAATTCCTCCAGAGAGACGGACAAGACTATTACGTCTATGGCCCTTGAATTCTGGGCTCTCCATTTCTCTGGCAGAGGAACTGGAGGGGCTTCAGACACAGTATGCCAGACTCCAAACTGACGCAGCAAACTCTCACACCATTTTGCCCAGGTCTGATAATTGTGCCGATTTAACTTTGGGCACTCAGTGGCCTCAGAAGCTTGGAAAAACTCCATTCCAGCTTTTTCCTTTAGCCGTGAGCCTTTATGCCTTCAAAGACGTCTTATCTCGGCAGCCCATTAATCACGAATTCTCTGGCTCGGCTCCCAGACCCATTAGTCTGCCGGAGTTCAAAGACCTTTTCCGCGGCAAACAGAAAAGCCTCTGCTTTCGCTTTTCCAACACATACCTTTCAGCAGTCTGTCGCAGTCTTACTCTCCTGTAAGTGCCGTGAATCTGGGCCCGAAACCTGTTGTTGGGATACTGCAGGGAGACAAAGTCCATCTGAGCCCCCAAGCTCGGTTGCCGGACGATCCATCGATCTCCCATAGACAGGCAATATCAGCAATTAGCAACACGAAGCCTCAAGAATAGATTGCCGCATTCTTAGGCTGGTGCACACTCTATCAGCAGAATTCACACAGCAAAAGATGCACAGCAGGAGAGCATATTTACAGTTTATTCAGCGTTGGTCAGAACAAAGAAACCATGACCGCCTGCATCGGTATGTTCAGGCAAGAAGAAGGAAACGAAAGCAACTGAAAACATAAACATCCTGTGAACAGGAAATACGCAGACTCTGTGACTGCTCCCTTTTAAGGTGGAACGGAAATATCCCAACACCACCAGGCTCCGTGGTGTAGCAACTTTCTTGGCAAAAAACGCCTCTGAAACAACAATATGCCGGGAACTCCCTGAATCAATAATCCAGGTGTTTTGCCGCTCATCAGGACACTCGACCACGGCCATCACAAGTTGCGCCGTCTGCTTCTTCTTTGCAAACTTCTGCTGCTTGCGCTGCTTTGGGCTCCTCCGGACACTGCTTCCTCAGATGCCGAGTAGAACCACACTGGTAACAACGCCGAACAGCAAACGCAGCCTCTTTGCCAGCCGTAGCTCGGGTACGTTGTTTTGGCTGCTTCTCCTCAGAAATGCTGCCTGCACTCCTCACAAGCCGATTGCCTGACGAAGCACTTGAAGCTGACAACTCCTTTCTGTCACGCCTCTGCCATTCCTCCAGCAGCCTGCCAGTAACATAATCCAGAGTCAGATCTTCTTCACGCATAGCTTCCAGCATGAGAACGAGATTGTCCCAGCTATCAGGGAGAGAACTTAGAATATTGCAGACCTTTTCCTCCTCTGGAAGATTACAGCCTCTCTCCTGAAGTGCCACAAAATTTGAAGTGCATTGAAAATTTGGTCATTTATCTTGGCAGGCACTGGCCAAGATGCCTGGGTTGGTTCAGGTTTGGACATCAAGCCCTGTAAGTTTCACATAAAATGTGTATCTTGCGCAGAAAACAAGGTGAAGTTTGCTCCGAAAGGCAAAGTGTCTAGCCGATAGGCTTCCAAACCCTATCAGCTAGTCTACGCAGACCTGGTTGGTACACTTGCGCCCTCTTTGGGTGGAGCGAGGTACTTAATGGTTTTAATTGATTATTTTTCCAGGTACATTCATGTGTTTATGTTCCAGCAGAAGTCAGAAGCATTTCCTAGGTTCAAGGCGTTCTGTGCTTGGTTGGAAAATGCCCACAGTAAACGCATTAGCTGTTTGTTTACAGATCAAGGCGGTGAATTCACTTCTCAACAGTTTGAAGCTTTCCTGACTGAGAAGGGAATCCAGCACGACCTCTCAAGTCCCAGACCTCCGTGGGAGAATGGACTTTGCGAGCGGGCAAGTCAAACTTTGCTGCAAGGACTAAAAACCTTGTTGCATGATGCCAATCTCCCTGAGAACTATTGGGCGGAGTCTTTGAATACTTTTGTTTATTCATACAACAGGAGACTGTCATCACCTATTGGTTGTACTCCCTATGAGAAAATGTTTGGTAAGAAACCTTACATCAAGCACATGAGAATCTTTGGTTCTGACATGTGGGTACACACTCCACAGAGCAGCAAGCCTGGGAAGCATGGGGCACATGGTTTGTTCATGGGGTGCATACAGGGTATTCATGACTGACTCAAAGTCCATTAGCTTCACAAAGAGTGTTGAGTACAATCCTAAGTGGGGGGGGGGGGGAATGTGGGAATTTTCCAGAGTCACTCACAGGAGAATGAAGATGATGAGGAAGAAGGGGAAGCTGATCAGAGTTCGGATTCCTGCTCAGTGGGCGGCGCTGCTGCTGTGGTCAGCGACAGTGATGACACAGCAGACTACAAGAGCGCAAAGGCCTCAATCAGACCATCTGATGCGTCTGACACTGAACTGGAAGAACCACTGTTCACCATTGGCTACTTTTCTCCTAAGAAAGAGGAGATGAGTGCAGAAGACTTGCATCTAGTACGCAGATCTGAAATGGCCACAAATGGCAAACCTCCAAAGAGATTTGCTGATGAGTTTGCTAAGACAGCAACTGCTGTTCTTGGTAGCTCAGAGAAGGTGTGGGAACCTGCAAGCTTCAAAGATGTACAGGAGTTAACCTCTAAAGATGATGAGCCCTGGCTTAATGCCATGAAGGCTGAAGTTGATTCCTTGAATAGGAACCAAACCTGGGAGCTAGTCCCAGTAGTGCCAGGAATGAGTCTGGTTGGCAGTAAATGGGTCTTCAAGGCCAAGACAGACCAGACTGGCAAGGTTGCCAGGCACAAAGCCAGATTGGTCGCAAGAGGTTTTTCACAGGCACCAGGACAGGATTTCTATGAGACCTACTCACCCACCATCAAGTATGAGAGCATTAGGCTAATGCTCAAGATTGCTGCAGAAGATAAACTGCACATTTCTCAACACAATGTGAACACAGTTTTTTTGTACGGGATTTGGGGGGGGGGAGCTGTATATGCTTCCACCTGATGGAGTGGAGGTACAGAAGGGAATAGTCTGTAAACTACGGAAATCCCTATATGGTCTCAAGCAGAGTGCCAGGTGTTGGAACATGAAACTCACTGAGACATTGCTTTCTCTAGGTTTTCACCAAGGTAAAGCTGATCCATGTGTGTTTGTCAAAGAGGAGGGGCAAAACAAACTGTATTGTTTATGTTTTGTTGATGATCTTCTTTTGTTTTGGAAGAATCAGGCTTTGTACCAAAGCACCCTAGCTCAACTGAAGGAGCACTTTGACATGAAGGAACTTGGTGAGATTGTCAGGGAACTGCCATCTGAGGAGCAGGAGGTGAAAGGGCTCACAGAGGGTGAGAGAGACCATTCAGCTGAGGAGGGAACCAGCAGGGGGAGAAGTGGAGTTCCAAGGGAAAGTGAGTCGGAGGGAGGGCTCAGAGACACTTCAAGCGAGAACAGTGGGGAGGTTTCAGGACCTCCCATAGGGACACCTACTCCTCGCCGGAAACTGTCACGCCGAGAGTCCAGAAGACGCGTTTCCGTTAAGGAGCTTTTATGCTGGAAGAAGTTCCGTAAACGCCCACTGTCCGATTCTACGAGCGACTGATGGAGCCATGCTTAAGGAGCTCCATCACAGACAGAGGTTTGTGGACTTAGCCAAACTCTGAGGGACTAGGATTTTACGCACAAGCAGCTCACCATCCCATCACAGAGATATCCAACTATCTTTCTCTGCAGGTGGAGCAGGACCAAGCAGGTAATTTTCTGGTACACTAAACACAGAACATTGCTGATGTATTAACCAGGCTGAATTTGGTTGATGCAAACCCAGCAGACACACCAACGGTTTGTGTATCACATGCCTGTTTACTTCCAGCTCTCTCTGGGAACTTTCATTGCATGTTGCTTTTGTATTACTGCTGTTTTTCCCGGAGACGAAGGCAAGCAGTCATGTTTTTCCTTTGTTCCTGACTACGCTGAAAAAAGCTGTAAATATGCTCTCTCTGTCTGCCTCTTCCGTTGTGGATGATTTACATATTCTGACGAAGAGTGTGCACGAGTCTCAGAACGTATCTGAGGCTCGTGTCGCTAATTGACTGATGCTGTTCCACGGGAGACCGATGATTGTCCGGAGCCAGTTGGGGGCCTGCCTGATGCCCCCGTCTCCCTGGCAGTATCCCAACAGTGCTGTCTCAAAGACAGGGGCCACAGCAGTCACTTCACCCCTGTGCCTTCTTTTCCCGCCAGCTTACTTATGCGGAGCGGAATGATGATATTTGGGATAGTGAACTCCTTGCCATTAAAGTGGCGTTCGAGGAATGGTGCCACCTGCTTCAGGTGCACCCGGTTCAGGTCCTCACGGATCATCGGAACCTCAAATATTTCCAAGCCATTAAATGCCTTAAGCACGGTGGGCTTTGTTCTTCACATGTTTTAATTTCCAGATCGCCTATTGCCCTGGCACCCAGAACAGAAAGCCAACGCTCTTTCCTGGAGGGACTCGGACTCTGGGGATGACGGTTCAGAGCCAGCACCCATGTTGACCTCGACCAATTTTCTCCAGGGAACCTGGGAGCAGGACTTTCAGGCACAGATTCGCCTGGCTGTTCGACAGGATCTGTTCACCAAGGACTGGTTGGATACTGTCCCGGTGCCTTTGGGACCAGGGGGTGCGCCACTTGATGTCTGGGATGGGTGTGTGTACCATCACAGCCGGCTCTACATTCCGGAGGGGCCGCTCCGGACCTAGGTCCTTGAGCAGTGCCATGACACGTGAACCGCCGGACATGGGGGATACACGAAGACACTGCAGCTACTGGCCTGAGCTTTCTGGTGGCCAGGGGTTTGGGTGGACATTAAGAAGTACATGCAGTCCTGTGAGACTTATGCTCAGACCAAGGTGCCGTGGCAGAGACCCCTGGGGCTCCCGGATGCAGTGATCTCCGATAGGGGTCCCCAGTTCACGTCCCGGTTCTGGGCAGCCTTCCTTAAGGGACTGGGTATTGAGAGGTGCCTCTCTTCCGTGTACCACCCTCAAACAGATGGCCAGACGGAGAGGGTTAATCTGTGGAGAGAATCAGAACTCACAGGGTTAAGAAGTTCTGAGTGACGTCTCACATTCTGAGGCGTGGTTTAGTATACTGAGGGGAGTGTTTTCCTGTGTCTCAGTGTGTTGTTCCGTTACTGGAGGAGAGACGGGCAAAAATGAGTGCTCTGTCACCAGGAGGGTTCTGAGTTGGTTTTCTACACGAATAAAGACTATTAGAAGATAAGGAAGGCACCGTGCGTTAAGCCTGATTTATTACACGCACACACACAGCAACAGTTTCTACGCTGCGTACACTCTGCTACAAGTAGCTGTGGGAAGTCCTGGAAGCAGAGCGCTGAGCGGAAGCGTGTGGGATCCAGAAAGAAAAGCTACAAATCAAACATTCCATAGGTTATGGGTGGTCCGCAAACGCTTTGAAGCAGTTTGTGTGTTGCCGGTGTGTGCTAGACGCTGGTGAAACGCTGAAGCCAGCTGGAGTCCTGCCAAGGGTCTGAGGGCGGAGGAACTCGCTGGAGAAGAGCTGCTCTGCTGAACCGGGAGCTGGGAAGCTACTGCTGTTACGTGAGTACGCTGGGCCCCGGGGGAGAAGATGGCAGACAGCCATGAATCGTACGCAGTCCCATTTGAAAAATTGGACGGAAAGAACTGGGAGGAGTGGAGCAGGAAGCTGAAGGCATGGCTGGTAGCCAAGGGTCTGTGGGAGGCGGTCCGAGGGCCTCCACAGCAAGCGGCGGCCGGAGCTTCGGCAGCAGATGTTGCAAATGCACACGCATCACAGAGGAGGAACCAGAAAGCCCTGGAAGCTATAGTGCTCAGTTTGGAGGCCTCACAGCTACCTTTGGTAGAGGGTCTTGATAGTGCTCAGGCTGTTTGGCAGGAGCTGGAGAGGGTTTGCCGAGAAACCACAGCGGAAGCCAAAAGCCACGTCCCCAGATGCAGTACAGCCTCAAGGAGAGCTGCTGGCAAGGTTGGGGGGAGCAGAGAAGACCAAAAGCAAGTTTGCAAAGTTTTCCACCGGTTGTTTGTGTGACGAGGAGGAACGCCGCCTAAGAGGGGGCCGAGCTGGCACAGGGAGCCCATCCAGTTGCAGGGGGGGGAGGGCAGGCCAGCGGAAGGCACAGTTCAGGTTTTTTCCACTCGTCGTTGCTTTATTTGCAATTCTCCTGACCATCTGCGTCGCTACTGCCCCCAGAGAGCAAGGGAGACAGGGCAGGATGTTTCCAAGGTCGCTTCCCATGGGAACCAGTTGGGTTTCCATGGCAACCAGTTCAGCAAGGGAGGCAGGCGTGGGAAGACGCAGAGAGTACGTGGCTCAGAGGGAGAAGACGGCGCTTATCAGCTATCTGCATCCATGGCGGTTTTAGAGGACACCTGCCAAGGCCCCAAGGACGGGGGCAGCGGGAAGTCTGTTGCTAAGGCAACAATGAAGGACAGCTCCAGTGAAGACAAAGTGATGCGTTGGATTGTGGACTCTGCTGCCAATAGGCATCTCATAACTGAGACACCTGGTGTCAAGATGTGGAACTGCAAACCTGTTTCAGCTGGGAAATCAGTGTGCTTTGCAGATGGTTTACAAAAGCCATTGTCTGATGTTGGAAATGTTTATGTTTCTGTTTTGCAGGCGCAGCTGGAAGTCTACGTGTCGCCAGGGATAAAACATTGTCTTTTATCTGTACCTTGTCTCTTACAGGAGGGGTATAAGGTTTGTTTTGAAGAGAATGTCTGTACAATTTCCAGAGGGGGGAAGCAACTAGTAAGTGTTGAGAGAAATCAGAACAACCTCTTTGTTCTGGAAACACCTCTGGAGGGTGAAGGGAATGCTGGGAAAGCCACCGTTCACACTCATGTTTCATGTGCTTGCGTGTGGCACAAGAGAATGTCACATGGTTCTTGTGAAGACATCCAGTTGTTACCGGAGTGCACTAAAGGGTGCAAAGTAAAGGAATGTGGTAAACCCCTAAATTGCAGGGCTTGCAGGAAAGCCAAGACCAAGGGATACAGTTATCCCAGGGTGGAGAGAGTAACCACAAAACCTTTTGAGCTTGTGCACGCAGACCTTTTTGGTCCCATGCCACAGCCAAGTCTGGGCAGGGCCAGGTTTCTGCTGACGCTGTCAGGTGATTTTACTCAGAACGCATGGGCGTTCACGCTGAGAACGAAGGAGGACGCAACGCAACTGATCAAAGATTGGATTGCAGAGGTGGAACTACGGTTCTCCACCAAGGTGCAAGGGTTCAAGTGTGACCGAGGTTCAGAGGTCACTGGGTCTGCTCTAAAGAGTTTTTTTCACCAGAGAGGGATACATCACAAGGTGACTTCTCCTCAGGAGAGGGGCGTGGCAGAGCTTAGGAGTAAAGCTCTGGTTCAAGCATCAGAGATTCAGCTGTGTGACTCTGGTTTGCCTCAGAGGTTTTGGGCTGAATCGATTAAATCTGCAAATTTCACGATGAACAGGTGCTAAAATGCAGTGGTAGGTGAAACCCCGTATTTTGCACTCCACGGACAGAAACCGCAGGTGCATTTCCTCCGTGCGTTTGGTGCGAAAGCCTTGGTGCCTGTACCAAAGTTTCAGCAGAAGGAGGGTGGCCCAAGGTACCAGGAAATGATCTTCTGTGGGTATGAACCTGCGACAAAGGGGTGGAGGTTCGCATATCCAGAAGGTGATCAGACCAAGCTTCTGATCAGTAAACATGCTGAGTTCTGTGAGCAGGATGGTTGGGCAAGGCGCAAAGCGAGCCCTGACGTTCACTCAGATTGTCTGTCTGAATCTGAGGAGGAGGGAGAGCCAGAGGCTGAACCTGTTGGTGAGGACCAGGTCCATGATCAGGGTCAGGAACAGGGTTGGGCGTCTCCACAGGTTGTTAAAGGAGTGTCCAAGAGTGAGCCTTCATCTCCTGTTAGCATAATGGAGAAAGCTCACAGATGGGTCAAGTCAGAGGGGGAGTCGTCTGATGAAGAAGACACACTTGCTGGCCCCAGTGGGTCAGAAGAAGCACCCCAGTTTATGCCCAGGCGATCATCTCGGGCAACAAAGGGAATTCCACCTGAGAGGTTTCAGGTCACCAATGCGTGGGTTGGTTTCGCACAGTGCGAACCTGAGATTTGTGAGGAGGTTCAACAGTTGCCTGACAATGATGCCAGGAAGGAGCGAAAGGCAGTGGGGAAGGTGTTGAACTCTCAGAGGTCTGTAAATGTGTGTTCACAACTCCTCTCAGAATGCAATACGAGAGGGGGTGTGGAGAGAATCAGAACTCACAGGGTTAAGAAGTTCTGAGTGACGTCTCACATTCTGAGGCGTGGTTTAGTATACTGAGGGGAGTGTTTTCCTGTGTCTCAGTGTGTTGTTCCGTTACTGGAGGAGAGACGGGCAAAAATGAGTGCTCTGTCATCAGGAGGGTTCTGAGTTGGTTTTCTACACGAATAAAGACTATTAGAAGATAAGGAAGGCACCGTGCGTTAAGCCTGATTTATTACACGCACACACACAGCAACAGTTTCTACGCTGCGTACACTCTGCTACAAGTAGCTGTGGGAAGTCCTGGAAGCAGAGCGCTGAGCGGAAGCGTGTGGGCTCCAGAAAGAAAAGCTACAAATCAAACATTCCAAGTCCTGGAGCAATATCTCCGCTGCTGCTTCCTGAGCTACCATCAGGATGATTGGCCTCCTGGCTTCTGGACCCCCATTCCTGCTCCCACCCCGCCATCTTGCCCCCAGTCCTGACGTCCCCTGCTGGGACTTCAATTGCCCGTGAACTGGACCGTGACAATCGACAAACATGATGACTGCTGGTTTATCAATTTTAAGATCCAAGTATTCATATATAAATTTATATATTTATACATTTATAAATATAAATGTATTCATTTATCAGTGTTCTTATATTGGATTGCATATATGTTCCAGGGAGAAAATCTGTTTGATCTTTGTGAATTGTCTCCTTCAACAATATCTTTAATCTGTTCGCGATGATATCAGCATAGATCTTATAGTCATTGTTTAGCAGAGCAAAAGGTCTATAGTTAGCAATATTTGATAGTCCTGTTCCTTGTTTATGGATGACCGAGGTATAGCTCTCCTTCCACGAGTCCGGTAGCTTTTAGGGGTAGGGATAAAGCATCTTCTAATTTTTTTATAATAAACAGCTGGAAGACTGTCAGGACCCTGATTTTGATCTTTGAATAGAATGCTGTACTTCCATCGCTGTAATGGGGAAATTCAAAGTTATTAATTTTTTCCTTAGAAATCATTGGTAATTTACATGTCTTTAAGAATTCCTTAATTTTTTCATTCTTCTCCGGGCCTTCTTTATATAGTTTTGAATAGAAGTTGGCAAAACTTTTCCTGATCTCTTTCAGGTTTTGAATCCAAGCTTCCTCAACTTTAATTTTACTAATAATTCTGTCATCTTGCTCCTTTTTTATCTGCCAGGCCAATAATTTACCTGATTTATTTGCATACTCAAAGTTTCTATGTCTCATCGACTTTATTTTCCATTCTATTTCCTCATTTATTAACATGGAAAATTGAGTCTGTAAAGTTTTTATGGTTAGTTTAATCTGTTCATCATCTGGTTTTTGGAAGAATTTTTCATTTAACCAAATTTCCTCCCAAATTTCCATTTCTTTCTTTTCCATTTTCTTTTCCATTTTCTTTTGGATTGCATTCTGCTTGATAAAGAATCCTCTTAACATCACTTTGCTCGCCTCCCATACCATTTTTTTCATTTCACAACATACTTCTCTCTGCAGAAATTATTCAACATAAAAAAGAAGAAGAAGAAGAAACAACTTCAGTTAATATCAAACGTTACTGTTCCGGTTCCTCTGAATGTCCCCAAAGTGGCAGTAGGTTCTCCAAAAATTTTCTGCTTCTGGTACAGACAAAATTTTTCTACATTTGCCCTTAAAAAAGGAGATCCCTTCGGGGAACTCCCATCTATAATCAATTGTTTTGGTTTTTAGAGCATCCGTCAGAGCCTTATATTTATCTCTTTTCCTTATCAGTTGATTTGAAATAATTTTATGTATGATTATATCTTTTCCTTCAACTCTCAGGGGGTTTTTTTGTTACTTGTCTGAAGAATTTTGTTTTTTAAGTCTAAGGACTTGAAAGATACGAGACAGTCTGCCGGCCAGCTATTTTGTTTGGCTACCTTAGAGTTTACTCTACAGGCTTTTTCTATTTTTTGTGTTACCTCTGATTCCTCAAGTTCTAACCAGACAGCGAGTTCTTTGGCTATTTTTCTCTCTATAACTTCCTCTGTCTCCTCCAATAATCCACTGAATCTCAATGTATTTTATCTTCTCTGCATTTGTAAAATTGCCAGAGAGTCCCAGATTGCTTCTTGTTGTTTCCTCAAATCCACTGTTTCCTCTCGTATTTTATCGCATGCACTGTATCGCTGTATTTTTTTCTGCCCTTCTTCTAAATTCTGAGATTTCTCTTTAAGGTCATGCACGGTTTTTATTAATTCGGAATTTTTTTGTACCAAATTGTGTACCTGATCTGATAAATCCGCTGTAATTTTAACATTTTCATCTAATTTAACCTTCATTGACATAAAATTATCCTCTACTATTTTAGCATTTTCATTTACAGTTAAGATCTGCAATGTCTTTTCATAATTCCAATAATAATTCCTTGATATCCACTGCTGCATCTAGATCATAAGCAGAGCTTCTCCTTGCTTGTGTGCCTTGTGTAGCCAACGATGCAGTAGGAGGTTTTTTACCAGCCATTGCTGGGAATTTCTTTAGTCTCTTTAAATATGTAGCTCCTACCATACACTTTCTTATTCTCAAATTTATACGTGGTTCAGTCTATAATAAGATACTTCAAATTCATTCACATAAATTCTGAGTAGCAAGGTTAATAATTATAACTTCCAAATTCATTTACAATTTTTACCTGATAAATTTAAAAACTCACTAATTTAAGACTGAATTATATTGTGCAGTTTATCCAGTCAAATAATAATATAATTCCAATAATTGATTAATTAAATGAAACCATATTGATAATAAAAAGAAAAAAGAAGTAGGGGGGCTGGGAAATAAATGAACATAAATAAATAGGGACACGGGTGGTGTTGTGGGTAAAACCTCAGTGCCTAGGACTTGCTGATCGTAAGGCCGGCGGTTCGAATCCCCGCGGCGGGGTGAGCTCCCGTCGTTCAGTCCCAGCTCCTGCCCACCTAGCAGTTCGAAAGCACCCCTAAGTGCAAGTAGATAAATAGGTACCGCTTTATAGCGGGAACCTAAACAGTGTTTCCGTGTGCGGCACTGGTGCTGGCTCGCCAGCTGCAGCTTCGTCACGCTGGCCACGAGACCCGGAAGTGTCTTCAGACGGCGCCGGCTCCCGGCCTCTTGAGCGAGATGAGCGCGCAACCCTAGAGTCGGTCACGACTGGCCCGTACGGGCAGGGGTACCTTTAAATAAGTACTAATGCGAAACAGATACTATAAGAGAAGAGAAAAAAATGGGGTGATAAGAAAAATAAAGAAAAATTAAAAGGGACAAAGTGGGGAAAAAGACAGGAAAAAGAGAGAAAGAGAGAGAGGGAAAAGAGAAAGAAAGAGGAAGACAAAAAGGAAAAAGTTTTAAGAGAGCGACAAAAAGCTAATGTTCTGCCAGCAGAGAGGAATTTTCAGTTTGAGTGCTGTATCTTCTTTTCTTCACTACGTGTCTCAACTCCGTCAGATCTTGCTGTTGAGTGAGTGCGCAGCCTTTACCTCTAGAATGAAATTTTAGTCCAGCTGAAACCGATGACAGCCAATCAACTGACAGCACATTACTGCTGAGTCTTTCTGACCCAGCACTTCCATAGAAAGTATTGCAGGCTGATTGCATAAGCCAGTTGCATCAGCTAGCAAACTCAAGCCTGCAGACTTACTATCTCTCACATTGGTCCTAGAACAATGCAGCAGTATGATTGGTCCGCAGGAGCCACCCAATCCAGCTCCAGGTGGAAGTGAATCCACAACCTGATTGGCCTACAGGAGAATCCCGGAATTAGCCAATCACGTGTGGCCCATTGTGTAAATAATGTATATAAAGCAGATATTGTGGGGGAACTTTCATTCCTCGCTAATATGAGCTGAATAAAGAGCATGAAATCCACACTCAACTCCAAGTATATTTCACTTGCCTAGATGGAGGATATGGAAGGGCGTGTGTAGAAACTGGCCTGCTGTACAGAGGTAACATTTACATTAGCTGCCCTACTCACTTTTGCCTCTGCCCCCACCTACCACCAGCATGTGGTGCTCAGAAGGTTGCCCAGAACGGAATGAGGTAATTGGGTTGGGGGAAAAGATTTTCCACCCCTGAATTGGCATTTCCTTGTAGGGAAAGGCAATGCAGCCCCCCCCCCCCAAGTTCATTTTGTGTGTCCCTTTCCCAATCCACCCTGTCCACACTAAACCTACCTTTTTGCAAGATCCAAGAGATTGCTTTGATCCTGTTATCAGCCCCCACTCTTACAAGCTGATGCAATTTGAAACAAAACACTGCAGTGTAGATAAAAAAGTTTTAATGCCACTGCTGTTTGGCCCCCTTCTAACCAGTAGTGCGCACACTAGGAGAAAGAAACCCTTGAGCACCTGCCTTCATTGCATGCCTGCATGATGTGAGTACACAGAGGACCATCTTCAAGCCTGGACAGAGGACAGTTAAGATCTGCAGCCTTGGTGGTTCCACATTCAGCAGTGCAGTCAATGTTCTCTAGATGTTGGGAACTCTTCATTGGCTGCAGCAGAGGCATTTGGCACAGGGGAAGAGGCTGGTTTGGAGGGTCAGCATAGCTCAGTGGTAGAGCCTTACATGCAGAAGTTTCCAGGTTCAATCCTCAGAATCTCCAAGTAGGAATAAGAAAGACAGACCACTGCCTGAAACCCTTGAGAGCTGCCACTCAGCATAGACAATATGGAGCTAGATGGACCAATGGCCTGGCTGTAAGGCAGATTCCTATGTCCCTTTACTCCAAGTATGGGGAAACTTGGGCCCTCCAGATGTGGTTGTGTTACAGCCCCCATCATGACCAGAGATTATGGGAGTTGTAGTTCAGCAACACCTGGAATGAGAAAAGCTCTCATCTCCACACCGGCTATATTCCCATTATCCATTTTCACCCTCTTTAGCCAACTTAAGAAGCAGCGAGTTTGTTAGTTGAAATGCTCCCATTGCCCTGTCATGTCCTCATCCCCATCCCTATTTAAAAGCTCACAAGTAACCCTCAAGGTCAAATCCTGGGACCCAGTGGCAGTCCAAACCGTTTTGCTGTCTGGGGCGAAAGACAAGATGGCAGTCTCTCTCTTGTTCTATAGGCAGAATCTGACCAGGCTTTGAATCTTAAATCATAACTGGGCAATGTCTTCCAGCACACTTGAGCTGACTTGGAGAACTCAAGGCAGGCTGTGTGACACACACAAGCTAGTCCTCCCAACACTTTGCTGCTGCTCGCCAACCACCTCTACCCTGCCCTCAGCATCTTCCGCCTGAGGAAGCTGCTGGTCCCTCTCACCCCCAGCCCCCAAAGAGCTGCCTCGTCCAAAAGATGGAGAAGATGAGTAGTAAAGTCATGCTTAAGATGAGAGCCATCAGGTAGGTGAAAATCTGGAGCTGGGGGTTGCAGGCACACGCCCACATTGGGGAGCGGTGGTGGTTGGGCATGATTGTGGTGGCAGTGGTAGCACTAGCCGGGCGGCTTGGCTCACAGTAGCTCTCAATGCTTGGATCTCTCACTGGGCCCAGGTCCAGGGTGTAAACCCTGGGCTGGCAGAGGAAGTACCTGCTCTTGCGCTGCTCCTTCAAGCACAGCTGCCAACCCTACAGGATGATGTGGTTGGGCTCCAGGCACAGCAGGCGCAGGAGGGCTTCATTGGTGGGCAGCTCAGTGACAGGCTGGTCGGAGGGGAGGACAGTAGGGTGGCGGCAGAGTGAGCACTGCAAGCGGTTCTGGGCTGGGGACACCAAGCTGAGAAGAGCCAGGCACTTGATGCAGAAGGAATATTGGCACTAAAGGACCTTGGGGTGCAAAAAGTGTTGTCGTAAGGGTTTCAGCAGATGGGGCATTCAGCCTCCAGCCCCTGGACCTGCTTCTCAGCCATGGGGAGACCCAGTCAACAGCACAGCCTTCTTTGCTACCTAGGAGACTAAAAAACAAGGGCAGGTGGAAACTGTTAGGATATTTCCGTTCCACCTTAAAAGGGAGCAGGATGTTTGTATAACAGCCTGCGCGTTTCCTGTCTCACAGGATGTTTATGTTGTCTGTTCCTTTCGTTTTCTGCTGTTTTGCCTGAGCAGTCGGAGCAGACGGTCATGTCTTCTCATGTTCTGACCTACGCTGAATAAACTGTAAATATGCTGTTCTGCTCTCATGCTGTGCAACTTTTGCTGTCTGAATTCTGCTGTTAGAGTGTGCACTAAGCCTGAGGCTTAGTGTCGCTAAATTGCTGGTACTGCGTGACTACGGGAGGTCGATGGATCGTCCGGCACCGAGCTTGGGGGCTCAGATGGACTTTATCTCCCTGGCAGTATCCCAACAACAGGTTTCGGGCCCAGATTCACGGCACTTGCAGGAGAGTATGACAGCGACAGACTGCTGAAAGGTATGTTGGAAAAGCGAAAGCAGAGGCTTTTCTGGATGCCGCGGAAAAGGCTTTTGATGTCCGGCAAAACTAATTGGCCTGGGAGCCGAGCCAGAGGCATCGTGATTTATGGGCTGCCGAGATAAGCCGTTTTTGAAGGCATAAAGGCTCACGGCTAAAGCAAAAAGCTGGAATGGATGTTTTCCAAGCTTCGGAGGCCACTGAGTGCCCAAAGTTAAATCGGCACAATTATCAGACCTGGGCAGAATGGTGTGAGAGTTTGCTGCGTCAGTTTGGAGTCTGGCATACTGTGTTTGAAGCCACTCCAGTTCCTCGGACAGAGAAATGGGAGGCCCAGCATTCGAGGGCCGTTGATATAATAGTCTTATCCGTCTCTCTGGAGGAAATAAAGACGCTTGCTGGAAATCTCACGGCACGTGACATGTGGGATGCTTTGAAAAAGGCCCACCTGCCAATCACCCCAGCCCAGGGTTTGAATGCATCGGAGGTCCTGGCTGTTTCCCAGAATGCTAGTGAATGCAGGGATGCTGAGGGCACCGATTGCAAGCTGCAGGGGGAGCAGACTGCCACGTCATCCCAGGCAGCATTCCAGCCTCCAGGGGGAGCCAAGGAGTCGGCAGCTGAGAGCTCTGTTTCTTGTGAGAACCAAGGTCAGAGCCTATGCAGAGGCCGGAAGGCCAGATGTAAACAAAGGATAAAGCCTGCAGATGGCCAGGAGCGGGGGGGCAAGTTGCAAAAGCCCACGCCAGTGGAAAACAAGGCTATGTTTGCTGGCACAGCTCCACCAAAGGCTAAAGGCACGTCTGATGGCCAGGAGCGGGGGGGCAAGTTGCAAAAGCCCACGCCAGTGGAAAACAAGGCTATGTTTGCTGGCACAGCTCCACCAAAGGCTAAAGGCACGTCTGATGGCCAGGAGCAGGGGGGCAAGTTGCAAAAGCCCTCGCCAGTGGAAAACAAGGCTATGTTTGCTGGCACAGCTTCACCAAAGGCTAAAGGCAAGCTGCAAAAGCCCACGCCGGTGGGAAACAAGGAAAAGGCCAGGTTTGTTGTGGATTCAGGGTGCACGCGCCATCTCACCAAAGACCGCCATCTGTTCATCTCCTTCACACCTCAAGATGGAGAGATCCAGCTGGCTGATGGAAGGACTTTGCAAGCTGCAGGAGTTGGGACTGTGAAACTTGCAAGTCTGCATACTACCATCAGCGATGTACTTTTTGTTCCAGGAGCTGCGGACAATTTGCTTAGTGTACCACAGCTGACTGGGCGTGGTTTTGAGGTTTCCTTCAAGAGGACTGTCTGTGTCATCAGAAAAGGCAAAGAGGACATTTTGCATGCAAAGTTGATGGATGGTTTGTTCTGTCTAACTTATGATGACAATGCTGTTATGTCAAATGCTGATACTTGTTGTGTTGCACAAACTAACAAGGTTCTTCATGCAGGATGCATTCACGATGCACATAGAAGATTTTGTCACCTCTCTTGGCAAGCGCTAGCCAAGATGCCTGGGTTGGTTGAAGGTTTGGACATCAAACCCTGTAAATTTCACATGAAATGTGTATCTTGTGCAGAGAACAAGGTGAAGGTTGCTCCAAAAGGCAAGGAGTCTAGCAGGCAGGCTTCCAAACCCTACCAGCTAGTTCATGCAGACCTGGTAGGTCCTCTTGCGCCCTCTTTGGGAGGAGCAAGGTACTTCATGGTTCTAATTGATTCTTTTTCCAGGTACATTCATGTGTTTATGCTCGAGCAGAAATCGCAAGCATTTCCTAGGTTCAAGGCATTCTGTGCTTGGTTGGAGAATGCTCACGGTAAACGTATTGGTTGTCTGTTTACTGATCGAGGCGGGGAATTCACTTCTCAGCAGTTTGAAGCTTTCCTGACTGAGAAGGGAATCCAGCATGATTTGTCAACGCCTAGATCGCCATGGATGAATGGGCTTGCGGAGAGAGCAAATAAAACGTTGCTGCAAGGGATAAAAACCTTGTTGCATGATGCCAATCTCCCTGAGAAGTTTTGGGGGGAGGCTTTGGCGAATTTTGTTTATTCTTTTAACAGGAGACTGTCATCACCTATTGGTTGTACTCCCTATGAGAAGATGTATGGTAAGAAACCTAATGTCAAGCACATGAGAATCTTTGGTTCTGACATGTGGGTACACACCCCACAAAGCAACAAGCTTGGGAAGCGTGGGGCACATGGTTTGTTCATGGGGTACGAAAAAGGTGCATACAGGGTATGGATGACTAACTCTAAATCCATAAAGTTCACAAGGAGTGTTGAATACAATCCTAAGTGGGGGGGAAATGTGGGAATTTTCCAGAGTTACCCAGAGGAGGATGAAGGTGATGTGAAGAAAGCAGATCATGCTGAGAAAGCTGAGGAATCTGAGGATGATGGTGATGATGATGATCAGAGTTCGGATTCCAGTTCAGTGGGCGGCGCTGCTGCTGGTGTCAGTGACAGTGATGACACAGCAGACTACAAGAGCGCAAAGGCCTCAGTCAGACCATCTGATGAGTCTGACAATGAACTGGAAGAACCACTGTTCACCATTGGTCACTTTTCTCCTAAGAAGGAGGAGATGAGTCCAGAAGACTTGCGTCTGGTTCGCAGGTCTGAAAGGGCGACCAAAGGCAAACCTCCAAAGAGATTTGCTGATGAGTTTGCTAAGACGGCAACTGCTGTTCTTAGTAGCTCAGAGAAGGTGTGGGAACCTTCAAGCTTCAAAGAGGTCCAGGAGTTAACCTCTAAAGATGCTGAGCCTTGGCTTAATGCCATGAAGGCTGAAGTTGATTCCTTGAACAGGAACCAAACTTGGGAGCTGGTACCGGTAGTCCCAGGTATGAGACTGGTTGGCAGCAAATGGGTCTTCAAGGCCAAGACAGACCAGAATGGCAAGGTTGTCAGACACAAAGCCAGATTGGTTGCCAGAGGTTTTTCACAGGTACCAGGGCAGGATTACCACGAGACCTACTCGCCCACGGTCAAATATGAGAGCATTCGGCTGATGCTCAAGATCGCTGCGGAGGAGAAACTGCATGTTTCCCATCATGACATTAATACAGCTTTTTTGTACGGGATTTTGAATGAGCAGCTGTACATGCTTCCACCTGATGGAATGCAGATACAGAAGGGAATGGTCTGTAAACTGCGGAAATCCTTATATGGTCTCAAGCAGAGTGCCAGGTGTTGGAACACAAAACTCACTGAGACATTGCTCTCTCTAGGTTTTCACCAGGGCAAAGCTGATCCATGTGTGTTTGTCAAGGAGGAGGGGCAAAACAAACTGTATTGTTTATGTTTTGTTGATGATCTTCTGATGTTTTGGAAGAATCAGGCTTTTTACCAAAGCACCCTAGCTCAGCTGAAGGAGCACTTTGACATGAAGGATCTTGGTGAGGTATCCAACTATCTTTCTCTGCAGGTGGAGAGGGACCAAGCAGGTAATTTTCTGGTACACCAAACACAGAAAATTACTGATGTATTAACCAGGTTGAATTTGGTTGATGCAAACCCAGCAGACACACCGATGGTGACAGGTTACCAGGTAGATAGTACTGCTGAAGCGTTTTCTGACACAACGCTGTACAGATGCATTCTAGGCAAGTTGAATTTCATTGCTAGATGTTCGAGACCTGACATTGCTGTAAGCACTAACCTGCTGAGCAGACATGCTAACAATCCTACTGTTCAGGATTGGAAAGCTCTGAAGCGCATAGCCCGGTATTTGAAAGGGACTATGCACTACAGGCTGAGGTTCACCAGTCAGAAGACTGGAGGTCTTGAAATCTTTGCAGATGCAAGTTTTGGAAGTGACACCACGGATGGTACAAGCACTTCTGGAGTATGCTACATGTACAACCACTGCCTGTTTGACTGGTTGTGCAAAAAGCAGACAACAGTTAGCCTAAGTTCCTGTGAAGCAGAACTCAATGCTCTGTCATTTTCACTCATGGATTGTGAATGGTTGATGCAACTGTTTAAGGACATTGGGGTTTCTGTGAAATGTCCTATACAAGTGTATCAAGACAATAGATCTTGTTTGGCTTTGCTGAACTCAGAGAGTTGCAAGCAAAGGACCAAGTACTTTCAGATTAAGCTACATCGTGCAAGAGAGTGTATTCAGAAAGGACTCATTCAGGTGTCCTACATGCCAGGAAATGAAATTCCTGCTGATCTGTTGTCTAAGGTTGTTAACAGAGAACAACTTAAGGTTTACGCACAAAGGTTGCAATTGGGTTGAACCACAGGTACTACAGGTTACACGGAAAGGGGGAGGATGTTAGGATATTTCCGTTCCACCTTAAAAGGGAGCAGGATGTTTGTATAACAGCCTGCGCGTTTCCTGTCTCACAGGATGTTTATGTTGTCTGTTCCTTTCGTTTTCTGCTGTTTTGCCTGAGCAGTCGGAGCAGACGGTCATGTCTTCTCATGTTCTGACCTACGCTGAATAAACTGTAAATATGCTGTTCTGCTCTCATGCTGTGCAACTTTTGCTGTCTGAATTCTGCTGTTAGAGTGTGCACTAAGCCTGAGGCTTAGTGTCGCTAAATTGCTGGTACTGCGTGACTATGGGAGGTCGATGGATCGTCCGGCACCGAGCTTGGGGGCTCAGATGGACTTTATCTCCCTGGCAGTATCCCCACAGAAACCCAATGACAGTAATCACACAGCAGCATCAATGCAGTGGAACCTTTGGCCCACGAGAGGGAACGTTTGGCTTGCCATAGGGCCGTATTTACTGAGGCTGATGGGAGTTGTAGTTCTTCAACATTGGTGGGGGTGGGAGACAAGTTTCCCAACATCTGGTTTTTACAGCATCAGCAAATGCAAAGAGAGAGGTCCTCCACCCAAGGGAATTTGCAGTATGAAGTTTAAGAGTGGAAGTAAGCCCTTCTCTTGCAAAGCAATTGATAAGGCAAGGGTGGGAAGATAAACATCCACATGAGAACAGCCTGCTGGAACAGGCCAATGGCAATCTATTTTATTTTATTTTCAATGCAAAATTACAACAGAAATTACAAACATTGAATCCAAAATGAAACAGTACAAACAAGGAAGAAAACCCCAAAACACAAGAGAGGGAAAACACACACACACACACACACACAAACAAAAAAACAAAAAAACCACCACACATCTACAAATAATACCATATCATCATTCTAATCTAATCATTACTGTCAGGGGACTGCCATCGGAACAGGGAAGGGAAGGAGAGGGGCAGTTAGGTTACAGGGAACCTCCGAAAATCTTGTGAAGCAGTTCCCCTTCCTGTGGTGGGGAAAGCCACACCTCCAGTGGGGAAGAGGGGAAGGGACCAGAGGATGCTGCTGGGAGCCTCAGCACCGCTCCTGGGCAAGCCAGCCAGTAGGGAAGCACGCCTCTTCCGTCACCCACCCTGCGCAGAGGTGTAAAACGCAAAGAAGGAAGGAAAAGGCTGGGGGTGACTAAGCTATTATGTTGGGGGAGGACCCGGAAATGACCACTCCCAGATTCTGCTAGCGATTGAGGCAGACATGAACTTGTGGTTCTACACTGTAAATAGTTTTGCACCAAAATAAAACCTGTAAAAGACAGGTTGGAGTCCTGACTGGTTACTCACAAGCAACCACCATTGCCATCTGACAGCAATCCGGGAGTCATTGCGGTTGCTCAAGTGTAACAGCAGAGACACACACGATGAGTCACCTCAAAAAGGGAGCTGCAGGCGGAGGCACTGAGGGAGAGGAGGCGTGGAACGTAGCAGCCATGGTACAGAGGAACGTGGAGTTGGAGCCACACGTCATCGAGCTTGTAGTGAGGCTTGAGGAGCGCAGAGTGCAGGACCAGCAGGTCAGAACCACTCCAGTTGGGAGAAAAGTACCATTGCTGCTGAGCAAGTTTGGAGGGAACCCCCAAGAATACCTGGCATTTAAGACTGAGATTAAATACGCCCTGGACTTGCAAAAGAGGGCCACCCAATGGAAGTGCAGGTGTTAATCGATTCTGGGGCGAGTGAGAATTTTTTCAGCAGAGACTTTGCCTTGGAGCACCAGTTGCACCTGTTACCACTAGACTTTCCCTTGCAAGTCACCACCATTGATGGGAACCCTGAAACCAACCGTCTCCTTGATCTCAGACCCACTGAAAGAGGCGGTCATTAAACCGCTTCTTAAAAAAACATCTTTAGACCCAGCCAATATGGCTGTCAGCTTCGTTCCGTAGCTGACAGAGGCTGGGAATCTAAGCAAGCCAAGGGAGATAAGGACACTGGAATGTGGACTGGAATGTGAGAGGGAGGAGGGGCAGCCGAGTGGCAGAGTTTCAGAGAGCAGAGAGCAAGCAGAAGATAGCAAAGCTCTAAACACCAATCTTAGTTCAGAGACAGAAGGGGAGAGGCCGGGAATAGCTAGCCCAAAAACTTGAAGGTGCAAAAAGGTCAGTGAGAGGAGGGAAAAAGAGCGGAAGCGAAAGGTTTTTTTCCACTGTTGGAAGAAGAGGAAGGGGCGGAGTTTAGACTCGGCAACTGCTAACTTGGAGTCAGACACAGAGTGAAGGAGCTCCAGAGTGATTTATGTGTTTGAGCAATAAACCTGAGATAATTACTGCCGGTGTCTCGCTTCTGTGGGAGAGCCAAGCCATTACAATGGCCAACTATCGCCCAGTCTCCAATCTTCCATTCTTGGGCAAAGTGATTGAGCGTGTGGTTGTTGAACAATTCCAAGCTCTACCTCTCTTTCAAATCGGAACCAGTGAAGGCGGTGAAGGTCCTGTGCGAGTGCCTGGAGGCGGTTGGAGGATGGATGGTGGCTAACAGATTGCGGTTGAATCCTGACAAGACAGAAGTACTCTTTTCGGGGAACAGGGGGCGGGCAGGTGTGGGGGACTCCCTGGTCCTGAATGGAGCAACTGTGCCCCTGAAGGACCAGGTGTGCAGCTTGGGAGTCACTTTGGACTCACAGCTCTCCATGGAGGTGCAGGTGAATTCTGTGTCCAGGGCAGCTGTCTACCAGCTCCATCTGGTACGCAGGCTGAGACCCTACCTGCCTGCAGACTGTCTTGCCAAAGTGCTGCATGCTCTAGTTTTCTCCCACTTGGACTACTGCAACAGGCTCTATGTGTTAGTTTCTGTTTGTGCCACTGTGCAGCTGCTTAGAGTCACAAGACTCTGTTTACATTCAAGAGACAATCCAGGCTGTTGGAAGTCTCACGGAAGACGGATGTGATGTACTGGTTTCCTGTTCCTTTGTTTGTTTCAGTTGCTCTCTGCTCTCACAGAGAGAGAATGTGTTTTCTGTCTGCGTAGCTTAGTAATAAAACTCATAGAGATGTGGCCATAAATCTCATCACTTCCGTGTGCTGCTTTGATTCTCTGCATAATGGGAATGTGCCTGGAGGTCTCATCAAAGGCTCAGATCGTTAATCACATCGAAGGACTCAGCCGGAGGAAAATGAGCTTTATCAGCTCGGTCGAACGGAGATTTCAACATTTTTTGTTTCGGGCCCAGAAGAACATCAGAAAGAACGGAATGTAGGTTATCTTCTCTGTGTGTCAAGGGTGGACTTTGAACTTCAAGCCAAAACACTAACCGGCTGCGGCAGAAGGGTGCTTTTGGAATGCAGCTGCTTGTAAACAGACAGAGTCTGCCTTAAAGACTCAGACATGGCTAATCCAAAAGTACAGGAGGCTCTTCAAAATGCGATGGGAATTCCAAAGCTCTCAAAAGGTAATTATCAGGACTGGGTGCAGTATGCAGAGGCTCTGCTAAGAAAAGAGGGTCTGTTTAATGTGATAACAGATGCCCCCCAAGCTCCGGTGACCGAAGCATGGGAGGCTAAGGATTCCAAAGCAAGGGGGACTCTGACGCTTATTGTGTCCCCTGAAGAGTTATGTCTTTTGTGTGACAAGGACTCAGCCCAAAGAGATGTGGGACAGTCTCCAACAGTCACATTTAAGAACAGAGGCTGGTGCTTCTTTGCTCTTTTAGGCCAAGTTGCATGATATGGCACTTGCTGATTGAGCAGACGTACGTGCTCACCTCATGGAAATGCAGAATCTCAGGCATGAGTTGCAACAGCGTTGAATCACCTTTCCAGAGGCTGTGTATTCCTTCATGATTCTACATTCTTTGGGTTCAAGTTGGGAAGCGATTGCCAGCCAGCTTGCTGTTTTGCCTACTGCTCTGCTAACGGTAGCGCATGTTACTGCTGTGGTGTTAAATGAAGCGGATCGGCGTAGTGCTAACTGCATCACTAAGGGAGAGTCCTCACAGATGTCATCCCAGAATGCAGTGGAACCACTAGATGGCGCCAAAGCTTTGAAGGCAGTGAAATGCTACTCGTGTGGATGTCTAGGCCACGTGAAGAGGGAATGTAACTATCCCAATGCCAAGGCAACAGAGCAGCACAGCGAAAGTTCAACGTGTGGAAAAGGCAAAGGTAAAGGCAAAGGTCAGAAGTCCAGGACAACGCAACTCAATGTTAGTTTCTGTTTGCCACTGAGCAGTGCTTTGGAGTCACAAACTCTGTTTACATTCCACACATTCCATACTGTTGGAAGTCTCACGGGAGACGGATGTGACGTTAGTGGTTTCCTGTTCCTTTGTTCCTTTGTTCAGTTGCTCTCTGCTTTCATAGAGAGAGGATGTATATTTCTTTGCTGTCTGCGTACCTAGAAAATAAACTCTTTACAATGTAGCCATAAATCTCATCACTTCCGCATGCTGCTGGAAACTCTGCTTAATGGGAATGTGCCTGAGGCCTCATCAAAGGCTCAGGTCGTTAATTATCGTCAGGGGCGACTAGGCCGGAAGATGAGCTTTATCAGTTTGGCCGAATGGAGATGCCGACATTTTGGGGTCTGGGCCCAGAAGAACAGACTGTAGGTTATCTTCTCTGTGTGTCAAGAAGATTGATGAGAGGTATGTGCTCGAGCCCCAGGAAGCCTGCCAGTCCCTAATTAAGGGTGGTCTTTGAACTTCTAGCCAAAGCTCTGACCGGTTGCTGCAGAAGCTCAGGAGCATGCAAAGGCCTCAAGAAGGGTGCTTTTGGAATGCAGCTGCTTGTAAATAGACGCAGCTTGCTTTAAAGACACAGAAGGCTAATGCCAGAATAATGGAGGCCCTTCGAAATACCATGGCAATTCCTAAGCACTCAAAAGGGAATTATTTGGACTGGGTGTAGTATGCAGAGGCTCTGCTAAGAAAAGAGGGTCTGTTTAATGTGATAACGGACGTCGTCGTCCCCAGCTCCAGTAACTAAGAATGGGAGGCTAAGGATTCCAAAGCAAGGGGAACTCAGACACTTATTGTGTCCCCTAAGGAGTTATGTCTTTTGCGTGACAAGACCTCAGCCAGATTGATGTGGAACAGTCTGCAACAGTCACATTTGAGAATGGAGGTGGGAGCTTCTTTGTACTTTTATGCCAAGTTGCATGATATGGCACTTGCTGAAGGAGCAGACGTACGTGCTCACCTCATGGAAATGCAGAATCTCAGGCATGAGTTGCAACAGTGTGGAATCACCTTTTGAGAGGCTGTGTATTCCTTCATGATTCTATATTCTTTGGGTTCAAGTTGGGAAGCGATTGCCAGCCAGCTTGCTGTTTTGCCTACTGCTCAGCTAACGGTAGTGCACGTAACTGCTGTGGTGTTGAATGAAGCGGATCGTCATAGTGCTAGCTGCATCACCAAGGGCAAGTCCTCACAGACGTCATCCCAGAATGCAGTGGAACCACTAGATGGCGCCAAAGCTTTGAAGGCAGTGAAATGCTACGCATGTGGACATCTAGGCCACGTGAAGAGGGAATGTAAACATCCCAAGGCCAAGGCAACAGAGCAGCGCAGCGAAAGCTCAACGCGTGGAAAGGCAAAGGTCCGAAGTCCAGGACGACGCAACACAAGTCAATGGTCTCACGCCTCACTCCAAAGGTCCAGAAGACATCTAGATCTTTCTTCATCGACGACCTATTTCCACATCCTATCTTGGAATGTGGCAGGATGGCTATCTAAGCAGGGTGACGTCAACCTTCTGGATTTCCTCACAAAATTTCAGATTATATGCCTACAGGAGACATGGTGTCTAGATCTCCATGTCCCTTCTCTACAGGGATACGAAGCTTTTGCTACCCCTGCGATAAAAACAAATTTTTGAGGCCGACCTAGTGGTGGCTTAGTCACTTTTGTTTCCACCAAGCTAAAGTGCAAGGTCCGGCAACAGCAGTGGGCGAAGAGTAACAATCTACAAATCCTACTTATTTCTAGCAGTGAAGGAGGAGATTTCCTTTGCTTTAATATATATATCCCTCCTATAGGCACCCCTTCCCAGTCGTCACAAACCTGGGAAGATTTAGAGCTATGTTTGGAAAAGGCTGAACTAGAATTCCCTGGCATGGATATCCTGCTGGCAGGTGATTTCAACGCCAGGATAGGAAACGACATTAATACGTACTGCTCTAAATCTCAGTTACTGCCAGAGGCAGATTGGTTTATTCCCTGGTCCTCTGATGATAAGGTCTTGAATAAGGCAGGTATTACATTAATGGAGACTGCCTTCAAACATAATCTGTATAATTTGCATGGTACCCATATGGACAGGTCAGGGGGTTTCTTTTCTTTCCTTGGGCCTAGAGGTGCGAGCGTTATTGATTATATCTTGGTCTCCCCAAAACTCTTGGAGAGGTCATAGGGCTTTAGGACTTTCAACAGAACTGAGAGTGATCACCTCCCTATATCAATTTCACTAATTCCCCGTGGTTTGGAGGATCCGCAATATCGCAATCACTGTGCAGACCCACCTCCAACTCTGGCCCTTCGCAGGCGTAAATGGAACAGCGACCTGGAATTCAAAATCAAACTACACCTGCATTCATCAGATTTACTGGCCTTGAGAGACCAGTGTATTTTATCTAATTCTGACCCCTTTCTAACATTTCAGCAGGTCTCAGAGTCGCTCTTCCCACTACTCACGAACCCCAACCCTCCCAAACAACAAAATAATTCGAGGGCCTGGTTCGATAAAGACTGTAGGAATCTAAGATCTTTGCTCAGGAAATTACAAAATAAGGTAAAACAGGAAGGGACCCTGTCCTCAGTGGAAAACCTGCACAGGTGGTGCTCTCATTATAAAAATACTCTAAAACTTAAGAAATCCCTCTATAGAAAGGAACAATGGGAGGCACTCGACAAGGCGATCAAATTGTGGGACGACAAAAAGCTCTGGGAAATAATTGCTCAGGGAATTTCACCCAAAGGGATAACTGTAACCAACAGTATTTCATCTAACTTATGGTACCAACATTTCCCCCGGCTATATACAGCTCCAAACATTGCTAAACCGAGCCAGTTTCCTCCTCTTAAAAACGATCTATTAATGGGCTGGGATCCTGTTACCGAATTAGAATGTTTACAGCTAATTAAAACACTCAAGAATGGCAAAGCTCCCGGTGAAGATATGATTCCTCCTGAGGTGCTTAAACTAAATGCCCAGTGGTGGGCTGCTTTTTTGGCCCAACTTTTTACGGTAATAAATGATACATGCAAAATCCCAGAAAACTGGAAACTGAGCCTGGTAGCCCCCATCTATAAGAAGGGCAACCCCCAAGACCCCTCAAACTATCGCCCCATAAGTCTCCTGGACATTGTGTATAAACTTTATACTCGCCACCTGCTAAATAAATTGGTTGACTGGGCTGACCACTCTAACTTGCTTAATCCGGAACAGGCAGGATTTAGAAAGGGCCATAGTACAATAGGCCATTGTTTGGTATTACAGACAATGATAGATAAGTATACAAAGACACACAAGAGCAAACTTTTTGTGGCTTTTGTAGCTCTCACATCCGCTTTTGACTCAATCTGTAGGGACAAATTATGGCAAAAACTATATGACACAGATATAGATAGACGACTTTTCAAAATACTTAGAGAGTTACATACAGACATTACAGTTAAAATTAGAACTGGGATGTCAGGCAACTATACTGACCCACTGCCAGTGGGGAAAGGGGTTAAACAGGGCTGTTTGTTAGCGCCGTTCCTCTTTAATTTCTATATAAACGACATTGTTCAACATATGGCAAAGTATAAGTCATCAGCTCCTGCCCTGGAAGGCAAACACCTGAATATACTGCTATATGCTGATGACATGGCGGTCATGGCACTCACTCGAAGGGGCCTACATAGCATGCTGGAGGGGCTCGCAGCTTATTGTTCCCAAACCTCTCTAAAGATAAATTATGATAAAACAAAAATTGTGGTATTTACTAGAGCTCGCCACACATTTAGATGGTCTTTAGATGAACACAAAATTGAACAATGTCTTCTCTTTAAATATCTTGGTATCACTTTCCAAGCTACATCTAGCTGGCTTGCCCACTTCAAGACTGTAGCCCTTCTAGCACGTAGGACAATTGGTGCTCTGCTCAGCTTTTTTTATTCGAGGGGAGGGCAACTGGTGACCCCGGCACTAAAAACCTTTGTTGGAAAAGTGATTCCCCAGATGTTATACGGAGTAGAACTCTGGGGATGGAATCAGAAGCTGTTAGAACGGCTTGAAATCTTCCAAAATTTTTATCTCAGAAGAATTCTAGGCCTCCCTCAGAGCACTCCGGCAGCTTTCCTAAGAGTGGAAGTAGGATTACCCTCTGTGTCTGCCAGGGCCCACTTAAGATTCCTGCGTTTTTTCACCAACCTCATAGATGCCCCGAACACCTTATTGGCTAAACAAGCCTTTGTATCATTACAAAATAATACCACTTGGCATAAAAATCTACTAGACATTCTATCTAGATACAACCTACCTGAGTTTAATACTCTCAAATTGTGGAGCCCTGATAAAGTTCGGGAATGGATCTTTGAAAAAGACGCCTTTTTGGACTCCACTAAGATAAAAAAACTCTGGGTTTTCCTACTGGTTCCCTCGAGTAAAAGCAGTCAAAATCTGTGCCAACTACTTGGTGGAGATCACTGATCCCACACTTCGGAGAGCTTTTACTATGGCACGGTTTCAAACATTGCCAACTGCTTATTTGACCGGTAGATACACAAAACCCCCAGTAGAACATCGTTTATGTCCTTGCCTTATGAAAATTAAAGAGGATCTTACACATTACCTCCTCTATTGCCCCATTTACTTGGGCTTTAGAGACGCATTGCTGCAAATTATACCCAACTCTATAACCAGTCCTGAAGATAGAGTAAAATTTTTGTTAGTTGATGCAAACCCACGCATTACCCATGTGGTAGCGGTTTTTGTGATGAAGGCCATGAAAGCCAGGGAAAGATTTATGGACAACAATGTAAAGACCCCTTCATCGTCTGTTTAACTCGTTGCTCGTTTTCCCTCCTTTTCTATTCTGTGGGAAGAAGGTTTTGTTGGCATAGTATGTAATGAATTTTAATATTTTTAACTATTGTAGTGTTGATGTTTGTGCACAGGCATGGTCCTCACAATAAATGGATTTTGATTTGATTTGATTTGAAATATTTTCCCAGAAGTCTTTCACCTTGGGACACGTCCACCACATATGATAAATGGTACCTTCTTTTTCTTTGCATTTCCAACATAAATTATCATCTGTATGATAAATCTTTGCTAACTTTACAGAGGTTAAGTACCATCTATACATCATTTTCATAATATTTTCTTTTAATACAGTACATGCAGTAAACTTAACCCCTTTCTTCCACAACCTTTCCCAATCTTCCAACATTATATTGTGTCCAACATCTCTTGCCCAATCTATCATCGCAGATTTAACTTGTTCGTCCTTTGTATGCCATTCCAACAATAAGTTGTACATTTTGGATAGATTTTAACATTGGTATCTAACAACTCCATTTCCACTTTGGATTTTTCCATTGCAAAACCATTTTTCTTATGAAGCTTATACAGTTCATTGATCTGATAATATTGTAGCCAATCCAATTTATCTTTAAATCCTTCGTTGTCTTCCAACAATAAATCAGCATATTTCAACCATTTACTCTCCATATTTAACTTTTTCTGGGCCTTTGCTTCCATTGGTGAGAGCCACCTGGGTGTTTTCCTTTCTAAGAGATCTTTATATCTTATCCAAACATTGTATAAAGATTTTCTAATTACATTAGTTTTAAAACTTTTGTGGGCTGATATCTTATCATAACATAAGTATGCATGCCAACCAAATACATTGTCAAATCCCTCCAAGTCTAACACATCCACATTTTCTAATTGAATCCATGCCTTAATCCAGCAGAAAGCTGCAGCTTCAAAGTATATCTTCAGATCTGGCAAGGGAAATCCCCCTCTTTCTTTTGAATCTGTTAATATTTTATATTTAATTCTGGTTTTTTTCCCTTGCCAGATAAATTTAGACATTTTAAATGTCTAAATGACATTTCTGCCATTCTTTAAAACATTTTACATTGCCAATAATCGGGATAGCTTGAAATAAAAACAACATCTTTGGCAATACATTCATCTTGACCACTGATATTCGGCCCATCAACAACAATTTTAAATTTGACCATATCTCAAGATCTCTCTTAATTTCATTCCATAATTTTTCATAATTATCCTTATATAAATTCAATTTTTTCACCAATAAATTCACACCCAAATATTTCACTTTTTTCACAAAGACAAGGCCAGTCTTCTCCTGAAGGACTTTTCTCTCCTCATTATCTAAGTTTTCCCCCAACACTTTGGTTTTGCTTTTATTTAACTTGAATCCTGCAACCTGCCCAATCTCCTCAATCAACTCCAGTCCCTTCACTGCACTGGAGTCTGGATCTTGTAAAGTTAACACCAAAGCATGAGCAAAGGCTTTTAACTTATATTGCTTGGATCCTACTGTTATACCTTTAACCTCTTCTTCCTTCCTTAGCATATTTAGCAAAACCTCCAGAACTGAAATAAAAAGTAGAGGGGAAAGTGGGCACCCTTGCCTGGTTCCTTTTTCAATTCTAATTTATTCTGAAACCACATTATTAACTATAATTTTTGCTTTTCGTTCAAAATAGATCACATTGATACCATTTAAGAATTCTTGTCCAACCTCAATACTTTCTAAATTCTTTTTCATAAAATTCCAAGAGACATTATCAAAGGCCTTCTCCGCATTGATAAACATTAACACCGCTTTACAATTTTTTTAAACTTCCAACCTTTCTAACACATCGATTATATTCCTAATATTATCTTTCATATGTCTTCCAGGCAGGAATCCTGCCTGGTCCTTATGGATATAATCTGTTAGTACCTTCTTCAGCCTATTAGCCAAAATGTTAGTAAAAATTTTGTAATCCACATTAAGTAATGAGATCGGTCTGTAGTTTTTTACATTGGGTCTATCTTGATCTGGTTTTGGTATCAGAGTTATAAAAGCTTCCTTCCAGGTTTCAGGTGCTTTGCCCCCTCTTAATATCTTGTTGCATACCTCAACCAATGGCTGAATCAGCCAGTCTTTCAAAGTCTTGTAATATTTTGCAGACAGACCATATGGTCCTAGGGCTTTGCCAAGTTGCATCTGGTTTATGGCCTTCTCTACCTCTTGTCTTGTAATCCATCCATTAAGTAGGATCTTTTTATTTTCGGGAATTTTTTGCAAACCATTTACTTTAATAAATTGCTCAATTTTATCTTTATCTTCCTTTCCATTTTTATACAGCTGTTTATAATATTTCTGAAAACACCTTCTTATGTCTGCGGGATTCTCTACCGACTTTCCTTCTGATACAATATTTGTAATAGTACTTTGTTTCTGTCTCTTTTTTTAACTGCCAAGCCAGCAGTTTTCCACATTTATTTGCTGATTCAAAATTTCTCTGTCTCATCATTTTTAATTTCCATTCTATTTCCTGATTTATAATCTGGGAATATTGTATCTGTAAAGCTTTAATTTCCTTTTGAATCTGCTGATTCTTTGGATTACATTTCAAATTCTTCTCTTTATCTTTTAATTGCGACAGAATATTATCTTTTTTCTCATTCTGTATCTTTTTCTTAATCAAGTTTTGTTGTATGAGGAATCCTCTCATTACTGCCTTACTTGCGTCCCAAATGACTCTTGTTTCCACCTCTGAATTCGTATTTATCTCAAAATAGTCCTTTAGAGTCTTTTGGGCCTTCCTAATCATCTGTTCATTCCTCAACAAATCACCATTCATTCTCCATCTATAAGATCCCTGCAGAAACAATTTTGTTTCCAAAAACACTGCATTATGGTCCGAGCAAGTCTTTGGGCAAATTTCAGTTTTAGTTACCCTGGGAACAAAGTCTCTGGATAGCCATAAATAGTCGATTCGTGAAAATGATTGATTTGTATCTGAATAAAATGTGAAGTCTTTTTCTGTTGGATTTCTCACTCTCCATATGTCTGGCAGATCAAATTTATCTACCATTTCAAAGAAAGTCTTTGGTAATCTGCCAGCATTCATTATTTTCTGTCTCTGTGTTCTATCCATAAGTGTTGATGCCACTCCATTCAAGTCTCCCATCAAAATCAATTTGTAATCCAAATAGTCCAGAAGTCTTGTTTCCAGATTCTTAAAAAATTCTGCTTTGCCATCATTTGGTGCATGAATTCCCAACAACAAATATTTTTCGCCTTGTGCTTTAATTTCAACTGCGATATATCTTCCCTCCTCATCCTTAAACAACATTTTAGGGTTCCATTTTTCTTTAACGTAGAAAACCACTCCTCTTTTCTTCACTTTATCAGATGAAATAAATTCCTGACTGAGTTTCTTATTCTGAAGGACTTTTCTATGTAATCTAGTAACATGGGTTTCTTGTAAACAAATTATGTCCAAGTTCTGCTTTGCTAACACATGATAAACTTGGTTCCTTTTTGGCCAAGAGTTCAAACCATTTACATTCCATGAGTAAATTTTCAATGCCATCTTGTATTTTTAGGGAGCTCCTGCACCTGCCCCCAGTGGCTGTGGGCTATCCACTCCAAAGTCCTTGGTGTTTTTTTTCCAGAAACCTTGCTTTTTCTTCAACAGTCCTGATTCTTTGTTTTCTTCCTAAAAAGTTAAAGGAAAGGCCACCAGGAAATTCCCACCTGAAAAAGATGTTCTTCTGTCTCAAGGCACCAGCCAGATCTGTGTAATTATTCCTTAAGCTCAAAAAATGCTTTGGGATCTCTTTGAATAAAATAATTGGTTTATCTTTGATCTTCAGACTTTTTTTATAGTGTAGACCCAGGATATTCCCTCTCTGTTCTTTGGTCTTAAAAACTACAATGCAATCGGACTTCCGGTGGAGCGCAAGCCTGACACGAGCGAGGGATCTCTCCGGGAGAGAAACCCTGGCTATTTCGGCCATAAAAGGGGGGTTTTAGGGCAAAAAAACCCCCCTGTCAAGCCTCTGGTGGGTGTCCAGAGGTTCAGGTTCCCGGCAGTGCCTAAAAGCTGCCCGTCCGGCCATCAGGTAGCCTCTGAAAAAGAGGTGAAGAGTGCGGCGGAACGGGATAGCAGGCTATCGGGAAGCCATTGCTACGGCTGAATAGCGAAGCCCCGAGCTTGCAAGGAACAGCGCTCCGCTCTTGAAACTAAGAAATTCAGACTTGAAACATCTAAAATTGGATTGAAAAGTATTAAGGGGAGTTCCGAATTAAAAAAGGAGAAGATTCCGAGTTCAGTTGTCATCTGAAATCAGCACAGACGCAGCACCGTAAGCAGAGCCAGAAAGCGAAAGTGAGTTGCCGCTAGCGGCTATTTTTCTGTTTCTCCCTAACTATTAGAAACTGTTTCAAACTAAGTTAAAAGTTTAAAAGTAACTATTTTTGAGGACTTAAAGAGGTGAAACGTCAAGGGGGAACAGAAGGTAACTATTGAGACAAAATAGAGGTCTTAGATGCAACTGAGGATATAGAAGGATTGAACTGTCTTCCCACTTTTACTTTCAAGATTAAACTGTTACGCCAAAAGAAGAGCTTCCGACTCCATTTTAACTCAATAAAAAGGGTATAGTGGCAGAGAAAGAAGAACCAATCTATCTTCCCACTTTTTCCCTTTTGTGGATTTTGGTCACTTTTTGGGGGGGGGGTTAAAATTGGAAAAGCTAAATTCAGTAGTTTAACTTTGGTTATTTGGCAATTCCTTATTGAAAAACTATTAATGTGGATTGGAGTTCCCTAGTGGATGGAATGAGACATTACAACTTGTTTTTCAGAATTTTTCTTTGTTAATGGTGTAATTCTGGACTGGAGGAATATCTGCTTCCTGTTTGGCCCCCTTCTCCTGGAATTGCTTTTTTGCCTTATTTCCTATGGGATGTCCTGTTCGGAATTATAAATCACAACACCTCATCCTCTCAGACAGCTGTATTCCTCTATAAAACCTCTTGGATTATTAAACAGAAATTATTCAGTTTAAGCATTGGTTACAACTAATTTTTGGAAACAAATCAAAAATATTGGCATCACAATACACTCTTGTCATTTTTGTTTTTCTTTCTTGTAAAAATTATTTTTTGTGCCTTTTCGGGAAATGACCATTTTTGGATATTCCAGTTGGATTACAATCTAAGTCTTTTGTATTACAATTTGTATTACAATTTGGATTATAACTCAACTATCTCTATGCAAACTGTTTTTGGTTTTCTTTTTTTGTCTTATTTGAGGATTAGCCCGAGTGGGGGCAAGAAGTTTAGCAGCTATTTAAACTTTGGTACAGAAAATTGGTTACTTTATAACGTTCAGCTGTGGAAGTATTTCCTTTCATAAAGTCATTATTTTTTATTAATCCCCCCATATTGCCCTAAAAACTTTGGATCAATATTAAGAAATTGTATTTTGTCTTTTCGGGATTTTATATTGTGAAATTGTTTAAGTAATATTGTTTAACTTTGAACCAAATAATTAATAGGAGAAATTTGTTTTGTTATTGGATATATTGGGATATTTCGGGAAGGAAATGTCACACCCGCCGAAAAAAGGGGCAGAGGGGGGGACGCCAACAGATAGGAGAACTTCAAAGCAAGAAACGGAGTTTAGAACAGAAATATTGAAAATGTTTGCAGAGATAAAACAAAGTGAGAAAAATCTGGAGACAAAACTAGAACAGGTGGATAATAAAATTGGAAAAATGGACAAAAAAATTGATGAGACAGTTAATGAACTGAAAGGGCAGATAAAAGAGGTATCTAAAAGAGTGGACGAGGGGTTAAAGAGGACAAAATTGGAATGGATGAAGAGTGAGATGGTGGAAATAAACAAAACACAGGAAGAAATAAAAGATTTGATTGCTATGAACGAACTGAGACAGAGGGAAGTGAATTTGAGGCTGAGATCAGTGCCAGAAACACAGAATGAAAATATAAGAGAGAGACTGACAACGGAAATTGCGCAGTGGTTGGAGATGCCAGAGGAAGAAGTTGCCAAAACAGTACAAAATGCATTCAGAATGAAAGTAAGGACAAGTAGAGCAAAGAAATTTCCTGGAGACTGTTTGATTACATTCAAGGACAGAGAGATGAGAAATCTGATATTACAGAGAAACAGAGAAAAAAGGTTATATATAGACGGGAATTACATAATCATCTTTAAAGATATACCAATAAGGCTGTTGAAACGAAGAGACCCATACAAACCACTGGTGCAGATCCTCAAGAAAAATAAGATTGATTTCAGATGGGAATTTCCGGAGGGAGTCTCGTTCTTCTATAAAGGCAAGAAACGAAGATTGACAAGCCCAGAGGAAATAGGGAAATTTACGAGAAGGTACAAGGAACTACAGGTGGGAGAAGAAGAGGCCAAGGGAGCAGAAGGAGGAGCAGGATCCAAGGAGGAGTCCGAATCAGGAGAGGAAGATGAACAGAATGGAAAGAAACCGGAAGAAGAAGAAGAGGAAGAGGAAGAAGAAGAGGTAGATAGATTATAAGGAAACAAACTAAATTTATTTAATTGGAAGGCATTATGGCGTTAAAATTATGGAATTGGAATATTAATGGGATGAATGATAAGAGGAAACGAAACAAAATCGAACAATTTCTAAAAAAGAAACATTTGGACATTATATGTTTGCAAGAAACTCATGAGGCAAAAAGACACAGGAAAATTCTGATCAACAAAAGACTTGGGAATGAATTTATATATTCGGATAAAGAGAAAAAAAGGGGAGTTGTCTTATATATCAAAAACAAAATTGAATCTCACCAAATATTCAAAGATGAAGAAGGAAGAGTTATAGCAGTTCAAATCAAATGGCAAGGCGAAAAATTAATAATTGTCGGGCTCTATGCACCAAATGGAAATAAGACTGATTTCTATAAAGTATTGGAGGAAAAACTATTTGAATATATGGATCAGAAAATTATAATAATGGGAGACATGAATGGAGTGGTATCATTGGAAATGGACAGACTAAGGGATGTAAAGAACAAAGAAGGGAAACTGCCTAAGACATTTTTTACGATGACGAAGAATTGTAACCTGATCGATATTTGGAGACTTAGACACCCATTGGAGAAACAATTTACGTATTATTTAGAACTGAATCAGTCAATGTCAAGAATAGATCAAATATGGGTATCGAACGAACTGACTCCAAGAATCCAACAAATCGAAATACAAGCCAAAGTAATTTCAGATCACAACCCAATAAAAATGGAGTTAAAAGGTTTTGAAGAAAGAACTTTTAGATGGAGAATAAATGACTACTTATTGGATGATCAGAAGGTTGTAGAAAAAGCACAAAATAAATTATCCGAATATTTTATGGACAATATCAACAAAGGTACTAAGATGAATATAGTTTGGGACGCAAGCAAAGCAGTTATGAGAGGATTTTTTATCCAGCAGAACTCATTGAAGAATAAAAACAAGGAAAAAAGGAAAAAAGAAATTCTAAGGCAGATTATGGACAATGAGCAAAAACTGATCAAAAAGCCAAACAATTTGAAAATCAAGCAGGAAATCAAGACTCTCCAAACTCAATTTGCAATGATAATAAAGAAGGAAGTCGAATGGAACATTAAAAGGTTAAGGCAGAAAAACTTTGAGTTCGCTAACAAATCAGAAAAATGGCTTGCGTGGCAACTTAAAAAGAGAAAGGAGCAGAGCACAATCAATAAAATTAGGATAAACAGCGAAGAGACAGCTAACCCGAAAGAAATTAGGAAAGGATTCTTGGACTTTTATAGGCAACTATATAGAAATAAAAAAAGGAACAATATGAAGAAAATAGAAAGATATCTAAGAGATAAAATGGTGCAGAAGATCCCGACAGATCAAAAAGACCAGCTGAATGCCCCAATAGAAAAAGAGGAAGTAAAAGAGGTGATAAAAGAGCTGAAGAGAGGGAAAGCTCCGGGTCCTGATGGATTTACATCTAGTTATTATAAAGAAATGAAAGACGTGTTGATGTTCCCTTTGATGGAAGTTATGAATAACATTTTAAAAGAAAGAGACATTCCAGAAATGTGGAAAGAAGCATATATTACACTGATGCCCAAACAGGATTCGAATTTAACTCAAGTCAAAAATTATAGGCCTATTTCACTATTGAATACGGACTACAAGATATTTGTGAGAATCTTAGCGAAGAGATTGAAAAGGATATTAACAAGACTTATACATAAGGATCAAGCAGGTTTCCTACCAGGCAGACAAATGAAAGATAATATAAGAAATATAATTAATGTCTTAGAATATCTGACTGCTAGGAATCATAAACAAGCAATTTTAATGTTTGTGGATGCTGAAAAGGCCTTTGATAATATTATATGGGAGTTTATGTTGAAAAATTTAGAATATATGGAGGTGGGGAAAGAGTTTTTCAATGGCATATCGACTTCCGGGTTAGCGCCATCGGCTAATGGCGGATTCCCTCCGAGCTCCGGAGGGAATCGGCTCCACAGGATTAGGGTCTTACCGCTGCGGCGACGCGGGGACCCTTAAAAATCACAGGCGGTGAAGCCTGTGAACCTGGTGACACGGCGGGCACCATTTGCGCCCCACCCGACCTGCGAAGGAGCCTTTTTAAAGGCTTCGGAACGGGGGACGGGGTGAGCGGCGTGGTGCTGAGAGTCGACTGCTTCTCCTGCGGAGTGAAGCCGCGCTGCCATGGCCGGAGAGCGCTGACTTCTTCTTGTGATTTGGACTTTAAAATAACAACCCGTGAGTACTACGGAAATTGGATTTCTAAGGAAATTTTTCTTTTGTGAATTAGGCACGATCGGGGAAGGCGTAAACAGGAAGTCCGTCTCCCCGTCTTGTAAACAATCTAAAGCAAGGACCTGCTAACTAAGGTCGAGAGAATTCTTTCTTTTATTATTGGGTAAAAGACATTAATTTCACGATTTGGCACTAGAAGAAATTTTACTGGAGGATAAGAGCTAATTTTGGGAGCTGAAGTGCCGCCACCCCCCGGACCCGGGAGTGATCCGCGAGAGAGCCTGTTGAAAAGACATTGAAGAGTTTGACAGCTGTCAAATTAGCTGTCAAGACGGAAAAAGAGAACTTTGTTTCTGCTACTTCTGCTGGCTATATTTGTTATAATTTGACTATACTTTGTTGAAAATAAGGAAGAACTGATACAAACTAATTTGACTTTCGGATTTGAACTGGGAGGAATACTAAGTAACCAAAATCCCTCTAGAGGGGATTTTGGGACATTACAAGAATGGCTGAAGGAGGGAAAATTCAGGCTGAATTGGACAGAGTGTTTCTTCTCTTGGGAAAGTTACAAGGCCAAATTGATGTTTTGGCTATAAATGTTGCAACTCTGGACTTAACAGTAAACAAATCCATTGAATTTGATAAGGAATTGACTCAGGAAGCCCATGCAGCTGGACAAGAAGAGAAACTTGAGAGTTCTGAGAGTGTGAAGAAAGAGATATATGTTGTTCCTGAGGAAAAGGAAGGAGGAGATGTAATGTTACAGAAAATAAAGGAGGGCCAGAGGCCTGACATGATGGTTACAAAGGAAAATAAGAACTTGATGGTGAAATTTTGGTCTGAATTGGAGACTGAAGAATGGAGAGATCTCCTTATGTGGAGATCGGAAGACCCAAGGATTACAAATTTGATTAAGGTGGAAGTTGGAGCTTTGGGGACATTTGGACTTGAAAGGAGTAAGAAACAAGATTCAGGCTCCACTTTTAAGTATGGAGGTCTGGCTGGAAGAAACATGGACCCTATTGGACTAGTGCTTCTCCGAGATTTGGTGCTTAATACCAAGGACTATCAAAAAAACCGGCAGAGAGGAACTGAGAGAGAATTAAGAGCCTCGGACGTGAGATCTCCAGGCTGATAGTAGATCGATTGATGGACGTTTGTTGGGGATTGAAACCGGGAAAGGGGGGGTGGAGTTTAGGAATCCAAAGGGTGTATAATTATAATCTGTTTTGTTTTTACTTTTGTTATCTGTCTGAGAATTGAGGAAATCGTGGAAGGGAATTTAGGCCGACTTTAGAAAAAGGTTTTAAGAATAAGCACTGATGTATCACTATTGATGTTTATAAGGCAAAATTGGTTTTTAAAAATGAACTAAATATAAAAAGGTTAAAAATTAGGGATAAGAACTTGTTGAACCAACAATTTGAATTGGAATACAAGAGGGGGAGGTGTGGGGAAGTCAGGGAAATATGTTATTGAAAATAAGGATTGTGAATTCTATGTGTTTTTAAACTTTTTTGTTTTTTCTTTTTTGATTTTTTAATGTATTACAATGGAAAATTTTAATAAATATCTTTTTTAAAAAAGAGTTTTTCAATGGCATAAAGGCAATCTATACAGAACAGAGAGCAAAATTGATAGTTAACAATGTTATTACTGAAGATATAAAAATATCTAAAGGAACAAGACAAGGTTGCCCACTTTCACCATTGTTATTTATAACGGTTCTGGAGGTCTTTTTAAATGCAATTAGACAAAACAAGCAAATAAAAGGGGTGACAGTAGGTCAAAATGAGTATAAAGTTAAAGCCTTTGCCGATGATTTGGTAATGACCATGGAAGAACCAATAGAAAGTGTAAAAGAGGTATTGGATGAGATGGAACAATTTGGAAAGGTAGCTGGATTTAGACTGAATAAGAGAAAGACCAAAATGATTGTAAAAAATATGGAACAAACTAAGATTGAAATAATGCAGCAACAAACGGAGATAGAGGTGGTGAAAAAGGTAAAATACTTGGGAATTTGGTTATCGTCCAAGAACATTGATTTGTATCAAAATAATTATATTCCGGTTTGGAAGGGAATAAAGAATGATCTGGAGGTGTGGGGCAGAATGAAATTATCCTTTTGGGGAAGAATATCCACGGTAAAGATGAGCGTACTGCCAAAGATGTTATTTTTATTTCAGACTATACCCATTATAAAGGGTATAGGAATCTTTAAAGAATGGCAAAGAGTGATTTCAAGGTATATCTGGCAGGGGAAGAAGCCAAGAATAAAATTTAAGTTATTGACGGATGTAAAAGAAAGAGGTGGCTTCGCCCTGCCAGATATGAAACTATATTATGAGGCAGCATGCCTATGTTGGTTAAAAGAATGGATCAAATTAGAAAATAAGGAATTATTAGATCTCGAAGGTTTTGATAACAGATTTGGTTGGCACGCATATTTATGGTGTGATAAGAAGAAAGTTCATAAAGGCTTTGGAAACCACATCTTCAAGAGTTCTTTAATAGAAGTATGGGATAGATACAAAAATATATTGGAGCCAAAAGTCCCACATTGGTTGTCTCCGCTGGAGGTAATGAGTGTTAAGAAAATTAATATGAGAGGTAAATGGAGTACATATGGTGAATTGGTAATTAAAGAAGGAGGAAAATGGAAATTGAAACCATTTGAACAAGTTAAAGATCATGTATATGATTGGTTGCATTATTTTCAAGTAAATGAAATGTTCAAAAAAGATTTGAAAGAAAAGGGTTATGTAGAATCTAATTTTCAAATAGACATAATAAACAATGAATATAAAACTCTGTCAAAAATGTATAAGATATTGTTGGAATGGCATACGAAAGGTGAAGAGGTTAAATCGGTAATGATACAGTGGGCCAAAGATTTTGGGTATAATATTCAATTTGATGAATGGGAAAAATTGTGGAAAGAGAATATAAAATTTACTGCATGTACGACACTGAAAGAAAATGTTATGAAAATGTTTTACAGATGGTACATCACACCTGTAAAGTTAGCAAAGATGTATAAGATGTGCAACAAATGTTGGAAATGTAAAGAAAAAGAAGGGACGTTCTTTCATGTGTGGTGGGAATGTAAGAAAGTGAAAAGCTTTTGGGAAATGATATACAATGAAATGAAAAAAATGTTAAGATATACTTTTGCAAAAAAACCGGAGGCTTTTCTTTTAGGGATCTTAGGAAAGGATATAAGAAGAAAAGACTGTAAACTCTTCCAATATGCAGTAACGGCAGCCAGAATATTGTTGGCCCAGAAATGGAAGCAAGAGGAAATACCGACGATAGAAGAATGGAGACTGAAATTGACAGACTATGCGGAATTGGATAAATTAACTGGGAAAATCAGATACACCAAAGACCAAAAGTTCATCGAAGACTGGGGAAAGTTCGTAGATTATCTGAAAAACATATGTGGCGTGAACACAACGCTAGTGGGATTTCAAGAGGCACTGTAAAAATAGAGAAGTATTGTTAACATGAAATGGGGGGGGGGAGGGAAGTATAATGGCAATACGAAAGAAGGGAATGTGTAACTAAAGTTATAAATACGGATGATTGTCAGAGACGCTGAAGGAAGTTCAAAAAAGAGACAATTTGTTGTATTTTGGATAAAAATGTATAACTGTATGGAAAATCAATAAAAAATTATTTAAAAAAAAATAAAAATAAAAACTACAATGCAATCATGTGTGATTTTGGAGCCTTTCTTAGGTCCAAATCTGTAGGCCTTTTCAATCCAGGAATTTAGCTTATGTTTTTGGAGATCCCAGCACGTAGCAAATTCATGAATTAACCAATCCTTAAGGTTATCTTGTTCCAATTGAGGTGCGCCTCTCACTCTTAATTGATGTTCACGTTCTTTCATCTGCAAAAAAGCGATCACATTGAGTGCTTCCTGCTGGGTCCTTTCCACATCAGGAACTCTCACTGTTTCCAATTCCGTCAATCTTGTTTCATGAACTGAGACTTCTTCTTTCACCTCTTTTATATCGTTTTTCAAATCAACAAATTCTTGTTTCAGCTCTTCAACACTTTGTTGAGTGCCTCTTACTTCTGATTTTATTTCAGACAATAATTGCATAACAGTCTCTTCAAAGGTCAGTGCTCTGGAGCATCTTCTGTCTCTAGGCTTGCTTTTCTCAGTCTTATCTCCATTAGCCATAACTATTCTGCAGTTTCAAGGTCAGCTCACTGAAACTAAATCCACAAGGTTTTTTAATATGCAGGCAGTTCAGCAGCTCCTCCCCTTCAAAGCCTTTTTTTTTTTAACTCTTCTTGTCTTGTTTTAAAACCTCCAGAATTTGCTTGAACTCTTGTAGCCAATTCCAGGAGGGTAGAAGATACAGTGTATAATATTTTTATAAGTTCAGGCAGCTGCAGTTACTTTATAATCCCCAAAGAGGAAAACGAAAGTTGAAAGTATCCTCTCCCTTTGTGACGTCACGATGGAGTCTAGCCTTCCCGCTCTGGGAGGTCCACTCTCAGAAAGCAAGAGTCTTTTTCCTTGTTAAATCTATCTGCTGCAGGGTCCCGATTCAATCAAATCCCCCCCCCTTCCCTCTGCAAAAAGAGGGGCTTAAAATTGCTTCTTGGAAGTTTTTAGCAAGTCTTTTAAAGTTACGGCTTCAGTCAGCTGTAACAGCTTTCACTTTTGCTTCAGCAGAAAGGGATCAACCTCCATATTTAAATCCCTTTCCATCCTATTTTAAGGTCCAAAGTTAAATCCCTTTTTACTCACAATTTTCAAGTCTTAATTTGGTCGGAGAAATTGGTTGCTCACAATCGCTGGACTCGGAGCTTCGCGCTGTGAAGAAAGCGAGTCGATTCCACAGTGCCCACGTCTCCAACCCCGCTCGCTCTCGGGGCTCTTATTAGAGCTTACCGGGGCCCAGAGCACCCGCCGGAACACCAGGTCCTCAGAATGCTCGATCTGATGTTTTATTTGGGGTTCCGCGACGCTCTCGAGGTCACCCCAATCTTCACAGCGCCGGGGCTTTTTTAGCCGAAAGAGCTCCCATTCGCCATTAATCAGGCGACCAACAGGAAGTCAGACAGTGTTTTAGGTTTTGGCAATGTTTCCAGCTGTTTCTCTGTTTTACGGTCTGAAGCTTTCTCAAGCACTGTTTCAGGCTCTGGCTCTGGCTCTGGGTTTGGCCTTCTTTCAGACTATGATTTTTGGCTCTTTTTAAGGCTCTGTTTCAGGCTCTGTTTCAGCCTTTGGCTCTACTTCAGGCTTTGCCTGTGTCTCAGGCTTTGGCTCTGTTTTCAGCTGTTTCTCTGTTTCTGGCTCCGGCCCTGTGGCTCTGGCTCTGGCTCTGGCTCTAGTTCAGGCTCTGGCTCTGGCTCTGGCTCTGGCTCTGGTTCTTTTTCACCTACGGCACTCTATTAAGCACTGTTTCCGACTCAGGCTGTGGCTCATGGCTGTGGCTGTGGCTCTGCCTCTGGCTCTGGCTGTGTCTCTGTTTCAGGCTCCTACGCTGTATCAAGCACTGTATCAGGCTCTGCCTGTGGAGTTTGGTGGTTAATGGGTTAATCTCTGGTGTGCCCTGTGGCTGGGAGGGACTTCTACGTGAAGTCACGCAATTCCTTTCTCTGTGTGTTTTAATTTCACTTTTCTCCGTGAGTTAGAGGAGAAAGACACAATGTGCTCTAGCTCTGACAGAGTTTGCTGCTTTGCTTGTAAATAAACGCTGTAGAATAGAAGTACAGTGTTTGGACTCTCTTTTCCTTTCTCCTTCCACACGAAGGCAACCACTGCTACTCTGCTACCTTGCCTTAGGTGCTGATTTCCCAGAAGATTGTGCAGAAGGAAAAGCAGAGTTTTCTGCGCAGGGAAACGCACTGGAGAGGCAGAAGTTCCAAAAGGTTATGGGAGCCAAGTTCGGTTTGCCGTGTGTGAGAAGGGACCACAAGGAGAAGCCCAGGTTGAACCCCTGCTCAGGGAGAAGCAGGTGAGAGCTCACTGAAGACAGAGCTAGCTCTGGCTCTTTCGCAGGCTCTGGTTCTGAATGAGGACTTTGTACTGGCACTGATTAAGGGTCTGGCTCTGGCTCTGGCTCTGCCTTTGTCACTGGCTCTGGCTCCGGCTCCAGCTCCAGCTCCAGCTCCAGCTCCAGCTCCGGCACTGTATCGGTTGCAGACTCAGGCTGTGGCTCTAGGCTGTGGCTGCAGCTATGTTTTGTGCTCCAGCCCTGTATCTGTTTGGATATTTCCGTTCCACCTTAAAAGGGAGCAGGCTGTGAGTCACAGAGTCTGCGTATTTCCTGTTGCACAGGATGTTTCTGTTGTGTCAGTTGCTTTCGTTTCCTTCTTGTTGCCTGAGCATACCGATGCAGGCGGTCATGTTTTTCTTTGTTCTGACCAACGCTAAATAAACTGTAAATATGCTCTCCTGCTGTGCATCTCTCGCTGTGTGAATTCTGCTGACAGAGTGTGCACCAGCCTAAGAATGTGGAATACTATTTCGTGACGCTAATTGCTGATACTGTGTGTCTACGGGACATCGATGGATCGTCCGGCAGCTGGCTTGGGGGCTCAGATGGACTTTGCCTCCCTGGCAGTATCCCAACAGTATCAAGCCCTATTTCTGGCTCTGGCTCTGGCTTCTGCTCTTTATTAGGCTTTGTCTCAGTCTTTGGCTCTAGCACTTATTCTAGCTCTATTTCAGGCTCGGCCTGTGTCTCAGCCTTTGTCTCTATTTCTGGCTCTGGCTCTGGCTCTGGCTCTGGCTTTCTTTCAGTTCTGGCTCTGAATGAGGCTCTGGCTCTGGCTCTGATTCATGGTCTCACTCTGACTCTGATTCAGGGTCTCGCTCTGGCTCTGGCTCTGGCACTCTATCAAGGACTGTTTCAGACTCAGGCTGTGGCTGTGGCTCTGCCTCTGTTTCAGGCTCGGGCTCTGTTTGAGGCTATGTCTTTGTTTCAGGCTCCGGCACTGTATCAAGTACTGTTGCAGACTCAGGCTGTGGCTCTAGGCTGTGCCTGTGGCTGTTGCTCTGGTTCTGGCTCTGGCTCTTTCTCAGGCTCTGGTTCTGAATGAGGGCTTGGTTCTGGCACTGATTCAGGGTCTCGCTCTGTCTCTGGCTGTGTCTCTGTTGCACCTCAAACGGTGGTTGTTGTTGTCGTTGTTGTTGTTATTTTCTTTCTGGGGTGGGACAAATGTTTAGTTGGGGCGGGGATTATTTTAAGTTTAGCATAATTGTTTCTTGCTTTGTTTTTCTTTTACTATTTTTTTAGGTTATTGTATAGTTTGTATTTTGCTTTTTAAGGGGAAAGGGTCAGGGCTGCCTGGGAGGGGGCCTCAGCCAACAGAATGGCTGGGGCAGGTTCCCTACGGGGGGATGTATTGGAACACCCAATCTCTGTTATCGCGGGTGGGAGGAGCAGTTGCGCTAAGACCAGACCACGTCTTTACCGAAGATCTGGTTCTGACTCTGATTCTGATTCTCTGATTCTGGCTCTCTATCAAGGGCTGTTTCAGACTCAGGCTGTGGGTGTGGCTGTTGCTCTGGTTCTGGCTCTGGATCTTTCTCAGGCTCTGGTTCTGAATGAGGGCTTGGTTCTGGTACTGATTCAGGGTCTCGCTCTGGCTCTGGCACTCTATCAAGGACTGTTTCAGACTTAGGCTGTGGCTGTGGCTCTGGCTCTGTTTCCATTCTTACAATGGAATGTACACAAAACAATAATCCTTTCTATATAAATTTTCCAATACATTCTGAAAACATAATAAATCCTTAATTGTTGTCCACCTCCTTTTAGTTCCTTTATCACTCGAATGCTAGCACGGAGTCAAAACTATTATTGTATTTTTGAACATATCTTGTATAACCATCCCATTTTTCTGCAAATTTTTGCTTTGAGATTCCTCTGAGTTTGCTAGTCAATTGAGCCGTCTCCACCAATTCCTGTAATTTGATTTGCCAATCTGTTATTTTTGGAGCCTCGTGATCTTTCCATCCCTTGGCCACAAGTATACGAGCTGCTGCGGTTGCATACAAGAATACCTCTCTTAGATTTTTTGGGATCTCTTTATCTAAAATACTTCATAGAAATGCCTCCGTTTTTTTCGTAAAAGTTATCCCCATCATCTTTTTTAATTCATCGTATATTCCCCCCCCCCAAAAAAAAATCTTAATCTTTTCACACATCCACCACATGTGGCTCATGTCACCGTTATTTCCTCCACATCTCCAACAAGCATTCGCCAAATTTTGATACATTCTTGATCATCTGGAAGGAGTGAGGTACCACCTATGAGCCATTTTCATCATGTTCTCTCTTATATTATAGCTGGCTGTAAATTTCAAATTTACATTCCATCAGTTTTCCCCATCTTTTACCATAATTGGACGGCCCACATCTTGGGCCCACTTTATCATTGAAGCCTTAACCTCCTCATCCATTACTTTGTAGTCTAAAGGAAGTCTATACATTTTTGCGATTATTTTGGTTTTACTATTCAGTAGTTCTCTTTCAAATCTTGAAGGCTCCTTTTCAAAACCTATCTGCTTATCCTGTCTGAACACTTCATTCACCTGGAAGTAATCTAGCCAACTAGAAAAGTTATCTTTTATTTTCTCATAACTTATCAATATTAGTTGACCCTCCCCCCCCCCTTAATATTGTGTTATACGTTATCCAGTTCTCTTTGATGTTGTTGCTTTTTTTTAACAGCGATTGCTTCTAGTGGAGAGTTCCATCTTGGGGTTTTCTGTTCCAAATATCTTTTGTATTTTCCCCATACCTTATATATAGCATTTCTTATTATATGATTTGAAAAACTCCTATGCGTCTTTATTTTCCCATAATTAAGATAGCCATGCCACCCAAAACGGGTGTCATGACCTTCAAGATCTAAAATATCCCAATTTTTTAATAAATACCAATCTTTTAACCAGAGAAGACATGAGGCTTCGTAATATAGCTTCAAATCCGGTAACCCGTAGCCACCTCTTTCTACAGTATCTATTAATATCTTATGCTTTACTCTTGGTCTTTTTTCCCCCCCAAATGATATTTATTCAGAGTTTCGTCAATACATATAAAAAACCCCAACCCTAACCCAAAAAGGAAAACAGAAAAAATAGAAAAAGAAAAAGAAAAAATACAAATCTCAAATTACAGTTTTTCATTTGCTTAATTCTTGAACCTCCTCACACCTCCCTTTTTGTATTCTAGTTTAATTCGTTATTTCAGCAAATTCTTCCCATATTTCTCAATTTTAGTTTAAATAGTTAATCTTCACACTCTATCTTATTTATTGATCAACATAACCTTTCCCTCTTTTAATATAATCTGTTATTCAATTTACCTTACTCTCTTTAACCTTATCTTATGTTAAAAATCTTAAAATTTCAAAATCACATCACATTCATGCATTTCTCCTTAAAAGCATTTCTATTAAAGCCAATTTAGTTCCTTTCCAGCATAATCCCTCAAATTTCAATAATATTACACTAATTCCAAAATTAACATAAGAAATTCCCTTCATGTTTCTGATTTTCATCCAACGTCCCTTCTTCCTGGTTTCGGGTCATATCAGTCCTTTCTGTCCATTACTTAGTCCATCAATCTGGTGTTCTAATGTCCGAGGCCCTTAAGTCTCTTCTAGGCCCCTTCTGCAAATTTTTTTGTTCTTGTTTGTACTTACGCAGTTCTTTGCCTATTGTTAGTTTCTGGGGAAGTGGGTCTCCGGAGGGTTCCATCCAGTAATAATTTCCATTTTCCTTCATCCGATTGTCCCCTTCCCCCCAGTTCCACTCCCAATCTTCTTCTTTGTAGTCCAAAAAGTATTTTTCCCAATAGTTGTTCACCTGTTTCACAGTCCCACTAGAGTAAAAAGCTTCCTTGACTTCAAATGCTTCCCAGCACTCTCCAAGTTCAATATTCCAACGCAGTAGCTTTTGTTCCTGTAGAACTTTGGATCTTACCATTTGTGTTGTATAGGGAATAGCTACTACCTCTTCCTTCTCCATCTGCCCTTGGACTTGCCTTGTCAAACCGGATTCCTGAGTTGATCGCTGTGTAGCTTCTTTATCCTTGTTCCCTGTTAAATCATATTCACTGGCCACAGCACTCATGAAGTCCAATTTTTCATTCATCAAGCTCATTTTCACGGACAGCTGCTCCAGCAAAGCATTAGTCCTGTCAAGGGCAGACACCAAACCTTCCTGCCAACACATTTCTGTTCAAAAACAATGTCAAACGGCTGTTCCCACGGTCCAAACCTCACATATGTAAGCTGCAACCGCAAACTGACAGGCTCCCTCTAGGGGACACAATTTCTATTTGTATCCATTTTTTAGGAAAGTATCAAACAAAGAAAGTTACTTTCGATTTCAAAGTCCTTTCGATTTCAAATACTTTGTTTCTTTAAAGAGGAAAAATGAAGAAGGTAGTGTTGAAGTTAGTTTGTTTCTCTCTTCTTTTAATTTTTCTGTCTGTCAAAGTACTCCACTTTCAATCAATGGACGTCTCAAACAGTTTCTGTCCCGATACCCCGTCCCCAGGTTTGGGACAGTGGAAACTTATATTCCTTTTCTCACTTCCTGCAGGATTAAACAGTCAAATTCCCCCCCCCCCTTTTCTCCTGCTTCCAAGGGGGGTTTTGTTGATTATGGATGCAGGAAATTTCCAACTTTAAAAAGACTTTTTAGGCTATTAGGTTGCAAGGTCTTTGCTTCAATCTGTATACAAGAACGGGAGGCGGACTTCCTGTTTACACCTTCCCGCTTCATGCCTAATTCATAAATTTGCAGGTTCTTAATCCGATTCTCTGTTTTTACTCACGGGTACTTGATTTAGAGTCCAAATGTCATCAGGAAAAAGTCACCGCTCTCCGGCGATGGCTGCGCGGCTTCCCTCCATGGAAATAGCGATCGGTTCGATGCACCGCGCTGCTCACCCCACTTCACTCCAGAGCCCCAAAAATGGGTTTCCTCGTGACTAGGGGAGGCGCTCTTGGTGCTCTGCCAAACCCCACGTTCCCAGGCTTCCTCCGCCTGGGATTTCTAGCGGGCCCCCACCTTCGCTGCGGCGGGAAGACCCAATTTCCACGGAGCCCGTTCCTCCGATTGGAGGAACTCCGCCATTCGCCGATGGCGCTAACCCGGAAGTCTCTTTACTCTTGGTCTTTTACCCTTCCACAAAAATTTAGAAATTTCTTTTTGCCACCTGTTGATACTGCTGGTCTTTCCTGTAATTGGAATCGTTTGGAATAGAAAGAGTAGCTTCGGTAAAACTATCATTTTAATTACCGAAATACAGCCCAGGAATGATAAATTTAACCTTGTCCATGTCTCCAACTGTCTTTTGATATCTTTCCAACAATTGGTATAATTATCTTCATATAAGTTAAGATTCTTTGGTGTTATCCATAATCCTAAATACTTGATTTTGGGGTAGATTTCAATGTGTATTATTTGTTCTAATTCTGCTTTTTCAGCTGGCGACATATTTTTAACTAATAGTTTTGTCTTGTTGAAATTCATTTTGGTTTTTTTTAATAAAATATTTATTGAGGTTTTACAAAACATATATCACATATAACAAAACGAAAACATCAACAACGAACAGAAATACACACTTAACAACAAAAAAGAAAAGAAAAAAGAAAGAAGAAAAATTCCACTTTTTAAATTTCAAAAATCCATATCCCTCTTTCCTGACCTCCCCACATCCCCCCCCCCTCTGTATTCCTCTTTATTCCGTCCAATTCAGCAAATTCTAACCCTTTTTCCAAACTCGTTTAAAATTATATATTTCCGATTATTATGTCTCTAATTTCCCATATCTTGAACCTTTACACCACCTTATATACTTAGACATAATATTTTTCTAGTCATACCCCCTCCTTGTTAAAATTCCTCTTTTCAGAACTCTTTTAACCATATCCCAAATGCCGTGTTGCCTTCACCTCCCACATCATTTTAACACTCAAACATTTTACAATATTTTTGTAGATAGTTCTTAAACTTTTTCCAATCCTCTTCCATAAGTTCTTCCCCCTGGTCACGGATTCTGCCAGTCATTTCTGCCATCTCCATGTAGTCAATCACTTGCATCTGCCACTCTTCCACGGTGGGTAAATCTTGTGTCTTCCAATACTTGGCGAGAAGTATTCTTGCTGCTGTTGTTGCGTACATAAAAAATGTTCTATCTTTCTTTGACACCAATTGGCCGACTATGCCCAAAAGGAAGGCCTCTGGTTTCTTAGGAAAGGTAAATTTAAATACCTTCTTCAGTTCATTATATATCATTTCCCAGTAAGCCTTAACCCTTGGGCACGTCCACCAAAGGTGAAAGAATGTTCCCTCAGCTTCTTTACATTTCCAGCACTTGTTATCAGGCAGGTGATAAATTTTTGCAAGCTTAACTGGGGTCATGTACCACCTGTAAATCATTTTCATAATATTCTCCTTTAAGGCATTACATGCCGTAAACTTCATACCGGTGGTCCACAACTGCTCCCAGTCAGCAAACATAATGTTATGACCTATGTCCTGCGCCCATTTAATCATCGCTGATTTGACCGTTTCATCCTGTGTATTCCATTTTAACAGCAAGTTATACATCTTTGACTTGTTGAAATTCATTTTGAACCCCACAACTTTACCGTAGCCATATATTATTTCCAACGCCTTTCTTAAACTCTGTTTTGGTTGCTCCGTAGTTATAATTAAATCGTCAGCAAATGCCCTCGTTTTGTACCTTCTGTTTCCCAGCATAATCCCTTTTATTTCTTTTTCTTCCCTAATTTGTTTACATAAAACTTCCAATGTTAATATGAAAATTAAGGGGGATAGTGGGCAACCTTGTCTGACCCCTTTACTGATTTCACACTCCTGTGATATATTTCTACTGATTATGATTTTAGCTTTTTGTTTTCATTATATTGCTTCAATCCCTTTTATATACTGTATACCAAAATCCATATGGTGTAATAGACCTTTCATAAATTTCCAGGATACCCTGTCGAAAGCTTTTTCTGCATCTATAGCCATTAAGACTGCCTTCTTTTCTATTCTTAAGTCTAAATACGCTAATAAGTTTATAATGTTTCTAGTGTTGCTATAAATGTGCCTCCCGGGCAAAAAGCCAGCTTGGTCATTGTGTATCATCATCTGGAAGACTTTTTTTGATCTTTTGGCTAAAATATTTGCATATAATTTATAATCGTTATTTAGAAGCGTGATAGGCCTATAGTTGTTAATTAGTAGATTGTCCGTTCCCTGTTTTGGAATTAATGCAGTAAGGCTGTCTTTCCAAGAATCCGGCATGGTTCCGTCTTTTAAGATGTTGTTCATGATACTTCTTAATGGGTCAGACAGTAAGTCCTCATTTTTTTTATAATATATTGCCGGTAGGCCGTCTGGCCCTGGTGGCTTTCCTATCTTTGCTTCCTTAATTGCTCTTTGAATTTCGTACGATGTAATAGGGGCATTCAACAGTTCTTTTTGTTCTTTAGTAAGTTTCGGAAGACAGTTCTGTTCTAAATGTTCTTTAACTTCTTCTGTTGTTTCATTTCCTTCCTTATAGATTTCTCTAAAGAATTCGAGAAATCGTTTCTCTATTTCTTTAGGGTTGTTTATTATTTTGCCTTCGCACTTAACTCTATTTATAAGCCTTTCTGCCTCTCTCTTCTTTAATTGCCATGCTAATAACCAAGCTCAGGTTCTGTTTCAGGCTGTGTCTCTGTTTCAGGCTCCGGCGCTGTATCAAACACTATTGCAGACTCAGGCTGTGGCACTATGGCTGTAGGTGTGGCTCTGGTTCTGTTTCAGGCTCTGGCACTGTATCAAGCACTGTTTCAGGCTCAGGCTCCGGCTCCGGCTCCGGCTTCTGCTCTTTATTAGGCTTTGTCTCAGTCTTTGGCTCTAGCACTTATTCTAGCTCTATTTCAGGCTCGGCCTGTGTCTCAGCCTTTGTCTCTGTTTCACGCTGTTTCTCTGTTCCAGGCTCCGACGCTGTTTCAAGCCCTGTATCTGCCTCTGCCTCTGTTTCAGGCTCTGGCACTCTATCAAGCACTGTTTCTGGCTCTGGCTCTCTTTCAGGCTCTGGTTCTGAAGTAGGGTTTTGTTCTGGCTCTGGCTGTGTCTCTGGATCTGGCTGTGCCTCTGCTTCAGGCTCCTATGCTGTATCAAGCACTGTATCAGGCTCTCCCTCTCCCTCTGCCCCTGGCTACGTTTAAGCGTCAGGCTCAGTTTCAGACAGTGTTTCTGTTTCAGGATCCAGCACTCTATCAAGCACTATTTCAGACTCAGGCTGTGGATCTCGGCTGTGGCTGTGGATCTCAGCTGTGGCTCTAGGCTCCGTCTGTGGCTCTGTCTGTGGCTCTGGCTCTCTTTCAGGGTCTGGTTCTGAATGAAGATCTGGTTCTGACTCTGATTCAGGGTTGTTACGAAAAAGGAGCAATGCAGCAGCGAGCTCCAGATGGCTGGAAAGCCAAACAGGATGTTGATGCTTGGGACTGTACCGTGGCAACAAAGGAACAGTCTATTCACTGTACTGAGCACCGGATGTTAGCTCAGAGTGTCATCTGACCTGTACTGGAAGTACAGGGGAGGTTTTTTTCTCTCTCTGCTGTTGGTGTTAAGAGAGTGCAGACACGTTTCTCTGTACTGCTGGAAAGACAGAAATAAAGGCATGTAAATACATTTCTGTCTGTCTCTTTCCCCTCCCTGGGGATGGCAGGGAAGAGGGGAGGAGTGGTGTGTTCTTCTCACGTTAGAGGAGGATTGCCGATTGAGATCTCGCCTGCTCTTGCCGGGAGTCGCAGACGGGGAGGTCAACAAGGAACTCAAGCCGGGTGCCTGGAGAGTGGCCAATTCCTCTGACTAGGCTTGATTCCTACATCATGGTAGCAAACGCCGATGGTTACTGATCCATGGGAATCAGCATGAGAGGTTGATGGATCGTTTGTCATCCTCTGCACCAAAGAAAATAAGATAACGTCTGCGTGCAGCCAGAAGCTGAACAGACGGCTGGACACCGAGAGGAGGTGTTTTCCAAGCAACGGAGCCCCAAAAGGTATGCTGAATTTCGGGCTAAAAGTGTGAACGCAGATTGATTCATTTTCTGGTTCACGGGAGCTGCGTTTGGAAGAACAGCTCTGAAAGCAAAGGCTTGCATACCAGGAATTCTTGTGGTTGATAAGATTTCCTGTTCGAAGAAAGGTATGCACAGTTGCTAGGCAACGACCGTCAGTAAAGTGGAAAGTTACTGACAAAGGGGCTGGCTCAGTGAGAGCCTGGGAAGTGAAAGTTGTTTTGGCTATCTTCGCTGCTGTGCAAGGACTTTGAGACAGCTTGCAGTTTGCCTGCCAGAGTAGGCAGTAAACAACCCAGAAAAGACTTTTGGATTTTACAGGCTCGAGAGTGAGAGCTGAGACTTGGATTCAAAAATGGATGCCAAGAAGGGGGGAGGTTTACCTTATCCACCTCCCCTGACTAATGACAATTATTCATCTTGGTCTGTAAAGGTGAAGGCCCTGCTGCAGAATCAGAGGATCTTTGAGGTGATTGCGAACCCCATCCCTGCAGCACCAACGCGAGGTTGGGAATCACAGAATATAAAGGCCAGGACGGCTATAATTCTGTGTGTCTCAGATTGCCAATTGGTGCATATTCAGAATTTAGAGTATGCGCGAGAGATTTGGGAAACGCTGCGTAGAACACATCAGAGGGATGCTGGTTCTTCAGCGTTGCTGTATTTTGAGAAGCTGACCAATCTGAGGCTTGCGCCTGATGGAGATGTTCAAGCGCACCTGACGGAGATGAAATATCTGCGCCAACAGATGGTGGAACGCAATTTCCGTCTGCAGGAGGAAGTGTTTTGCTTCATGATGATAAACAGCCAAAGTCGGACTTACAAAACGGTTGCCAGTCAGCTTGGTTCCCTACCGGCCCAGGATTTGACCGTGGAGAGAGTGTGTGCCGTGGTTCTGAATGAACACGACCGGCTTGCTGCACTGGAAGTAAAGGACAGGGGGAGGGAGGAACGGAGTTCTAATTCCCCCACTGATGTTGCTACTGGAGAGAATGCTGTAGCTTTGAACGTTGTCCGGTGTTACAATTGTGGACAGGCTGGGCATCTTCAGCGGAACTGTAAGAAGCCACGCCAGCCAAAAGGAGCTAAGGGCCGCTCAGCAAAGCCTGAGGCATCAGGCAAAAGTCATACCAAGTCTACAGTGAAACCTGCAAAGGCGTTGATGTCGAAAGGAACCACGCCAGATGTTGAGAACGCGTTTGTAATCGACACGGGTTGCACAGTTCATATGTCCCCACACAGAGAACTGTTTTCAACGTTTAAGAAGCAAAGCATCGCTGTGAAACAGGCCAACGGTCAGGAGCTGGAAGCGACCGGAATAGGGACTGTGTATCTTGAGAGTCTGAACTTGACTATAAACAATGTTTACTTGGTTCCTGAATTGAAGTTCAATCTGCTGAGTGTTTCGCAGATTGCAAAGAAAGGACTGAAATTGTCCTATGATGCTGAGAGCTGCAAGATCTTCAAAGATGGAGAGTTGTATCTTTCTGCCAGAGAGAAAGATGGACTGTATTTGTTGACTTATGAACAAAGTGATTACATGGAATGTAATTCATCTGAGTCTAACTTGATTTCTCTCGCAGGTGTGACCAAAACGGACGCCAAGAAGGTGACCAGGGTCAACAGAGCATTTCAGCGGGTGTATGCTGATGTGATTGGTCCTCTAGCACCATCTAGAGGCAATGCAAGATTTTATCTTGTGTGTGTGGATCATTTCTCTAATTTTGTGTGGATTTATGTGTTAGAGAAACCACAACAAGCCTTAGAAAGGTTTCAGGAGTTTTGTGACAAGGTTGAAAATATGCATGATGCTAACATTGATTGTCTTTTCACAGATGAGAAGCAAATTTTTCTTTTACAGGATTTTCAGGAGTTCCTGCAGAATAAAGGGATAAGACACAAGGTTGCTGTTTCAGCGGAAGCGTGGAACAGGATGTCTGTGTACGGGTGAACAAAGAATTGCAAAAGGGGATGAATGCGCAATTGCTTAGTTTACATCTGCCACATGAGTACTGGGCGGAGTCGCTAATGTCGTATTGTTATACGTGGTTGAGAAAGGTTTCAAAAGAGTTGGGAAGTTCTCCTTTTGAGAAACTGTTCCATAGAAAACCTTCTGTTGCCCATTTCAAGGTTTTTGGGTCTCATGTGAGGACAGAAGCTCCAGGTGGAGTAAAGAATGCCAGAGGCATTTTTGTGGGATATGAAAAGGGTCTCTACAGAGTAATTTTGTCTGAATCTGGTCAGGTGATTCTCACAAAATTTCTAGAGAGTGCTCCTGAACAGGAGAGAGTGATAGTACACACATTTCCCACAGAGGACAATTCAGATGATGATGATGATGATTTTACTGGTACTGAGAGTGATGACAGTGATAGCTCAAAGAGCTCAGTTGACACAGTCATTGAGAGGAAATCTCACACAATGGATAGACCTTCACAGGT